>NC_134479.1:14165539-14232786 GCF_964194025.1 Convolutriloba macropyga | reverse complement strand
GTAATAGTATAAAGAGTATCTCTACCAGTAGGTTAGAAAACAGTCCCCATTTTTTGATCCATGTTTGTGTAGGTGGAGGCGTTCGTGGGTGCAGGAGCAGCAGTGAGTGTAGCCAGAGCATGTGGAGAAGGAACACTATCAACTGAATGTTCATGTGGGGAGGGAGACCAGCAGGACCCTGGCAATGTAAGTCAAACACTTGTGGTACCATTTAAATCAGATTTTTGTTCCGATTGATGATTAGTTCGCTTTTTACCGGTTAATTTTGCATTTCGTTATCTCTATTGTCCAAGGAAATTTGTTGTCTAGAATTTAGTTCTCTACAAACACTTGCAGTTCCATTTAAATTAGTTTTTGTTCAGATTGTTCGATTATAGTCCGCTTTTACCGGTTAATTTCGCTTTTTTTAAATCTCATTCAAAAGTTTAGTTATCTGTAAAACTTACGAAATCAATATTGATCATTGCCGTCATTGCACTTGGTTCCTAAATTTTTTTAGTCTAAATATTTGAATCACGCTGACAAGTAATACGAGATTTCATTTAAGTCAAATAACACTCGTGTTATCTTACAAAATGATCCAGCATAGTTGCATTCTTGCATCAAGTTTCATAAATCATCCAGTACCATTGTCGAGTCCAGATATAAATCTAGCAAAGAATTAGGATTCTTGATGTAGCAAAGATTATCAGCCGACTTACAAGGTTATCAAAAAACTAACAGTCAAACAATTGCCGAAAAAAAAATCAAAATGAAAAAAATTAAAAAGTTAAAAAAATGTTCTTGTTTGCCAGTATTACGCTCACGGGTTTTTGAGGATGGGGTCCTTATGAAGCATTCATGTTTATGCAAAACAATTGTATTGAGTTAGCAGAAATCGGTGGCTCATGATTTTGTAATACAGTGCGATGATCCATATTAATTAGTTGTAATTGATTGTAATTGGTATTCAGAATGATGAACAAGTGTGTCACCACAACTTCAAAGTGGGCTATGAGTTGGCATACAACTTCCTCACTACTCTCTTCAAGTCACTCTCCAAAAGAGATTCCTCCGACTATGCTGTCACCAGACACAACATTGCTGGTATGTACACACTCCAGTTATCAAATGACGGCTAAATTTCTTTGAATTTTAATGAACTTAAACTAACATTAGAAATATTCAACAGCATCGTGCTATTTTTTTTTATTTTTTAATGGTACACAAAGAGCTATATAGTAGACTATATAAAAGAATACATCATTTAACAGGGGTAAACAAAACGGGGTTGAAAACATAATAGATCCAAAAATAATGCAAATGTTCCACTTTTCAGGTGGAGTAGTGGAAGCAATGGAGTCTCATCAGAAGAAGTGTGCGTGTCATGGAGAGAGTGGGGCGTGTACTATCAAGACGTGCTGGGTCAAAACACAAGATATGAAGACTATCGCTGATAGGCTGAAACGGTCAGTATTCGTTTTATTTAATTGATTCAACTGCTAGAATTATTCGTTTTCCTTTTAAAAATTCTCGTTTTCCTGCTGATAATCTTTTAACTGAACATGAGAAAATATAAAGTTTAGCAGAAAAATTTCCAATGCAATAGCTTTTGTACTTTTTGAAAAAAAGTCGAGTATGTTGGATCACCCTCAGTAAAAAGCGAATAATAGTTTCGTTCTTATCACAGCTTTTTTCCTTTTATTGCAATTTTCATTAAGTTTTTTTTTAAAAAGTTCTCAGAGGAAATTCAAAAGGTCACATTTGTGAAGTGGTCGTTCTATTTATGGTTTATGTTTACGAACTTGTCGGAAAAATAGGGTCTTATTCCACCGCGGAGAAAATCACTGAATTTCAGATAGGAAATAAACTTATTTTAAATTAAAATTTTTGTCGTCATAATTTGTTCCGTTGTGCTAATCTCATATCAAGTCCCACGGGCCGGTAAGGCATGGCCATTGCTTTGCGAGGCATAACCAAATGCACTAAATGCGCAGCTCTTTAATAGTCAAGTGGGGGTTTATTTCCTATCTAAAATTGTGTGTTTTTTTCCGTGAGCTTTTCTCAAAAACCGGAGAAAATAAATTGCAAGTTATTTTGAGACAGCGTTGTCTCCTCACCCATTAATCGTTAAGGCACATCTTATGGAAACTCTCCGCCCATTGTAGTTTTCTTCTTGTTTTGCTTCTTGTGTTTTTTGTTTTATTTTGTTTTCGTTTTCTTGAAATTGTCATGAAGATCTTGTGGTGATTTTTATCTAATTGTCGGGTTACGTGCATGAAACTTGCTCTAATTCAAACTCTTGATAAAATTTTAACTTTTTGTGTTCATGACAATCTATCTCAACAGCAAGTGATTTTTTCAATATTTGAAATTGAATAAGTGTCTACAAGAAACGTTGATTGATTTTTGAAATTTGTCTCGTCTCTTTTGTTTCACGCTTTTTGAGGACAATTAAAGACAATTAAAGATAAATTTCATCATCAATACTTAAATTTCACTTCACTTGAAAAGACTATACATTAATGATTACACTTAAGTCTTACGATACTCTTTTCTAAAAAAAAAATGAAATTGGTTTTTTGTTGAATACTTATTGGAGTCTCAAATTCGTATGTTATGATGAAAATGAGACCAACTGCACACAGTAGTTTGAATGATTTGAACACTTCGCAAAACAATTTGCGGTGGTTTTGTTGCATTACGATACCAACAAGTTCTTCAGGATCTTTGCTGTAGCACACAAACATTTTGTCGAGAGATTGATGATAATCGTTGGGTTCAGCTCGATTGTTTTGCCTACTTTACGGAAATTATAAAGCATGGGATACCAAAAATAGTCAAACGAATACTTAACCATAAGTAATGTTATTTTAAAAGTAGACATTAACCAAGCAGATTTGGGAACGTACATATGTTATTTCGAGAAAAAAATTTTGATCTCTAGTTAATGAGTTGTGACCACATGATGGAGTTTGAAATGATAGCTCAATATAAGAGAGAGCATAGTAAGACTCGCAATGTGGACCCATTGGCTCAGTGGAGAGCACAGGATTGCAATCAATTAAGAGATTGTGGGGTCGCAACCCGCAAAGGTCCCGAACTTTACTCTCACTATAATGGTGTTTGACATTGAATCAACATAACGAGCAAAGAGTTGCTCTAATACTTCTTGATAATTTCGAGAACGATTTGCAAATGGCTACAAGTTTACAAATCGATGTCAAATTTGTAAGAGTTTGCAATTGGTTTTGTAAAATTTTGTAATAATACTTTATTATACAATCAATTGTAAACAATTTTGTTTTTTTTTATGAATGATCTATTATAGTTTGACTAGAGTATAATGGTTTCATTCCAAACTAAGTTGCTTACTTTCAGCGCGAAACCATTTACTTTTCCGTGACCCTAACACCCATTTTTTCAGGAAGTACCTAAGCAGCATGGAGGTGACAATAAACGACAAACGTCAATTGTATGACGTCACTTACAGTGGGAGAGGAGGGATTAAAAACAACAGAGTTGACATGCCTGCTTTGGACTTCAAAGAGCGACAACTGCAGAAACAGCAGAACTTTGGACAAGAGTGGAGATTAGCACACGTGAATGCAAGCGAAGATTACTGCAGACCAAATCGTATCACAAATGGTAATTTTCGCATCAGTTGTCAGATTTTTGGATTTTTCATTTGTAACAACCCACCCCCCCCCACCCAGCTTAGTGGGAGCATATTATTTGCATCTCCCCAGACGCACGTGCCATATTTTTACATTATGATTTACTATTTAATAGCACGTGCTCTGTAACTGGGGGGGGGGGGGGGGGAGCATAACGTGCTGGGGGGAGGGGCACAAACGGAAAAGCTGTTTGAAAAAAAAAACGTTGAAACATGTTCAAAAAATTGTGCGAACAGCTAATAAAATCATGCAATAAGATTTATGTTTGTCCAAAAAATTTAACTTTTGCTTTCGGTAGCCACAGTCATTTTAAGCGAAAAAATTGTGAAACAATAAAATAGGCGGAAATTTTTTCTCTTCCAAAAGGAAAAGATGTTTGTTCATAATTTGTTTCATTCCGAACAATAATTTATCCAGCCTAAGGAATTGTTTCTTCCGTAGATATGATCCACTTCCTCAAAACTTCAGATTTGGTGAACAACACTTGTGAGATTTATCTTTTTCGCTCTCTTAAAAACAATTTATTTGTTTCTCAAAGATTTTCTCGAATCAACTCTTATAGCGCTACCCGGGTTGACAAAAAGTTTTAATCATAGAACTTTCATATTATGGATCATAGACTTCATACATTCAAAAAGTCATATTAAATTGGTAGGACTACAACTTTGTCATAAATGAAAGTTCTATGACTAAAACTTATTCATAAATGAAGTTTTATGATTACAACTTTTTCATAATATGAAGTTCTATGGCTACTAATTATCCATAACTGAAACGAGGCATTTAAAGAGTCTTGGTTTTTTCGTGAGTCCTCATGAGCTTCTTAAACTACAAGGGAAAACAGACTGTTTTTCTTGCAGAATAAGCAAAAATAGAGGCTCTTTTTTTCCAAGACATATATATATAGCTAAAATCTAAAATCCCGGATAGGCCAGGAATATTATAGCACAACATAGAAGAAAGAAACAAAGCACAATTAAAATACAGCACAATGGGAGAAGGTGCCTGTAAGGGCACAAAGGGATGGACATTTAACATAAAATCGAGTTTTTTTTTTAAAAAAACCATTTTAACCCCCAAAATTTAAACGAAGACCTCAAAACAAGAAAAAATTGGTGCCTCACAATCCTTATGGATAGAAGGCACTCCCAAAACAGTTTGGGTAACATTGAACACCTCCGTTGACCCAGAAGGTCATATTACATTTTTTAAATACGATTGACTTTTTGAGAAACACTTGACGAAATCGCAAAACCTGACTTTATATATCACTAAGGCAAAATTTTCTTGATCCATGGCCAACGTTAGCCTAACGCACGCTTATTTTATCAATTTGAATAGCCTAGACTCAGAAGTAAAGAAATGAGACTAATTTTAACATAAAAAACGTAAGAAAAATTAGCGTTTCCGACCTTCACCTGTTTTATGTAAGAATTTTTGAAATATTGACCCAAAAGAAAAATCTCGGGTAGTTATAACATCTGTATGGATAGGAGGCACTACCAATACGGTATGGGAAACATTGAACAACTAATTGACTCAGAAGGTCATATTACATTTTTTAAATACGATTGACTTTTTGAGAAACACTTGACGAAATCGCAAAACCTGACTTTATATATCACTAAGGCAAAATTTTCTTGATCCATGGCCAACGTTAGCCTAACGCACACTTGTTTTATCAATTTGAATAGCCTAGACTCAGAAGTAAAGAAATGAGACTAATTTTAACATAAAAAACGTAAGAAAAATTAGCGTTTCCGACCTTCACCTGTTTTATGTAAGAATTTTTGAAATATTGACCCAATAGAAAAATCTCGGGTAGTTATAACATCTGTATGGATAGGAGGCACTACCAATACGGTATGGGAAACATTGAACAACTAATTGACTCAGAAGGTCCTATTACATTTTTTAGATACGATTGACTTTTTGAGAAACATTTGACGAAATCGCAAAACTTGACTTTATATATCACTAAGGCAAAATTTTCTTGATCCATGGCCAACGTTAGCCTAACGCACGCTTGTTTTATCAATTTGAATAGCCTAGACTCAGTAGTAAAGAAATGAGACTACTTTTTACATAAAAAACGTTAGAAAAATTAGCGTTTCCGACCTTCACCTGTTTTATGTAAGAATTTTTGAAATATTGACCCAAAAGAAAAATCTCGGGTAGTTATAACATCTTAATGGATAGGAGGCACTATCAATACGGTATGGGAAACATTGAACAACTAATTGACTCAGAAGCTCCTATTACACTTTTTAAATAAGATTGGCTTTTTGAGAAACATTTGACGAAATCGCAAAACCTGACTTTATATATCACTAAGGCAAAATTTTCTTGATCCATGGCCCACGTTAGCCTAAAGAACGCTTGTTTTATCAATTTGAATAGCCTAGACTCAGAAGTAAAGAAATGAGACTAATTTTAACATAAAAAACGTAAGAAAAATTAGCGTTTCCGACCTTCACCTGTTTTATGTAAGAATTTTTGAAATATTGACCCAATAGAAAAATCTCGGGTAGTTATAACATTTGTATGGATAGCAGGCACTACCAATACGGTATGGGAAACATTGAACAACTAATTGACTCAGAAGCTCCTATTACACTTTTTAAATAAGATTGGCTTTTTGAGAAACATTTGACGAAATCGCAAAACCTGACTTTATATATAAATTAAGCAAAATTTTCTTAATCCATGGCCAACTTTAGCCTAACGCACGCTTGTTATATTATTTTGAATATCCTAGACTCAGTAGTAAAGAAATGAGACTAATTTTAACATAAAAAACGTAAGAAAAATTAGCGTTTCCGACCTTCACCTGTTTTATGTAAGAATTTTTGAAATATTGACCCAATAGAAAAATCTCGGGTAATTATAACATCTGTATGGATAGGAGGCACTATCAATACGGTATGGGAAACATTAAACAACTAATTGACTCAGAAGCTCCTATTACACTTTTTAAATAAGATTGGCTTTTTGAGAAACATTTGACGAAATCGCAAAACCTGACTTTATATATCACTAAGGCAAAATTTTCTTGATCCATGGCCAACGTTAGCCTAACGCACGCTTGTTTTATCAATTTGAATAGCCTAGACTCAGAAGTAAAGAAATGAGACTAATTTTAACATAAAAAACGTAAGAAAAATTAGCGTTTCCGACCTTCACCTGTTTTATGTAAGAATTTCTGAAATATTGACCCAATAGAAAAATCTCGGGTAGTTATAACATCTGTATGGATAGGAGGCACTACCAATACGGTATGGGAAACATTGAACAACTAATTGACTCAGAAGGTCTTATTACATTTTTTAGATACGATTGACTTTTTGAGAAACATTTGACGAAATCGCAAAACTTGACTTTATATAACACTAATCATAAATTTCTTAACATCAATGCCAAATTTAGCCTGACACACGTTAGTCTTGTCACTTTAAACCCCATAGACCCCAAAAGTTGAGAAATAGGAAGAAATTTTACATTAAAAACAGACGAATTTTTTGCGTTTCCGAACTTTACTTTTCTAATGTACCAATTTTTCAAGTATTGACCCCAAAGCAAAAAAATTTGGTTCAATGCAATCCACATGAATAGGATATACTACGAAAATAGTATAAGCAACCTTTAACGACTCCTTGACTCCTGGCGTTACATCATATTTTTGAAAAACGAAACAACGTTAGAGAAACATTTGACGAAATCGCAAAACTTGACTTTATATATCACTAATCGAAAACTTCTTTACATCAAGGCCAACGTTAGCCTGAAACACAATACTCTTATCACTTTAAACTGCATCGACCCAATAGTTGAGAAATAAGAAGGCAATTTACATAAAAAACAGACAAACTTTTTGCGTTTCCAAACTTTACTTTTCTAATGTACCAATTTCTCAAGTATTGACCCCAAAGCAAAAAATTTTGGTTTATTGCAATCCACATTAATAGGAGATACTACGAAAATAGTATAAGCAACATTTAACATTTCCTTAACCCTTGGGGTTACATCATATTTTTGAAAAACGAAACAACGTTAGAGGAACATTTGACGAAATCGCAAAACTTGGCTTTATATAACACTAATCGTAAATTTCTTAACATCAACGCCAACGTTAGCCTGACACACGTTAGTCTTATCACTTTAAACCCCATAGACCCCAAAAGTTGAGAAATAGGAAGAATTTTTACATTAAAAACAGAAGAATTTTTTGCGTTTCCGAACTTTACTTTTCTAATGTACCATTTTCTCAAGTATTGACCCCAAAGCAAAAAATTTTGGTTTATTGCAATCCACATGAATAGGAGATACTACTAAAATAGTATAAGCAACATTTTACATTTCCTTAACCCTTGGGGTTACATCATAATTTTGAAATAAGAAACGACGTTAGAGGAACGTTTGACAAAATTGCAAAACTTGAATTTATATAACACTAATTTGAAACTTCTTTGCATCATAGCCAACATTTGCTTGACACACGTTTCTTTTATCACATTGAACCACCTAGACCCAATAGTCGAGAAATAAGAAGGCATTTAACATTAAAAACAGACAAATTTTTTGCGTTTCCAAACTTTACATTTCTAATGTACCAATTTCTCAAGTATTGACCCCAAAGCAAAAAATTTTGGTTTATTGCAATCCACATTAATAGGAGATACTACGAAAATAGTATAAGCAACATTTATACTATTTCCTTAACCCTTGGGGTTACATCATATTTTTGAAAAACGAAACAACGTTAGAGGAACATTTGACGAAATCGCAAAACTTGACTTTATATAACACTAATCGTAAATTTCTTAACATCAACGCCAACGTTAGCCTGACACACGTTAGTCTTATCACTTTAAACCCCATAGACCCCAAAAGTTGAGAAATAGGAAGAATTTTTACATTAAAAACAGACGAATTTTTTGCGTTTCCGAACTTTACTTTTCTAATGTACCATTTTCTCAAGTATTGACCCCAAAGCAAAAATTTTTGGTTTATTGCAATCCACATGAATAGGAGATACTACTAAAATAGTAAAGGCAACATTTTACATTTCCTTAACCCTTGGGGTAACATCATAATTTTGAAATAAGAAACGACGTTAGAGGAACATTTGACAAAATTGCAAAACTTGAATTTATATAACACTAATTTGAAACTTCTTTGCATCATAGCCAACATTTGCCTGACACACGTTTCTTTTATCACATTGAACCACCTAGACCCAATAGTCGAGAAATAAGAAGGCATTTAACATTAAAAACAGACAATTTTTTTGCGTTTCCGAACTTTACTTTCTAATGTACCAATTTCTCAAGTATTGACCCCAAAGCAAAAAAATATTGGTTTAATGCAATCCATAGGAAAAGCAGATATTACGAAAACAGTATAGGCAACATTTTACAACTCCTTGACCCATAGGGTTAGATCATACTTTTTAATTAAGAGATGAATTTTGAGAAACATTGGACGAAATAGCAAAACTTTACTTTATATATTATTAATTGTGAAACTCTACATCATAGCTAACGTTAGCCTGACACACGCTTGTTTTATTGCATTGGCCCGCCTACACTCAATAGTCAAGAAACAAAAAGCAATTTGACAAAAAAAAACAGACGAACTTTTTGCTTTTCCGAACTTCATTTCTTTACATTTCTTTACATCTCTTCAGAACTTTACATTTCTTATTATTATTATTATTATTATTATTATTATTATTATTATTATTATTGGTTTAAGCACCACTTAAAATCTCAACAGTGCAGGAAAATTAAAACAGATAAGTTTTGAGTTTTCGCCTGGATAAAATTTCAGATGGTATCAGTTTCAAATCAAATGAGACTTTATTCCACTCAACAGCGACAGCATGCGAGAACGAACGTCTTAAGTTTCACTTTTTGAAGTACTGACCTTATAGTAAAACTTTTTGGTTTATAACAATCCATATGGATAGGAGATACTACCAAAATATTATGGGTAACATAGAACACCTCCTTGACCCAGAGGCTCATTATAATTATACATAACGATTGACTTTTTGAGAAAAAATTGACGAAATTGCATAGATTGAGGTTATATACAACTAATGGAAGTTTTCCTCAAACTATAGCCAATTAGATAGAGTCTAACACAGCCTTCATGTACCACTTTCTGCAGCCTAGACAAAGTGGTAAAGAAATGAAACCTATTTTTACATAAAAAACAGTCGAAATATTTGCATTTCAGACGAACACTTTTTTCTAAACCAAATTCTTTAGTATTGACTGCAAAAAAAACGTCTGTGGAATCAACAATTTCTTGAAAGCATACACAAACGTTAGCTCAACAAAAACTTGTTGCATCTCCTTAACAATCCTACACCCAATAGTTAAAGAAAAAGACAAGCTTTTAAGAATAATTGAATTTTTTGCGTTGATCGAGTTGTATTAGACTTTCAAAAAATGAGCATTAATTTGAAACAACACTAGAAACAAACAAATGAAAAAAATGCAATCATTACTTGAATATGAAGCTGATCAGACCTAATCATGCTCAAAAACATTAACTAAAGGCACCAAAAACAATTTCTCATCAATTTTTATAAGCTGAAGTTTCTCGAAAATAGACTCTTGGCTAATTGTCTGAATGTCCTCCGTTTCAACGGTTTCGTAGAAACTGCATATTTCAGCACAGGATTCAGCAGGGCGGATTTCAGATACAATTTTGAATGTCCGAAGTGAAACGAAATCTTCTTTATTACGCGAGAAAAACACTCGAATTTGACCGACTCCTCTGCTGCCGCCAAAATTAAAAGACACAAAGGAGTTTTTGGCCGAACTGTGCAACTGAGAATCGAGATTGAAATATTCAAATTTCTGATTTGAATAGAAAGTTGCTTCAAGGTGTTGCAAGTCTGGTGGTGCCTTATGTAGAGGAACGCAGCTTCTTTTGAAAGTTTTGAGCTTTCTTAAACTAAAACAGAGGTCTTCAAGACGGTCTGCTCTTGGAACTTCTTGACATGACAATTTGTTTCGGACATACCTTTCAATGAGAAGCTTCAGATGATTCACAGTCCCTGTGAACTTGCATTTCAAGAGATAGTTTGCGGACTCGAACATCATTGCAGATGTACACCACAGAGGACCAAAACAACCAACCTGCCATGCCAGATGATTTAAAGCGTGAATATTGGCAGAAAAAACTTTTTCAGTATATACCTCAACGGTCAGCAAATGAAACCGTTTAATCAATTGGTCAGCTAAAACAGTATGCTCGTTCGAGAAGAGAAGCAGACGAGTTGCATAGCTCAAAAGATGAAATCTCTCGAACAAATTTTTGCAAATGTTTCCCCTCAGCACAACCGGTCCAATGTAGAGCAGCCACACCTTCAATTTGTTCGCTTTAAAATATTCTAATTCATCGATACTTCTTAGCGATCTTTTGAAATCACTTGTTAGTTCAATTGTTTCAGTAGCACTGTTTATTTTTTCCAAGTTTGCTTTTTTCGTATGATTCTTAATAGAGAAAAGAAGAGACCGTGTTATGCCGAGCAAAACCTGATGCATGTAATCAATTTGAGCTGTTAGGGGAAGGTTATCAATTATATGCGAGACAGCAGATGGCCCTTTCACTCCTCTGAAGGTCTCTAGTCCTTCTCTTTGTATAAAATCTAAGTAATTTTCATGTCGTGCTTTTGTACGCAACTTGTGCCTCTGATTAGGATAGTAAAGCCCTCTACTGCCGTTACCAATTGCCTTACTTTCAATCAGACAAATAGAACAACCAAAATATGCGTTGTACTGCTGCATATTTAAAATCGCAGCCTTCGCAGGTAGGTCAGCTACGAGAAATTTTGTGTCAAATTTTATTGTCCATAACGCATCATTGAATTCCATTGAAACGCTCTGATCAAGCGTTTCTCTGACTTTGTCAAAAAAAATTTTCCAATTTGGTTTTCCTCGACCAAACCACAACTTGGCAAGCACAATGTTAGCAAACTTACATCTCAGAATAGGGGGCAAGTTGAGTATACTAAACCAAACTGGCCACAATGACCGGTTCTTGGAATTAACGATTCGCACACCGTCTGAATTCATTGCTAATGATATGTTCATGACATTTTCTTCTCCAAAAGTTGGGGGAATAACAACATCTTTCCGAGGGTCCCGTGTAGCACAGTACTCAGAAATTGCAGCGATGTTGTTTTTGACTACGTAGCAGAGATCAGGGAGAAAATCCAGAGTGGCGCACTCACCGAAACCGCAAAGTTCAATGCAATTCGAAGCCAAATTTAAATGCTTCAAATGGTTTCTCTTCAAGGACTTAAAGCCAGGAATTTTGTTTTCGGGAAAAGCTGTTTTCATCAGCCTCAACCAGTCTGACGCCTGAGCATCAGACGTTCCATGACGAGAGATAATTTCATTAACGCAAATCAAAAAATTATGTTGTGTAAAATTGCAACTCTGCGTACTTTGAGAGACATGGTTGAAGTCAGATGACGAATCACTCGAACAATCATTGAGAGTGCTGACAGAAAAAGCTGGCAAAACGCAATCTTGCTCACGGTTTGGGGAGGATATCAAAATTTCGGTACAACGTTTATCGTTATCTATACTGAAGTCAACAGTAGAAATCGAACTTTCTGAAGAGTCGCATTCCGATGAAGTACTAGATTCATGAAAATTTCTCATCTCTGTTTTTGATTTGGGCGACGTTCTTCTCCATTTCGCCTTTAACACACGTCGACGTTTAAAACGAAAAGAGACGGTGCGCAAAACAAGACGTGCTCTCGACTGTAGTGCTGATGGGACATCAGAACCCAGCTTTTGTGTGTGCAGAGAGTCGTGCTTACAAAGACAGTCTTGGTTTCCATCGCCAAAGAAATTGGGACCATAAAAAACCGTAATTTCGTCGTTCTTGGAAATGTTTTTCAATACCTCCAACTGAATGCATCGTCGCGAGTTTACTTCCTTCAAGGTGTATCTACAGTTTGGGTTACAAGAATGATTTGCAAACCTAGTAGTGCCCAACATAACTCGGTCAAAACTACAAGATTCAGTTTTTCTAAAAATGGAAATATCTTTGAAGCTGGATAAAGCCTCTTTCGGAATTTTCTCGACGTAACCAAGGACTGAAGAGAGCACCTTAACAGGATGAGCCCTTTTTGGTGAGATTATCTCGTCGCCAACGTAAAAAAGACCATAACCACCAAATGTATCTTTTTTGAACTCGAAGCCGTTTTCACGAGCTGCTGTGTAAGAAACCCTCAACAAACGATCAAACTCCTTCAGAACAGAATCAGTTGCAAGCGCTGCCTGATATTCGTCAGGTTTTAGCATTTCAACCAACGACTCAATTGGAAACCCATCAATTTCTAGTAACTCTTTTGTTACATGCGCATCAGCTTGAGCAAGACTGAAGCACTTTAACATATCTGAAAAATTGAATTGAGGCAGACGGAGAACAAAAACAATATAATTCAGTTTATGACACAGAGAAAATTTGAACGAATCCGAAAAGAGGAGCAGCCAAAAATGAAAAAAAACCTAAAAAATTGAAAAAGCTCCCACTGATGTTATTACCAGATTTATTGGTTTAAGCCTAAAAGTCTATAATCAAAACAGTCGAGTGTCAAGTTAAATTCAGAGCTAAAAAAACACTCACGGATGAAACGCTTAACAAAATTATTGTCACGAACAGTACAACATCAACGGTCAGTTACATTTTCTTTATTATATTTGTATTTCATATCTAGCCCCATTTGGTTGGCCGCATGACGAGCATCTCTATAAGCTGTTTCCGGAAACTTTGGATACTTGCGACGTACTACGAGTTCAAAAAGTTCTCTTTCAGCTTCAGGCACTTGTGTTCTCGTATCTTTTCTGCGCCTTTGTGCTCCAATAATTAAATTCTGTAACTTGCATTCCTCGTTTTTGCCGTACATTACTGCTCCAAGATTTCGGCCAAATTTAGAAGCACTAGCACCAGCGGGAATTTGCATCAGATTTATACCATTGAAAACTACTGGAGGGTAACTAGTAGAGTTGTCGGCTGTTGGCAATTCACCGGTTAAACTATAGGAAACCAAAGCAAAAAATTCTTCGTTATCCGCTCTTTCCTCGACTCTCATTCGTTTTAAACACGCCTTGTGCTCATTAACCATTCCAGTCAACTTTTCCTTGAAGATTTGAAAACTGTTACTTTGCTTTGCTGCTTGTAGCCCAACAGAATCATCTGAACGATTGGGAACTAGCGTGCTATCAAGTTCATTAACCTCATCATCAGAAGTCTCAACTTCACCGTCAGATTGTGATTCACTGTCAGAGGCCCAGTTGACAATTCTTTTTGCAGACTTCTTCGCAGTTAGGCTAACTTCCTCATCAGAAGATGAACTTGAGTCAATTTCAGACATTTCTTACATGAAAAAAATACGATAGAATATCACAATGTCTTTCATCGTCAAAAGCGGTTAAACGTTTAGCTGAACATGAAATAAACAATTTTGAAAATGAACTCAAAGAGGAAGAAGTCTAATTATTTCAGAACAACAAGAAAAACAACTAAAAGGCATGGAAGAGAAATTGAACGAGAAAATGTAAATTCCGATTAACCAAAATTTTATCCAGATCCACAAAATTGAGAATTTAACAGATCACAAGAAAATCAAAATAAACAAAAATCCAAACAGTCCGAATAAAAGATACCAGAATGATATTAGAGTAATAAATTACGCGAAGAGGGAAGACGTCAACAAGACACTCATGATATTTAAAATTACAACATATTTTCAACGCCTGGTCTCAACATTAAAACAGATCGAACGCTGCATGAGTTATCTTTTGTTGTTATTATTGAATCATCAAAGAGCATGTTTTGCCTTCATTTCAATACCATACTGATTCGCACCAGATATTGCCCGACTGATGGCTTCTTCAGCATTGTTGCTATAGTTCCTCTCAACACACAGCTGAAAAATTTCTTCCAGCTTCTTGTCGCACGCTACCCGAGAATTTCTGCGATTGACTTTCCATCCCATACGCTCTTTAATCAGTTTGCAAGAGTCCTCCTTGCCAAAAATTTCAGGAGCAATAGTTCGCCCAAAAACAGATGGTCCTTCATCTGTAGGCTTGAACTGCATCAGATCAATTCCATTAAACATTAAAGGTTCGTGTTCTACTCTATGGGCTTTAATCGCCTGTTTGACGCTACTAAGACTTTCTGGTTTTTCTCCGTTTCGCATTATATCCAGAAGTTTTCGCCTGAAGGCAGAGTTCTCCTTCATTACCTTTTTCATATGACTCTCTTGAGCATCCATAACCTCATTTAATTTGCTGTTAACAAAGTCCATTACATCGTCCATCGAGTACTGTCGTTCAGCAACAGCAGATTTTACGTTACTTGGTGTAGAACAACTAGTCTTTGCTAGGTCCACATGAGGACTCTCATGGTCATCTTCAACAGCCTCAAGATCCTCACTGAAGTGAATTTTTCGCTTCGCTGCACTTTCGTTTGGCTCAGCCGATCTCTTCTTGGCTTTTCTCTTCGGACCGACATTTTCCTTTTCAACAGAAGCAACTGACTCCTGGGAAAATGTAATTTTCTCCCGGGTGTCATCGGGTAGCGCTGTTTCGCTGAAAAAATTAAAGCACAAAATTGGTTGATCGCTTAAGCTTATGAAAATTTCAACAGTTCACCAACATATCACAATCGGCTTATTGCTTAACTTTATGAATTTGAAACTTTCCTGTTCACTGACATATCGTTTTTAAGAATCAAAATGGTTAAACTATATAATAAAAACCTCAGTTAACAAAATCTTTTTGACGAGAGGTAGCGTACAGTAAAAAAGATTGAACTAACGCAATTGAGCTGATGTCTGATAAGCTCTTGTCTGCAACTTTTGCCGCCAGCTTTGTTGATACACTATCAGCATCTTTTGCGGGAACAATTTGCACAAAAGCCGCTCTAAATCGCCCGTAGTCCGATGTCTTGAAGTTTAATTTCCGAGGTTTCGTCATTGACAGTTTATCGGCTAGCGAAATACCTTCCGGCCAGTTAGCGTCATTGTACGTTAAAACAATTGGGTTAACGTCATACTTTTTGTAAAATATCCAGTTCAGGCCTCTGGCTCTTTTCTCGTCAGCGTGTGTATCACAGTATAAGCTTTTTATAGGCATACAGCCTCTTGTTGAGCGCGGTCCTTCAATAATCAAGTTTTCTGATGACATTTTATCTATCTAAAAATTGATGAAAGTGGATTAAATCTTGTTAACAACAAGTTAGGATCAGTGAAACCATTTACAAGCAAAACAATCAAACCGTTGAATCAAACCGAAACAAAATCTTTCAAAGCTTCTAAGTGCGTTATGATAACAAAAAACACTCCATCCATACGCTAAAAAAATTGATTCGCTTAAAGCTGACACAGCCAGCCCTTTTGTCAGATTATTTTAAATCCTATCAGCCACATAATGGCTTTAACTTAACAGCTGTAACTTAACTGATTTAAGTTAACACATCAGCTGACTCCAAACAAATTACAACAGCCGCTCGTCGAATGTTTGATAAACTTAAGCCTAAGAACCACACTAAGTTTACTTTAAATGATGAAGCAGCCACACATCAGCTGCCTCGCAAGAATTATGTCAATAACACATCAACTGACTCAACAAATTTATACAGCCACACGTTTGCTCTTTGATAAACTTAAGCCTAACAGACACGCAAAGTTTTATCTTAAATGCTGATGCAGCCGAACATCAGCTGCTTCTTAAGAACTATGTCAACCACACATCAGTTGACTCAGAACAATTTTATACAGCCACACGTCGGCTGTTTGATAAACGTAAGCCTAACAGCCATACAAAGTGTATTTTAATTGAAGCAGCCACACATCAGCTGCCTCTTAAAAATTGTCAACCACACATCAGTTGACTAAGAACAAAGTCAAACAACCACACGTCGGCTGTTTGATAAGCATAAGCCTGACAGCCACACAAAGGAGTATCTTAAATGCTGAAGCAGCCACACATCAGCTGCTTCTTAAGAATTATGTCAAACACACATCGGTTGACTCAGAACAATTTTATACAGCCACACGTCGGCTGTTTGATAAACTTAAGCCTAACAGCCACACAAAGTGTATTTTAATTGAAGCAGCCACACATCAGCTGCCTCTTAAAAATTGTCAACCACACATCAGTTGACTAAGAACATTCAAACAACCACAAGTCGGCTGTTTGATAAGCATAAGCCTAACAGCCACACAAAAAATTATCTTAAATGCTTAAGCAGCCACACATCAGCTGCTTCTTAAGAATTATGTCAACCACACATCAGTTGACTCAGAACAATTTTACACAGCCACACGTCAGCTGTTTGATAAACTTAAGCCTAACAGCCACACAAAGTATTTTAAATGAAGCTGCCACACATCAGCTGCCTCTTAAAAAATGTCAACCAAACATCAGTTGACTAAGAACATTCAAACAACCACACGTCGGCTGTTTGATAAGCATAAGCCTAACAGCCACACAAAGGAGTATCTTACATGCTTAAGCAGCCACACATCAGCTGCTTCTTAAGAATTATGTCAACCACACATCAGTTGACTCAGAACAATTTTACACAGCCACACGTCAGCTGTTTGATAAACTTAAGCCTAACAGCCACACAAAGTATTTTAAATGAAGCTGCCACACATCAGCTGCCTCTTGAAAAATGTCAACCAAACATCAGTTGACTAAGAACATTCAAACAACCACACGTCGGCTGTTTGATAAGCATAAGCCTAACAGCCACACAAAGGAGTATCTTAAATGCTTAAGCAGCCACACATCAGCTGCTTCTTAAGAATTATGTCAACCACACATCAGTTGACTCACAACAATTTTATACAGCCACACGCTGGCTGTTTGATAAACTTAAGCCTAACAGCCACACCAAGGGTACTTTAAACTAGCACGAGGGATTGAAAAACGACCGGTCCAAAGATTTATTTGACAAACAACAAGCGGCAACAATATTCAAAGAACAAAGCTCACAGAATTAAATGTCACCGAATAAGGACAAACACTTCTCGACAATTTTTTGTCGGAACACAGTCCAAAGTTCTTTATAGTTATCAGGAAGAAGATGCACGCCATCATCTGCCATCTTAAAAGTGAATCCATCAAATTCAATATGCCGTTTCTTGAATCTTTTCACTAGTCGGTGGTTAGCATGATCGGTCCCAACTGGATTAGCCATTCTGGGTATAATGTCACAGCTAATGAGCACAGATCCTTTTTCTTTACAGAAATCGTCCATTTGTTTCATATTTTGACATAGACCTTTCAGTGATGATGGAGCATTTTCGTGAAGCCGACCAGTGATATCATTTCCGCCCAAAAAAACGATGATGAAGTCATTTTCAGCCAATGCATTGGTGTACAATTGCCAATTGAGGGCCTTTTCTCCTCCTTTACCATATAGATTGAAGTTCCCATCAATAAACTCGCCCATTTTGACAAGATGGGAGTCACCGACTATGCCAATTTGAAACGGAAGGCACGAATTTATCATTGTACTATCTTAAATAGGAATGCAAGAACTATTTCGTAGACTATTATAGCCCCCATTATGGTATAATTGAAACGGACAAAGAAAAGGGACACAGTCCCCGCGCCCGACGACACCGAAGGGCCAAATCCCTACTACTACGACTACTACTACTACTACTACTACTACTACTACTACAACTACTACTACTACTGCTACTACTACTACTACTGCTACTACTACTATAAGGATTTACCGAAGGGGGCTAAAATGGGACAGACTCGTGCACCCACTAAGCTTGGGGGGGGGTACAGTAGTAAACATAACCGACTAACGTCGGGCGAATTGCTCTCAAACGACCGGCGAGCGGTTGGCTTCGTCAGTAGCTAGCCACGGGGGGTGGGGGGGGGGGGTGCACTGGGGGCAACACTGGGTTGGGGGGGGCAACAGCGCGGTGGGGATGGGGGTCAACGGGGGGGGGGGGTTCTCAACCTCTCAGAACCGCCCTTCACACCATAAGTATAAGTATAAGTCTCCAAAACAGTTTGAGCTGAAACAGCTGAAAGGCTCTAAGAGCACTTAATGCCCGCTGGGCGCTACCTGTTTATCCCGTTTTTGAGGACGAAAAGTCAAAAGCGTCAGACAAAAAATCGGTCAAGCGAAAAATCGCATTAAAAAAAAAGACCAACAGGACTAATATAATTGCTACAAACTTCGTTTGAGAGCAATTAATAGTAGTTGTAGTAGTAGTAGGGATTTGGCCCTTCGGTGTGATTTGGCCCAGTACGTATGGGTCTTTCTTTCGGCGTATGAAAAGATCCGCAACCCCTAATATGCCTACTTAAATTTGATCAAACCGTTACTGATAGTTGCGGGGTTGGGGATGATGAGGATAAACAATCATTAGCTATTTCCAGAGCATAAATCAGCTAGTTCCAGCGCAAAAATCAGCTAGTTCTAGCGCTGGAGTGACGGGCGGTGCTCGTCAGCTAGTTCCAGCGCCGGTTTCCCACCCTGGGGGGGGAACGCAACGTGGTCAGATGACAATGCAACGTGGGGGGAATGCAACGTGGTCAGATGACAATGCAACGTGGGGGGAATGCAACGTGGTTATATTCACAGCCTCCGCGTATTCACTTCACAGCCTCTGCGTATTCACAGGTTATAAATAGTGAAATTGGATTATAACAGTTAACTAGCTACTGATTAGTTGCGTGGTTAGGGAAATTGCAATTACAACAATTCTACAGTGCTAGTAATTTTAAATCTCAAACATGCTCTAGTGTAATAACGCACCTCAGGTGGTCGGCTTTCAGTTTGTCTCACTAGAGCGTCGACGTTACTGAGCATGTCATCTGAATGGACAGTTCAAGTGATCGAAAGTTTCATATCCCACATTGAGTGTAGTAATACAAATTCTTAAACGTTTCAAAACAGATCATTCGAGAGGTCCGGTGACAAGGAATTGCATACAGTTAATATCGTAAAATAGAAAAAATAATTCATGGAGGGGGGGGGGGGGAGGGGAGGGTGGGGGGGGGATGGGGTGGGTTCGAGGGTTGGATACGGGGTACGGGGAACGAAAACACCAATTTCTCGACAACCACTGAACGAAAAACGATAATTTTTGGTGTTTTGGAATCAGCGCAAGCAGTACTTTCCAGCGATATATAAAAAACAGTTCGAAACTCAATTTTTAAGAAATCGATTTTCAGCTTCAGAGGCGATTTTCGCAAAAACTGTGATTTTCTCAGGATATTCAAAAATAGACGTCTAAAATCACTTTTAAGCAAAAATTAATACATATTGTCGTAAAGTAGAACTAAAATGCTAGCGATTGAGCTCTAATACGTACAATAGATCGGCCAGACAAAAAAGTTATTTATTCTTGAAACTTTGAACATTTTCAATTTTTCAAGATTTTGATCTCTGTTAGGGTAGGTGCAGAGCCTTTTTTCAACATGATAACCGAACACAGTATATAAGTAATATATATCATGATGAGAACCATTAAATAAGCTTTCTATTAGTACCAAGAACTCAACGAAAGAAATATCTGGCAAAAAGTTATAAGCCCAAACATCAGAAATTTGTAAAGATTTTTGTGTTTTTTCAACATAAGTTGCAGTTTTAAACTAGTAAAAAGCAGCCACAAGCCAAAACTCTTTTCAAGCATCTGTTGTACAGTTAATGAGCTTTCCAATGATACTACATATTTCATATATCTCTCATTTTTGATTGAGTAACAACAATTTTCTTTAAAAGACGAACATGAAAATTAAACTTTTTTTCAGAGTTCAAAGTCGTAATACGTCAATTCGCAAAAAGATAGTGGATGATTCAACGTTGGTACACTGTTTCGTGCTAACGAGCTTTGTGTGGAATACCTTTGCACTTTATCTTTTATTAGGGTAAGGGCAGAACAATCTTAATTTGTGACGACAACAAGAAATTTTTTTCAAAAAAAAGAACAATCTCCAATTAATTGCCTAATGAAAACGTCATGGTAACCAAAACAAAATACAATCACAATGTACAATATAATAGCAAACTTTCAGAGTAGGTTGCTCACCAAGCAACGAACAAACAAAATATAATTATCCAAGAAAGTTTTTTGATTTTTCGTTTTTTTTTCTCTTTTTTCTGCAAGTGGGGCTGTTGTATAGCCTTTTTCAAAATGAAATTTGGAGAAGGCAATTGAGAAATAGATAGAATCTCAAGGCCTTTTGATTGATTGTCAGTTTAATATCAAGAACTTAACGAAACAAATCTTCAGCAAAAAGTTGTAAGCCCAAACATCAGAAATTTAAAAAGACTTTTGTGTTTTTTCAACATAGGTCGCATTTATAAACTAGTAAAGAGCGTTTAGAAGCCAAAACTCTTTCCAACCATCTGGTGTACAATTAATGAGCTTCCCAATGATACTATGTATTCCATATATTTCTCATTTTTGATTGAGTAACAACAATTTTCTTTAAAAGACAAAATAGAAAATTAAAAATTTTTTCAGAGTTCAAAGTCGTAATACGTCAATTTGCAAGAAGATAGTGGATGATTCAACGTTGGTACACTGTTTCGTGCTAACAAACTCTGTGGGGAAAACCTTTGCACAATACCTTTTGCTAAGGTAACGGCAAAACAATGTTAATTTGTGACAACAACAAGAAGATATTTTTTTTTCAAAAAAACAATCTTCAAATGATTGCGTAATGAAAACGTGAAAATGTGTTTTTTTATCAAATTGAATACATCACGTCTGGATAATTTAGTAGGCACCACAAAACGCGATAATAAGGCCTCCAGGGACTTCAGGATTGGTGTTTAATACGATTTTAACTTTTTTTCTTTTCGAATTCAGATGTTTCACTGACCCCAACGATAATCAATTACAAATAGGGTTAAAATACCAGAAAATCTGCTTTTATAGAACAATTAGCATCTTATCTAACACATAAAGGACACAGAATCTAGAGTCTTAGGTTTTGCATAACGATAACATGACGTTTTTTTTTACTAATATTGTATATGGCACTAACACTTTGTTAAAAAGTAGCCATTTCGAATTAATTTTAGTAAAAATGCACCATCCATTCAAACTTTTTTCAGGAGCTCCTATTTAGAGAACTGTGTGAAGCAAAAAAAATGAAACCTTTTGACCGTTTAGGCGCGTTACTGCCCTCTTGCAAAATCTAGTGATGGAATAATAAAATATGCAGATCGGTTTGAGGTAAGATGGTTAAAAACGTATTGTTCCTACAGAACTTTTATAAAGTCCACGATAATCCTCAGCAAATAATCAAATCACAAACCTAATTTATTCTATCAGTTATATCATTTGAGAAAATCAGGTGTCGATTATGCTCCAAAATCTCAAATTTTGTGATTCACGTTGAAAATCATAAATGATCCGATTTATTAATCTTCAACCCCTGCAAGGAGCGTTGCACAGCAGAACGGCACTCCTACTGAAAGTAGGACACTGCTGAATTAAAATAAATGAGTCCCAATTTTTTTTACCAAAAAGAGTTTTTCTCTCAGGCCATACTAGAAACTTTTATGTTAACGTTACGAGTGATAATGTATTTAAAACACCGAGTTACAGAGAAAAAAAATAACAAACTTGTTTTATTTCAACTGGCTTACATCACGTCTAAATAGTTTAGGAAAAACCCTAACGTGTAATAATAAGGCCTCCAGGGACCTCAGGCTTAGTGTTTAATACGATTTTAACTTTTTTTCTTTTCGAAGTCAGCTGTTTCACTGACCCCAACCATAGTCAACTACAAATAGGGTTCAAATACCAGAAAACCTGCTTTTAAAGAACAAATTGCATCTTATCTAACACATGAAGGACACAGAATCTAGAGTCTTAGGTTTTGCATAACGATAACATGACGTTTTTTTTTACTAATATTGTATATTGCACTAATAATTTGTTAAAAAGTAGCCTTTTCGAATTACTTTTAGTCAAAATGCACCATCCATTCAAACTTTTTCAGGAATTCCTATTTAGAGAACTGTGTGAAGCAAAAAAAATGAAACCTTTTGACCGTTTAGGCGCGTTACTGCCCTCTTGCAAAATCTAGTGATGGAATAATAAAATATGCAGATCGGTTTGAGGTAAGATGGTTAAAAACGTATTGTTCCTACAGAACTTTTATAAAGTCCACGATAATCCTCAGCAAATAATCGAATCACAAACCTAATTTATTCTATCAGTTATATCATTTGAGAAAATCAGGTGTCGATTATGCTCCAAAATCTCAAATTTTGTGATTCACGTTGAAAATCATAAATGATCCGATTTATTAATCTTCCAACCCCTGCAAGGAGCGTTGCACAGCAGAACGGCACTCCTACTGAAAGTAGGACACTGCTGAATTAAAATAAATGAGTCCCAATTTTTTTTACCAAAAAGAGTTTTTCTCTCAGGCCATACTAGAAACTTTTATGTTAACGTTACGAGTGATAATGTATTTAAAACACCGAGTTACAGAGAAAAAAAATAACAAACTTGTTTTATTTCAACTGGCTTACATCACGTCTAAATAGTTTAGGAAAAACCCTAACGTGTAATAATAAGGCCTCCAGGGACCTCAGGCTTAGTGTTTAATACGATTTTAACTTTTTTTCTTTTCGAAGTCAGCTGTTTCACTGACCCCAACCATAGTCAACTACAAATAGGGTTCAAATACCAGAAAACCTGCTTTTAAAGAACAAATTGCATCTTATCTAACACATGAAGGACACAGAATCTAGAGTCTTAGGTTTTGCATAACGATAACATGACGTTTTTTTTTTACTAATATTGTATATTGCACTAATAATTTGTTAAAAAGTAGCCTTTTCGAATTACTTTTAGTCAAAATGCACCATCCATTCAAACTTTTTCAGGAATTCCTATTTAGAGAACTGTGTGAAGCAAAAAAAATGAAACCTTTTGACCGTTTAGGCGCGTTACTGCCCTCTTGCAAAATCTAGTGATGGAATAATAAAATATGCAGATCGGTTTGAGGTAAGATGGTTAAAAACGTATTGTTCCTACAGAACTTTTATAAAGTCCACGATAATCCTCAGCAAATAATCGAATCACAAACCTAATTTATTCTATCAGTTATATCATTTGAGAAAATCAGGTGTCGATTATGCTCCAAAATCTCAAATTTTGTGATTCACGTTGAAAATCATAAATGATCCGATTTATTAATCTTCCAACCCCTGCAAGGAGCGTTGCACAGCAGAACGGCACTCCTACTGAAAGTAGGACACTGCTGAATTAAAATAAATGAGTCCCAATTTTTTTTACCAAAAAGAGTTTTTCTCTCAGGCCATACTAGAAACTTTTATGTTAACGTTACGAGTGATAATGTATTTAAAACACCGAGTTACAGAGAAAAAAAATAACAAACTTGTTTTATTTCAACTGGCTTACATCACGTCTAAATAGTTTAGGAAAAACCCTAACGTGTAATAATAAGGCCTCCAGGGACCTCAGGCTTAGTGTTTAATACGATTTTAACTTTTTTTCTTTTCGAAGTCAGCTGTTTCACTGACCCCAACCATAGTCAACTACAAATAGGGTTCAAATACCAGAAAACCTGCTTTTAAAGAACAAATTGCATCTTATCTAACACATGAAGGACACAGAATCTAGAGTCTTAGGTTTTGCATAACGATAACATGACGTTTTTTTTTTACTAATATTGTATATGGCACTAATAATTTGTTAAAAAGTAGCCTTTTCGAATTACTTTTAGTCAAAATGCACCATCCATTCAAACTTTTTCAGGAATTCCTATTTAGAGAACTGTGTGAAGCAAAAGAAATGCCACTTTTTGACCGTTTAGGCGCGTTACTGCCCTCTTGCAACATCTAGTGCTGGAATAAAAAATGTTGAAATCGGTTTGAGGTAAGATGGGTAAAAAAAGTATTGTTCCTGCAGAACTTTTATAAAGTCCATGATAACCCTCAGCACATAATCTAATCACAAAATTAATTTATTTTATCAGTTATATCATTTGAGAAAATCAGGTGTCGATTATGCTCCAAAATCTCAAATTTTGTGATTCACGTTGAAAATCATAAATGATCCGATTTATTAATCTTCCAACCCCTGCAAGGAGCGTTGCACAGCAGAACGGTACTCCTACTGAAAGTAGGACACTGCTGAATTAAAATAAATGAGTCCCAATTTTTTTACCAAAAAGAGTTTTTCTCTCAGGCCATACTAGAAACTTTTATGTTAACGTTACGAGTGATAATGTATTTAAAACACCGAGTTACAGAGAAAAAAAATAACAAACTTGTTTTATTTCAACTGGCTTACATCACGTCTAAATAGTTTAGGAAAAACCCTAACGTGTAATAATAAGGCCTCCAGGGACCTCAGGCTTAGTGTTTAATACGATTTTAACTTTTTTTCTTTTCGAAGTCAGCTGTTTCACTGACCCCAACCATAGTCAACTACAAATTGGGTTCAAATACCAGAAAACCTGCTTTTAAAGAACAAATTGCATCTTATCTAACACATGAAGGACACAGAATCTAGAGTCTTAGGTTTTGCATAACGATAACATGACGTTTTTTTTTTACTAATATTGTATATGGCACTAATAATTTGTTAAAAAGTAGCCTTTTCGAATTACTTTTAGTCAAAATGCACCATCCATTCAAACTTTTTCAGGAATTCCTATTTAGAGAACTGTGTGAAGCAAAAGAAATGCCACTTTTTGACCGTTTAGGCGCGTTACTGCCCTCTTGCAACATCTAGTGCTGGAATAAAAAATGTTGAAATCGGTTTGAGGTAAGATGGGTAAAAAAAGTATTGTTCCTGCAGAACTTTTATAAAGTCCATGATAACCCTCAGCACATAATCTAATCACAAAATTAATTTATTTTATCAGTTATATCATTTGAGAAAATCAGGTGTCGATTATGCTCCAAAATCTCAAATTTTGTGATTCACGTTGAAAATCATAAATGATCCGATTTATTAATCTTCCAACCCCTGCAAGGAGCGTTGCACAGCAGAACGGTACTCCTACTGAAAGTAGGACACTGCTGAATTAAAATAAATGAGTCCCAATTTTTTTTACCAAAAAGAGTTTTTCTCTCAGGCCATACTAGAAACTTTTATGTTAACGTTACGAGTGATAATGTATTTAAAACACCGAGTTACAGAGAAAAAAAATAACAAACTTGTTTTATTTCAACTGGCTTACATCACGTCTAAATAGTTTAGGAAAAACCCTAACGTGTAATAATAAGGCCTCCAGGGACCTCAGGCTTAGTGTTTAATACGATTTTAACTTTTTTTCTTTTCGAAGTCAGCTGTTTCACTGACCCCAACCATAGTCAACTACAAATAGGGTTCAAATACCAGAAAACCTGCTTTTAAAGAACAAATTGCATCTTATCTAACACATGAAGGACACAGAATCTAGAGTCTTAGGTTTTGCATAACGATAACATGACGTTTTTTTTTTTACTAATATTGTATATGGCACTAATAATTTGTTAAAAAGTAGCCTTTTCGAATTACTTTTAGTCAAAATGCACCATCCATTCAAACTTTTTCAGGAATTCCTATTTAGAGAACTGTGTGAAGCAAAAGAAATGCCACTTTTTGACCGTTTAGGCGCGTTACTGCCCTCTTGCAACATCTAGTGCTGGAATAAAAAATGTTGAAATCGGTTTGAGGTAAGATGGGTAAAAAAAGTATTGTTCCTGCAGAACTTTTATAAAGTCCATGATAACCCTCAGCACATAATCTAATCACAAAATTAATTTATTTTATCAGTTATATCATTTGAGAAAATCAGGTGTCGATTATGCTCCAAAATCTCAAATTTTAAGATTCAAGTTGAAAATCATAAATGATCCGATTTATTAACCTTCCAACCCCTGCAAAGAGCGTTTTTTTAGCAGAATGGCCGTCCTACTGAGGCTAAGGCATTGGTGATACCAAAAAAATGGGCCCAAGAAACTTTTTGTCGCAATACAGTTTTCTCGCAGGCTTAAATAATAAGTTTTATGTGAACGTTACTGGTGATAACGTAATTAAAACTCCGATTTCCAGACAATTGATTCAAGACACGTTTTTATTTTTTAGATTGCATTCATCACGTCTGGCTAGTTTAGTAGGCACCACAAAACGTGATAGTAAGGCCCCAGGGTCTTCAGGTTTGGTGTTTAATATGATTTACATCACTTTTCCCTTTTGAAATTAGCTGTTCCACTGACTCCAATCACAGTTAATTGTAAATAGGGTTCGCATACCTCAACAGGCAACTCTGAATAGCCAATAGGCATCAAAAAGTGTCATCAAGTTATGCATTACATTAAAATCAGCAGTTAATAATCACTCAACTTTTTTTTTGCTTTATGAAGTTTTATGACTACGACTTTTCCATAAAATAATTCAAAACTTTGTGATCTGAGGCTCAAATTTAAGCTGAGTGTAGAATAGGCAATTTCCGAAAGATCGCCCACTTGTGATGTCTGAAATTTAGGTTGCCGAAAAAATTTTTTGTTGTATGAAGTTCTATGACTACAACTTTTTCATAAATACGGTATCAATGAAAAACAATAGTTTCCGATTTTTTGCTCACTAATTTTTTGAAACAGTTTACTTGCTCTTTGTTTTAGTCCCTTTTCTGTTTTGTCTAAAAATTTATTAAATTACAACTTTCATTTTATGAAAGTTTTATGATTACAACTTTTCATAGACGCCATAATATGAAGTTGTAATTTTATAACTTTTTGAATTATGGGGTCGACCCGGGTAGTTAAGATTAATTTAATTCTTAAGATTTCTTATCTTGAGAACTCTTAAGACCAACTCGATAACTTGATCCAGAAACCATTATCAAAAGATTCCCAGTTTTGCTTCAAACATTATACGACTCTACCGCTACTGAAAAACTTCAAAGAGATTTGATCACACGCCGATTGTTTGATTGGCAAGGCGGCTGACCTAATTAGTCTGTGCATAATATAATAAAAGTCGCTAACCTAATTAGTTATAACCACAATAGGGCGCGAAAGAATTTTAGCAGGTTTTTGTGAACTAAATGTTGATATCGATCGGCGCAATATGCCATGTTTGAAAAACGTGAAGTTAATTTTTTGAGTATCTGAGAATGTCTGCGGTTAAATTCAGTGCAATCTGCCCCCAATTGAGTCAGGAACTAAAATGCTTGTGATTTTTCCCTTATTTTCCTTCTAAAAACGGCGTATAACAGAAACAAATGGATAAAATAAAATTTTGTGATCACAGTGTGAATAAAAAGTGAATAAACTGAATTAATTCAATCAATGAAAAATTTGCGAATTGTGCTGAATTTTGTTTTTTTTTAAATGACAATTTTGCAACATATGCCAGGAATAACAAACCTTTTTTGAGAAAAACTGATTATGTAAAAAATCTGGATAGACCAGTATAACAAAAAGTCAGCACAAAATGGTTTTTAAAAATGTAAATAATTAATTCCCTCGACTCGACGCTGGTTGAACTATTGAGCGAATATATAATAAATTATTAAATATTTATCAAAATTTGGCATGGGTTTATCAAATTGTTTGTTTTACTTTAATTTTATTTTAAATTTGCATCAATTTTGAGATTTAATTTACCCTTGATAGCATTTTGTTGCAACTTTGAAACTTTTCAATTTTCCTCATTTACATTTTTGAGAAATTTTAAATTTCATTAATATTGAAAGATTTTTGTCACCCTGTTAAACTTTTAAGTTTGATCCCAGGTATGAAGGGTCGCACGTGTCCAGACTACATGAAAAACGACCCAATGAAATGCGACATGCACTGCTGTGGCATCCGGGGGGATTCAGGGGAGTACAAGATCGGATCTGGTTTCTCAGTCGTGAACAAAACCCTGGACCACGACTGCAACTGTGTGTTCGAGTACTGCTGTCAGGTCAAATGTGAAGTTTGTTCAGAAGTGATTGAGGAATGGCAGTGCAATGGAGTGGCCGAAATGTGAATTGCTTCCCATTAAGCCTAATTCGAATCTGTTTCTTTCTCCCCATTTAACAAAATTTCCAATTCCATAATCTGATTGACAATTAACAGCTGGCATTATGGTCTTCAAAACTAATGCGTGAAGCTTAAAAACGCGGCATTACATCAATTAAATAAAGTCATTCACCACCGGGGAAAAGAAACAGGTTTCTTAACTTCAGTTTCCTCTCACAATTTCCGAAGTAAAGTTTCAGAAAACTTAAGTGTCTATTTTTCGAAAGTTCTAATTTTTCAACCGTTAATAATGTTTGTAAGTAGCTCAATTAGCCAAATTTTAATGCAGATTTCCTGAATTGATCTAATATAAATTGTGTCGATTATTCGGTTATTTGAGCAAAATTTTTAAATTGTGCATCTAGAAATAGCAAAATGCCGCCTTGTTGCTGTAAAAATCTGTTTCCATCAGAAAGTATTTCTCAATAAGATAACAACCGTACATGAATATATTGCAAATTGTTATCATCGTCAGAATTTTTGGAACACCAATTTTTCAAGTTGTTTCGACATAAATTGATAGTCCCAGAAGATGCTAGGTGTTTATTTCAAAATCGGGCGATTGAGACATAAGCTATTGTCCGTATAACTACCTGGCAAATAAATTCGTGAAAGAAAAAAAATAGCTATCTTTTGCCTCACATCTGACAAAGAATGTAAAATCACTCAAGAAAGTAATAAAATAAAAATTTAATAAAATCTGCCCTCGAGAGCTTTTTTTCTCTCAAAATTGTCCTGTGTTCGCTTCTGACATAGTTTCCTAGTCAAATTGGGACGGTTATCTGCAAGACTCTTGCGAGACTCTTGTATGATTATGCATCATCTTGTAAGGGCTCTTACAGGACACTTACCAGATAACCGTTAATCCTGCAAGATTCTTAGCAGATAACTGTTGTTCTTATAAGATTCTTACCAGATAATCGTCGACTTTTTAGGACTCTCGTCCGACATCCGTCGCTCCAGAGAGGTTCCAGACAGAAAACTAACGCTTTTGCAGGGCCAACATAGCTATAAAAAGCTTTCATGTAACACTTAAAATATAACACATGGAACATTGTTTAAGCAAGCAATGTTTGTGAGCTCAGTAACTACGTGTAGTTCCATTCTTTAAATCATTTGAGCATGTCTGATGATTCTATGAACAACTTTAAGTTATCATCGAACTATAATGGAAACAAAACTCTTCTCAAATTTTTTACTATTGATATTTTTGGTGTCAAAAAATTTCTCTTCAGCCGCAAGTTTTTTTTGAACGAAAATATGAATACTTGAAGAATAATTTTCAGGATATTGTGCAATTATGTAAAGGTGACTTTATTTTGAAGAGCTGACTTAAAAAAGAGCCAAAAAAAAATTCATAACACCAGTTATATAATTTACTGAGCAACTTGAACTTATTGATAAAATGGAGCATGAAATTTTTTAAACATTTGTTATAGAGTATTTGAAAAAAATGGCATGTTTTCACCACGAAAACAAAAAGAAAGGCTTCAAATAATTGATATTTGTTTTTATCGAGAGCTACAGCCATGCTTAAGTGGGTCGTGGGATTTGATATGAAGCTATCAAGACCAAAGATAAGATTAATTCTAGAAAACAAATGCAATTCGCAGCATTTTTATGTTGGTTTATGGCAACTTAAGGAAACTTTCCGTTTTCATATTTTTTGGATCAGTCCAGGTTCGTATTATTCCAACATCGGCTTTTTTGACTAAACAAATCGAAAAGACTGAGTCCTCAACGCTGCTAGGTTAGTGACTAAAATAGGGTTGAAGTGAATTTTGTGTGAAAATTGAATGCGTTAGGTAAGGACACAGCAACTTTTTTGCTGCCTATTACCAGTTTTGTCTTCTGGTTGAATTGATTTTGTCTTGAATTGGAAGTAAAAAAATGATATTTAGTTTGTAAATAAGTTTATGAAAATTGTTTTATTTTTGGATCAGATTGGAGAATTTTCTTCAATTAAACTGAAAATTATCTAATGCTGACGCCACTCATATTGCTCAGCTATAAAGTTAACAATTATAATTTGTAATAAGAAAAAAAACAAAGTTTAAAGTTTTGTAACAAAGAGGCAAAAATTAAAAATTTAAATCCCGCTCTAATAAAAAGGAACAATAGACTTTATTGCGAAGTGAAAAAAGCGGAAATTGCCCCATTGCAAGAATAGTTTGATAGTTTTGTAAGGGGTGCAGTCCTGGCCCAGACCGAAAGTTGATCATGCTAGATTCTTGCAAAGATGTTGTTCTTTCAAGATCTTGCAAGTCGATGTGAAAAAGAACACGGCAACTAGGAGATTTTTTGAGTAAAATCCAATTGATATCCAGCATAACTCTTTTTGATCGGAAAAATCGATGGAAACAGATTTTTTATATTGGTGTAGTTTGTATCACTTGGCTTGAAGTTTTGTCAAATCCCCTCAAAAGCTTTTTGTTCTCTTTCTTCATCTGTAGAGAAAGTATTATATAACTTTCATTACTGAAACCCCGTTCTTTTACCTCTTTCTTTTATGTATTGCACTAAATTGCCCATGTGAAAAACCCACTGAAAAATTGTCTGTGGGAAAATTTCTCCTCGTTTCAATAGCTTTGAAATATTGTTCCAATTTGCTAATTTTTGATTGAATGTTTTTGATAAACATTAATTACTGAAATTAAATTTGTTCAATAAATTTGTTGATGTAAAATATTTTAACAATGTTGCGTATGAGTTAGTTAGTTAGGAGGATGGAAAAATTGGTGTTTTATATGTTGAAATATAAATGTTGATTTTTATTTTGTTTTCTTTTTCTTATTTACTCTGCTTATTTTCCAGCCGGACATTGTTTGTTTCTCCACCTGTACGGCTCCAAAATTCCCCCAAAAGTGGAGTTTTTCGTATTGGTGCATACTTCCGACCAGAAATTGGTAAGCAAATTATTTATGTAAACAAATTATTAATGACAGTTATGGAAGTTTACCGAAGCTTTGAAAAGTGCAATCAAGATTAGTTTAATTTACATTAAAGGCGGAACCTAACAAAGACTTTCTCACCAGGTATGGCTAATTGATCTTAAGTTATAATAATGCATTGTTTTAAACTATACGTTAAATGTTTTTTTTTGGAAAAATAGTGTCAGTAAAGTTGGAATATCATTTTGCGGTTAAAAGAAGGTTACAACAGGTGAGAAAAAAATAGAAGTGACATTTCGTAAAATTGTGAAAGAGCAATTTTCAATGTGCTATTTGTTGTTTGTCACATATTCTTTGCGCATCGGTTTAATAATTAAATTTTGCGTCACAGTCGTATTTTATTGTTTTCTTTTATTGATAGCGGAAAATTTTTGCTAAAACTTTTCAGCCCGTAATCGAATTTTTGAAGTTGCTATTCTCCGTTTTTAATGATGCGTCGAAAAAAATGTAATGCACTCGACCTTTATCTCGAGAACAAATTTTTGTTATTCGTGCTTTTTAAAAATTTTTTGACTTCTTTCAAAGCTTCTTTTTGTAACTTTGAGTAAAGAGTTAGTTCGGTACTTGAAGCAAAGTGTACTTGTTAATTATTAAATGAATCTCTTATAATTTTTTTAAATGAAAAATTGAATTTAAAAGGCTAGCTGCCAAGAGAACTTGCCAAGTTTTAAAAGCAAATAGTATAAGTCTTCTCTCATTTGCTTAAAATATTTTTCAATGTACTATTTGTTGTTTGTCACATATTCTTTGAAATGTCAACGAAAAGCCGTTTGGATTATTTTTGTTGATTTTCACCTATGCAAATGTCTACAGATAGGGCATATTTTAAAATAGCTGGTACTGTTTAAAAAAATCTGTGAAAAAAAGTTTTTGTCAAGTTTAACTCAGTTAAAAAGGCAAAAAAGCTAATTTAAAGTCTGGAAGAAACGGGTTTAATTTTTGTAGCTTCTTCTCTATTTCTTGATGTAAATTTTAGCAGGTTAACAAAGTTAACAGGCAATTTAATTGCACAAAATGCGTAATTTAATCCACGAATATTTTTTATAACCATTATAGAGCAACCCGGACTGGACTCACAGACAAAATCAGTACTGAACCACAGTATTCCATTTTCACTCTGGCCAGTACTATGATCATGTCATATGTAGGACTTTTCATGGTAAAGCACGGGACAAGAAGTGTTCTCTGAATTTAGTCTGCAGAAATGTAAATTTGCAACCATTAAACACTCTGAGCAGTAAAAAAACTTCACTCTGAAGTTATCCTGCAAATACTATGTTCCACACAATTTTACGTGTTTATTACAGTCGGCTGTGCGTTTACACATGTTTACTAGGTATGGAATTGAGTTTACACGTGTTTACTACGTATATCATGAGGTCTACACGTGTTTCAGAAATATGGTTGTTACAGGACAAGGAGCGTATCGTCAAAAGGAGGAGAATATAGTGAATTTAACCAGAATTAAAATGATTAGGTTCCAAAAGAGTCTAATTTTTTTTGTTTCAAGGTTTCAGTCCATTTAAGATCAAATGCCCCAGTTTGACCAATATGCCCAGAGTCGTCCCAATTTTCATAAAGTTGTCGGAATTTGCCCAAAGTTAACCCAGTTTCAACGTAGATTGCTCATCCGTTTAGCTTTTCCCATTACATCATCAACAACTCCGTTTACAAAATGGAGATTTAATCTGTTCCCCGCATGTTTCTAAGACCCTGGTCACGGCATTATTTGTTTTTATATAGCACGGTACCTCGCAAAAACAAATACATGTGCTCCTTGTGGCGTAAAAAATATATGCTCATTAAGCTGGTGGGTCAAAACAGAACGAAACCACAATTTCAAACAGAGAAAAAAGTTTTTGTTTTAATAATGGGAGACACTAAAACAGTTTTCACCTGAAATATTATGCTTAATTATGTCAAACTCTATTGTTTAGCACTTTGATCAAGAAACTTCTGCAAGGGAATCAAAAAGTGACGGCAAAATTAGTTCAAATGCATAGATTAAAAGTTAAAATATCGATCTTTTAATATATAGCAAAAAACGTCTCCTTTTTAAACATAGTTTTTTATTCTAAATATTTATTGATTGCAGTATTAAATTTTTAAAATGATTTCAACTGTAGTAATGGGTTCGTTTGTGATAGATGTATACCAAGGATAACGTCCCAAATATTAAAAGCAACACACAGAAAATTCAATTGAAACTGACTGTTTGAGAATTGCTAGACACCAAAAACTTGTTCGCTCACATCATGAGAAGCAAGACAATTTTAGAATACACTAATACAATACTGGGCCGACGATATCCAATTGGAATGGAGCGTTTCAGTCCTGATATGCAATTGGACTAGAGTCGCGAACGCTGCAGTAAAAGGTCAAATTGCACATAAAAATGAAACAAAGATTGAAAGCATGAAAGCATGTATTTAATTTGTGGGACACAGCTACTAATACCATTTTACCTACAAGCCTTGGAAACCTCTACGATTCATAATGTAAATCTTTATCATTTAAAATAATTCAGTGTTTCCATTGAGAAGCATGTAACAGTTGAACAAAACATCAAAAATTTGTTTAAATTCATAGAGAGAGTTTTAATGACAAACGAAGCATTGAATATTATAAAATGTGTTTCAATGTTTTGATTGGACTACAATAAAGTGCATAGCAATTCTTAACTTGTGCAATTTTTTTGGTGTTTTTTGGGGAAATTAGTTACAACTTTCAAGGTGTTTAGATACCAAGTTAACTCCTTCGTCTGCCAGATTCTTAAAAGATTCACATTTTTATTCAGTACAGAATTTTGAAAGAATGCGCACAAATCAATCATCCAGGGGTCTTAAGGAGCTTAAACGAAAATTATAATTTTCTTAAAGTAACTTTTTTAAAACGCTGTTTCGAAACTCTTTTTGCAAGATGCAACTCTTCATCTCCTTTCAGATGATCCGTGATTATAGCAGTTTCTGCCAGATATTACGTTTTTATGATAGATTCTGCCAGATTATCTTTTTCTGGTAGATCCTTGCAAAATATCCAGTTATCAGCCAGATGGCTACAAGATAAACATTTCTCAGGCAGATTTATAGAAGATAACCACTTTTCAGCCAGAATCCTGCAAAATAACTTTGCTTCAAAAAAATTTTCTATTTTTGTCATACCTTCCGGAAAAAACCTTTGATTTCGGTTTTCCAGCAATTGCACCCAAATGACCAATGAAGGAAAAGTGGCGAACAAAAAGTCGTTTTTAGGGCAAAAAAAACAAATTAGCTGGAGAACGAAAAAGCGACAAATTAACTTTGGAATATGGTTCGTAATTCGCTGTTTTCATTAGTGATCAGATTTAAACACTCGCCAATTGACTCAAATGTCTCTAACAGCAGGCGGAAACAGAAGTCTTTTTATGTCATTAAATGCATGATTTGAGTTAAGAAAAACAAAGATAATTTTTTTGAGAAATGAAAACTTTTTTGAGAAATGAAAAATTAAATTTTTGAGAAATGAAATCATTTTGATTTTGGTTTTTGAAATTTTGAGCGATTTTTTAGGTTCGGCTGAAACGAACTTAATAAATGACAATCCGTTTTGCTATAAATTCCCCGGATGATAATGACAGACATTTCAAATTCATCAAGACGGCAAGGTTCATTTAAAAGGGTGACAAGATTCGTCAACCTTTATTGAAGAGTCTTAATAACCTGCTATTGAATGGAATACCAATATAACGTTTGCTTATGGGGCTTATTACGTTTGGCTTAAACGAGTTTCCATTTTTAAGACAAAATCTAATATAGTTGATGATTTTTTAAATTAATAGATTCTTCGATACTTGACACGAGACCAACAGAATTGTATCTACCTGAGAAACAAAACTTTAATTTATTTACTTTTTTGTTAATGTGTTCAAAAATTTGAGTGATAACCGAATTAAGATTATACCTAGACCTCCTGTTGGCAAAAGTTTTTGGTCAAAGGAAGTAGTGTAGGGGTAACTTTAACCTAAAATACAGCGATAAGCTTTTTTGAAAAACTTGTTCTTTTCGTTTGCTTCTTGTTCTTTTCGTTCTTCTTGTTCCTAGCTCACTGCAATTTCACGATGCATCTTGAAAACAACTTTAAATTTGCAAGGTCGCTGAATTGTTCCGACCCCTCTTGAGGAGCGGAAGAACTATATGCTGGTTTTTTCTTTTTCAGACATCTTCTTTCTTGTTCTTAATGGGTTTTTCTTGTTCAGACTCTATTCTTATAGAAATGGGTTTTTCTTGTTAAGACAATTTTGACCGATCGATATACTCATCGTAGAGAGTTGCGAGTGGTATCAATAAAAAGTCCGTCCAGCGAAGAATACGGATGTAATAAGATTTTTTTGAGTTTCGTTTTCTGGAGCTAGTTATCGTGGTTTAAATTTTGTGATTATTAGACCGATTTGCGTTATTCTTATTCACATTTTACACAATTGTTTTTTCACAATTTTTTGGCTAAAGTTTCGGCTAAAAATTTCAAAGTTTAGAACTTTTCATAAAAAATGGTCCGAATTAAGCTTTTTTAGTCCATTTTGGTTAAAGATGCCAGAAGTACACACTCAAAAAAATCTAACACAATCTTTGTAAACTACAAAGGGAGCTAATCCTTCTTGCACTTCCATTCGGAGTAGTCTAACATTCAATTTCTGCCATTTTTTGACAACTTGGCTCTATCATTATCAAAAATGCAGCATTTAGTTTTGATCTCCTAACTAACAAATTAGCTAGATCTGTAACATCAGATGCAATTGAGTGTTCCTAATGGACAAACAGCAGTAGCAAGGCTGGTTGTAACAATCCGAAAAAAATTGGATTATAATGAGTCGGTGTTTTTTAAAAAATTCTATCTTTTTTGTTAACTAAAGAAAGAACCATTCAAATCAAAGCCCACTGTTGATAGCGCCAAATGGCTTCCTAAGCTGTTCGAAATTATTGTATGTAGTTTAATTACCCGAAAAAATACGGTCGTTTTGACTTTTAAGATTGTTTGATTGTTCAATAAACAATGGCCTATTGAACTTTGTCACTATTTTTTTTTCTTGCTTGGGTCAATTTTTTGCGATTTATCGTGTTAAGGTTTGGTTTTCTGGCTTTGATACTGCTAGATTTTTTTTTCTTTTAGGCATTGGCCCATTTTTGCGCTTTTTTCTCGTGGCGTAACATAATAACAGTATTGACAGTTCACACATTACATTATTGGCGTTCAAATAAAGGCAAAATTGAACATAGACTTTAAGAGCATCGATCATGGTTTTAACGGCTTCAACACCCTTTCCCAAAGAAATTAATTGGAATCTTCATTTTTGTCTTCAACTGTCGTTTTTACTTTGTGTTTTTAGTCGTATGAATTTTCTTGTATAATGACAGGTTTTTTTTGCTATTTTATGGAAGCGTAAATGAGGCTATTTTCTGATTTGATTAGATAGCCGATGGCTTTCATGACTTTCATGACAAGTGATTTAAAAAAAAACTTTTCAACATTGCATTTGTTCCTTTTTGACAATTTATTACATAGATTTGTAAATTATAGGTCACATATGACATTATTTTTGTCAAGGAGAGATGCAAGTATAAAAAATCTAAGGTTTTTAATGAATTTGTTTGAATTAACTGGCTTCGACGGGGGTATTTCGCCAAAAAGTAAACTAATATATTATTTTTGTTTATATTTAAAATTCTTTCTGCTGACGTAAGACATATTCTGAATACCTACAAGTCTTAAGCGCTTCGTTTGGACGAATAAACAAACCTATTTAGTTTTTTCAATTTGTAGCTAGTGGCTTCCTGACCCTGAAAATAGTTGTTTTCGAAAATACAAAAGTATTACCTAATTTTGCCTTTTTTTCTCTTTTGCTGTCTTTTTTTTCACGTATTCTCAATAATGATAGGTCGCGTACCACATTGTTGGCGTTTAAGAAAGGCTCAATTGAATTTATTTTGCGGGTCAATATTTGGCTTTACGGCTTCGACATTGTTTTCTCGCAAGTTTTAATTGAATTTGTGTTTGTTGTCTGTATTTGTTGTTCTTTTTTGTAACCGCATAATTATTAAATATTGGCGAGTTTTAATGACCTCCTATAGAATTATATGTGACCATAAACATGTTGGATGATTTCAAGTGCTATCTAATGGTTTTTATTACTCTGAAATTAATTGTTATTATAAATACAAGCTAGTTTGTAACCTTGCTATTTTTTGATCTTTTCGTCTAATTGTTGACGCGCGTTATTTTGGAGTGGTCTCATATCTTTTTTATTGAAGTACAATTTATTTCTTTTAGTTAGAGTTTTATTTGACGCTATTTTGTCCTTAATAATAAGTTTTAAGTTTTGTTTTTAAAATGGGTTTAAAGGTTTGGATGTAATTAATGTCGGTTGTTTTTGTTGTTTGATTTTTTTGTTCGTCTTGACTTATTTTCTTTATAATGGCTGATCTCATCAAACTAATGCGGCATTTTGTTTACTCCACTGAGTTATTTGCGTTGGAGGCGATCATTTTGTTCATACACATTTTTTTTTGAAAGTCGCTTGATTTTTTAGGGGTTTTCCATCTGTTCCTTATTTGGTAGACACTTATGCTCAAAATGCGGATGAGCGGGGTCAGAACATTATGCGCGAATGCAAATTACCAACCCTCCTTGTTTAAAATTGAATTAGATGCAAATAGTCTTGGAAGTATATTCAGAGCCGGAACAACAGTACACCTAATTTTCGAGCACAGAGCAATAAAACCATTTTTACATTTCTTTTTTAATCAAACATCTATTTCCCTATAACTTAAAATGTTGATGATGCTTGTGTCCGCTCTTGTTGCGATAACAATCAAAGTTTGCTAACAAGCAAATAATCTTGAACAGTACAAAACGTATAACATTTCGGGGTTTTATTTTTAGACATCAACAATGTATCCAAAGAGTTAATTCAAGACATGAAATCTTGCTTTGGCAGAAGATACCCAAAATTTTATCCACAGAAAATCTCATGAAGCTGATAGTAATCATAAGAGGAAAACAATCGCAAGATTTACCGCATCAAACAAATATCAAGGTAGTCGGTCAAACGTATTCAAACGTATTTGATGCTCTTCTCAAGGTCAGAATGGGTTAAAAATGCAATTCCTAAACATTGATTTTTGAATATGTAGCAAAATTGAATTAATCCCAAAGTGACCCGAACCTTTGATCTTTTTTTTGTAAGTACCTAGGTTCTAACTATTTAGCGATATGCCATTTCGATCACTCACATTTCTCACAAGTATTATGCTCCTTCAATTATATACACTCATTTGCGTTAGCAACAGCTCGCTCTCTCTCTCTCTCTAACTGAACGGAAATTGAAGTGCAATTGTTACGAGAGAAGTGATGAAAGAGATTAATATCTCAAAAAATTTTCGCAGCAGCTTAAGTAGAACACGTTTCTAGATAAAAACTGGATTTGTTTGACTAAAAATTGGCGCAACTAACCAATTTTGGGATATTTGTTACAACAATAACCGTTGAAATTAGTGGTTTGCGAACAAAAAATAAAAAATGATTAAAATTTTTCAGATCTCTTCCGTTCTTCTCAAGTGCTGCAAGTAATGAAAAAACTTCTTTTCTAGGAGAAAAACTTCCTGACTAAACTGAGACTTATGTTCGAACTAGTGCTAAGAGTTGAGAAGAAGCTATATACACACAGATCTGATCGTGACATTTACTAGATTTTTTAGAGCTTTATTTACGAGATGAGCTTGGAAATAACGCGCCTTAATTTTCAAATGTGATGATTAACATCATGAATAAAGTTTTTCGAATTGTTAAATTGTTTTTGGACCGATTAGCATCAAAAACAACATGATTTGACCATATATTATGAAAAGAAAAAAACTGCTTGGGTAATGGCAACAGTTATTTGATCAAAAATAGACACTAATGTTTGAGTAAAGGAAAAATTAATTAAGTAAAATCGTTTTTGCTAGATTTCCTGAGATTCATTAGATTTCCTGAAATTTGTTTTCTTCCGTTCAGCGTTTCGCTTATTTCCTAGCATTCAATTGCTCGTGAATTACTACTACTCCGATTTAATATTGTTCATTTGTGTTCACATGTTGTGCTAGACCAATATGAAAATTTCATCTAAAAGAATCGTTTGTTCTGTTTGTGGAAGAATCCTACAATGAATCATATAATCAATAGAACTCTAAAATTTTTTAATGTAATCAAATCTGATTGCAGAAACGTTTGTCTGTTCCAGAAGGTTTATGTTTCACAAAGCTTCTGAGAAAATGCCAACTCATTCATAACTCAAGAGAAACTAAAAATTGTCGAGTTATCCCAATTGCGAAAAAAGATTTTATTTTCGCTTTTTTAAAGGTTAGAAGAAAGTCATTGTTATATAAATCATTTGTTCTTTTCTAAATCTTATCTAAATCATTTGTTCTCGGTACTCCTTTTTCTGGTTTTAACCAGTCACTTTGCACATTATTCAACACTACTCTCTGTGACCGGCCATCTAAGCAGCTACTAATTATTCTACTATTCTACCTGCGTTCATGCCAAATCCTAGAGTAATTAGTTTTTTGTCAGATGTTAGGATCTATTGATTCAAAAGCTTTTGAAAAATCGAGAAAACCAGCGGCACCAAAGTTTCGTGATTTCAAATCTGCCCTAACATATTCAGTCAAATAGAGCATCGATAGTTTGTTCTCTTAAAAGTGTCTCCAAAACGTTTACTAATGCGAGCGGTAGTGAAATAGGTCTATAGCCTAATGGATACTCAGTGTCACCTTTTTTTTAAAAAAAAATTTGAGTATTTTTTGCCTTCTTAAGGCTACTGGGAAACTGCTATATCTTTAAATACTTGTTAAAAAGAAAAGTTAATGGCTCTGCTCAATGCACTGCACCAATTCTGATAAGCCAAGAGGGAATTTTTAAATGACCCTGGGGATTGTTGAGATTTAATCTCATTAGATACTTAAAGCACTCCTGACCTGTAATGTCCCTAAACTCAAAAAGGGTTTATACTGACGTTTTGGAGTCTTATATTTCGCTTTATTGTTTTCAAAACAGAAATCACCACGTTCACTCAATCTGTAATTTCAATAAGTTCACCATTTTATTTCTGGTCTGTAACTAAATCCCAAAAAAATTTCTTAAGTGCAAAAATAGATGTTTTTGTTTCTTTTGCGCTCCTGGTTTCATTGATTTAATTCAATTTCTCTCTCTCAGTTTTGGAAATGAAAATTAGTTGCTGCTGAATGCGTTCAAAGTCATTCGGATAGCTTTTATTCAATGACATTAAACTACTTTAACTCGATGAGACTATGGACATTGATTATCTTTCATCTTGAAATTATGTTTTTAGTTTCTCTTCTCACAAACGATTAAGATAACGAGCAGATGAGCTTCATTTTTATAAGAAAGATTGTTTTAATGGGAGCAATTGATTGAATATTATGCTCAAGTATTTGCTCGAAAGCTTGAAACTTTTTTTCTGGATAGTGGTAGTTCTCAAAAAGTGCTGGCCAACTGATTACTGAGAAGTTTCTGTATGCTGTAGACTTTTTTAATCATAGATTGCGTTCTTCGTTGGTTTTTTTCCAATTTCAAGTCTTATATGATATTAAGTGAAAAATGATTACTTCTTATTACTGAGTCAAAAATTTCACTCTAAATGTTTTTCACTGAGTTGTCAGTAATAATACAGTCAATCGGAGCGCCTCTTGTCTTTGAGTTTCTTGTTGTTGTTCAGGCTGGTCAAATTATACGAGCTGAGAGTCGCTTCAAGATATGATCTTTTTTGTTTGTCTAGACAATCAGTGTTGTAATTATTCATCAGAACTATTTCTTTTTTTTTCCGCTATTGCTCTATCGATGCTTTTAAATAAGTTCTCTAAGAAAATATTCAACGCAAATTTAATAGGATTGTTTGAGATGTTTATCAACATATTGACTCCATTGATTTTGCACTTCAACCCTACGCAAATTGAATCAAACATTGAATGAAAGCTAATTAAGTCATTTCTAATTTTGGGATTCAGATGCTTGGGTGCCAGTATCATAACACCACCTCCGGGTTTATCTTTCCAACCATTTCTGTTGTAATTGAAATGTTCTGGAACCGAGCTAACTTGGTTATCAAAATCAAGTGTACTTAACCATGGTTCACAAAACCATAAATGCAGTTTTCAACCAGTTCATTTGAAGGTCTGCCCATTTGAACTTTCTTCTTCTTCAAAATTTGACAGTTCAATTGGAAAAACTTGAGAGTTTCAAGTTGTTTTTCCAGTCCTTGAAAATTTAATCATGTGTTCAGGGAGGACTTGGATTCTTTACAACATCACCGGCTAGCACTAGCATTTTTTTTGTAAATTATGAAAACTGTCTTTAATTGAAGAAAAAAATAATTATTCTCGAAAACAGGCCGAAACAAGAAGAAGGGATTGATTAATGGCTTCTGTTAGTAACAGAATAGAAAATCTGGTTTGGCTTATTTTCAGGGAACAATGGCATGGGAATCTTCAAGACCATTGCATGCCTGAGTATAGCCAAGTAGCAGAAAAAAGCCTAAGTTTATAACCAAACATTAATAAGGAATCACAATCAGTTAACATTTCTCACTGACTCTCACATCTAACTCAGGCGAAGATTTGCTTAGACTATTAGGGACTATATCTGTTTTGTTGTCAAGTTCTTTTCATTGTTGAAAGCCGTAGCTTGCTTGATAAAAATAATATGGGTTCTTCCTTGCCTAATTGTTTTTATTTTACGGATACAGTTCTCTTTGATAGTTGACTTGTTTTGAATGGATTTTGTGCAAATGATTTTGTCTACACAGCCATTCGATGTTTGCAACAGGTGGAGCATTGACATCTCGTGGACCATTAATATCTTGTTGTTTGCAGCCATTCGGTGTTTGCTGCAACAGGTGGAGCATTAACATCTCGTGGAGCATCAACATCTCGTCTCAAGGAAAATCTCGTTATAGTGTTCTATTTTCAGATTCAGTAAGGGAACGGATTTGATAGTTTCGTTTTTTTTCAGCAAATTCAATCCGCTCGCTTTTTTCAGTTAACTCCCTAAGTTTCAAATTGAAGTGCTCAATTGTTCGATTTTTTGTTTTGTTTAAATCAGTTTCTCCATTTTTCTGGGCTCATATTTTTGTGGAACTTTTAATTGTTTTTGTAGTAAAGCCTCTATAGGCATGCAAAGAATTGGAATAGTTTCATATTCAGCCAGCATCGCAATAATGCTGCTGCCTATTACTAACTTTTCTTCGCCATCTTAAAAGTTATTTGATCGATTTCTCCTACCTTTTCCTGGCACAAACCCTGAACATATGTTGAAGTAGCTGTGTCACTCGGCGATGTTTTGGGTCCACTCAGGCTAAAAGGGGTTCCTTATCACGCCGTAATTTAATCGATGTAATTGTTTCTTCGATTAACGTTTCTGTTTTCATTAATATTTTATAGTTTTTAAGATAAATTTTATATGAGACCTCCTTCGTTTGTTTTTTTTTCCATTCCTCCATACTAAAGGGAGGGTTGTACTCAGGGCTGGGATTCACTTGGGCGGATTCGTAATCATAAGAGGAATGCTGTTCATACTGTTCAAGAAGAAGTTGGTCATTTTGATAAGTTAGATAAATATTTTTCTGTAAATTATCAAAAATAATTACTCGCTGTCTTTGACTTAAAAGCGCAACTCGCTGTAAAAGCGCAACTCAGTGTCTGTGATTTAACAGCGCAACTCGCTGTGAATTTAAAAGCGCAACTCGCTGTAAAATTTGAAAGCGCAACTTGTTGCCATTTATTTTTCTCATAATTAGTCAAAGTTGAATGCGTCAGTATTTTCGATAAAAAAAGTTGAAAAACTTCAGCTCTATATTTCTTGGGTTACATAAGGGCTACTTTCGAAAAGTTAGAAATCAGTTCCTAAACATTTATGGCAGGCCCCCCCCCCCCCCCCCAAAAAAAAAAAAACTTCACAAAATCTTGTCCCCCCTCCCCCCTCGATCAAATGACAGCCCCATCCTATCTATTCCACCTGATTGCCCTTCAACTGTAATACCTCCAATAAACTCGAGTGTTATTATAAATAATGCCGCCCATATGATGTACTGCATAAATTACCCACATTTTAATACTCTGCTGTAATACCTAATGACGTGGGTTTGATTTGCCAGACCGCGAGGGTGAGAAACAATATTATTTTCTGGCTAGAAATTGTTTAATATACACCAATTTGGCCGACCCATTCCTCCCGCTATTTTTCCAGCCTGTTCCAGTTTTCCCCAAAAAGGGAAGTTACGATATAGACTAGATGTGATGTTTTCTAATTTGTTCACAGCAACTTTTGATAAAAACGGATATTTATTCGAGCGATAATTACAACAAATAAAAAAGGTACATAAAATCAATTTGATGAAAATTTTTTGTCTCGAAGTTCACTGATAACTTACAATTGGTAAATAAACTTATTTGAACCAAATAATCAGACAGCATCCATTTTTATAATTTAAGTGACCTGCAAGACCAGGTCAGTTTTTATTGCAATTAGCTGGAAAGACCTTTTCTATTAGCCTAAATATTTCTTGGTTTCAAAGCCGAAATTCATTAACTGAATGATTTTCAAGTACAAAAAAATACTGCATTAACAAATGAAATCTAGATCATAAAAGAGCAATAAACAGATCTTAGAGAATTTCTAAAAGACATTACCTAAACATTACCATCTTTATAGTGACATAATTTTTCATAACTTTAACCTTCTCAAAAAGATTTCCGGACAAAAATTGTTCAGAATAGTTTTTCCATTATTCCATATTTCCACAGTTTTTAATTCCTTTTTAGATCCTGATGTTTGTTATTGAGCCTTATCTTGAAGCAGTCTCCCTCAAAAATCAGGTACGTCTCTTTTTTATGTTTCTCACTTTGTCACTCGCCCCTCCTTAGGCTTGATAAAAATGTATTTCCAGGGATTTATGATATCGAAATGCAGTTGTCTTGTTTGCTGCAGATTAAAGTCTTACCGACCAAAAACTCACAGGTAATAAAAATGTTGTGTGATCAAATACGGCCAAAATATTTCTTCTGTCAAAAAACGATTAGTGAAACAATTAATTTGACGAAATTTTGTCATTTATGCTGTTGATCTTCTGAACATCAGCAAAAATTAATTTAAAAAGAACACTTTTTCTCATTGGGTTAAGATATCTAACAGGAGAGAGAGGAACTATTGAAGTTTAAATTGATTTGCTGCTTTAGAAAATGTGAAAAGAAAACAAATCAAATGTTGGTTTTATAGAATCCATTGATTGTGAAAATTAGTAAGACAACAAAGAATCCCGTAGAGAAACTTCAAACAATTATGCTCCCAAGATTATAAATTCCCCAATAATTTTTACTTGAGGGAAAACAAATTTGTTTAGTTCAGTTACCAAAGGACGTTTTTTTTTTTGGCGAAAGCAATCCACAATTGGGTTAATCAATGATGAGAATCATTTTGAATATTAAAGTAATCTTGCAAGATGAATCGAAAAGCTTACAAGAATCTTGCAAGTGAATCGATAAGCTTGAAAGATTCTTGCAAACGAATCAAAAAACTTGCAAGAATCTCACAAGCAATTTGGTACTCGTATGCATTCAGTTGCAAGATTGCTTCCCAGTTGCAAGTTCTTCAATTCGGCGATCACTAGGGTTACAGCGCATTTTTCAGCCTGCCATTTGTCCAGCTCCTTGTTGACGCTGTAGATATCTGCGCCGTCAAACGAAAAACCAAACTGCCAGAAAAACAAAAAAATTTGAAACCAATCTATAGCACTTTCAAATGAAACGTGAAAAAAATATCATTTTGTTTTGCTCAAAAAATAATAATGTAATGTTTTTTTTTACATTTTCCAAAAATTGTTGCGCAATTGCAACTCAGTTCGACTGAAATTTTTAACATTATACATCTCAAAAGCAGTTTTAATAGGTCGTTGATTGTTAGTTTAAATTGTTGGAAGAAAAATTTTAATTTGATTCAGAATAGACAATTAATTTTGAAGCATCTCAAACGAACGATCGATTGGTATCATAACGTCACCTTAATGTCGCAATAGTATTTGTATTGGTTCTTTAATAGACTTTTGAAAGAATTTTTTTAAAAAAAATACTGTTATTCTGTAACACACTTACTCATATAAGATTGACAATAGAAAATTAGAGCCGAAATCTAGTGTAATCTATTTTTCTTTAATTTTTGTAATAAATATGGATAACTAATTATGGATTCGAAGTTAAATGCCAAAAATAAATGTTTTTGGCAATAATATCTCTAGCAATAAAAAAATTTTCGAAGAAAAATCAAACAGTTTTTACCACTAAAAAATTGCGTTGTTTAAAGCAGCAGAAAACAACAAACTCAACTAAAAAAACAGAAATTTAGCGCAGCAAAGAAAATAAACATTCCGCTGAGTTTTATTAAAAGCGTTTTCAAGCAAATTTACATTTTATGCATAGAGATTATTTGATTTTTTAAAAAAAGTCCAGAAAGTGTATTGATTAGTTTCTAAACTTTTTTTCGCGCAGAGGATCTTTTTTATGACAAGATTTAAACCAGAAAACCGCGAGGACATTAAATCGAGTGTTGATCTAGTTCTATTTTAACAAGTAGAGTAAGTATTTGTTGTGCTCAGACTGCTGCAAAATATATGAAGTTTTTTAAAAAATAATTTTGCTAGTTTTTGTATTAATTTGCTATTAATAAATTGCAAGTGGATGGGATGTTGAGGCTACTATTACAAACAACGTTAAAACACATTGATTTTATTTGACTTTCATATACTAACAAGATTTTTTTGCTCCTCACTGACACAAAGCGCCTAGAAAAGAATCTAGTATCAATTTTGCGCAAACTTTGCATTTGCTCTAATAGTCGCTTCTAGACGAATTAGATAAAAAAAACGCTTTTGATGTTTTTTTTGATGACTTTGTCTATTTCATCAATTAAAAACACAAAACATACTTTCAAAATATTTTCCTTAAGCTGCATTCTGAATAAAATTTTCCGTCTTTTCTTTAAATGTTGTTATAATTTATTTTCTGATCAAATAAGTTTTGATTAAAGATTTTTGCTTAGCAGTGATGTTCAAACGATAAATTATTATCTGTTCTTGTTTTAAAATTTAATAATCTGGGGATTTAGAGGACAATGGCTGTTGGCTTTATTCTCAGATTGGTGCTGATAAACAAAAAAACTTCTGGTTTGATAAATTTTTTGGACATGCATTATAAACAAGTTTAATCATTGGCACTTTTTGAAGAATTTCTTGTGTTTAAAACTTTCAAAGATCATCTAGGCATGTTTCAAATCCTTAAATAAGGTCAATAGAAGCATTTTAGGGTAACTGCTCTTTGCTAGTCAACCTTTTTTCATTACACAAAAGTAATTTTCATTAAACTTATCTTATTTCTTATTTGTATTGTTGACCCTATGTGGCTTCGAAAATTCAACTTCAAATTTCTATTTCCAAGTTTTCTTTTCCAATTTTTTTTCTTCACGTGCTTGTTTTTGCCTTGAAATTCTAACAAATGTCACTCTACCTCTTTTTTCATAACAGTGAGCAAACAATTTTTAAAAAAATGGTCCACTTTTTAAGTACTTTAACTGTCTTCGAGGTTTGTATGAACGTCAAAATCCAAAGTTACGGCAAAAATTGTAGTCATTTCTCAATATTTTTCAGTTTTTAAAAGCCTTTTTTTTTGCGTTGTCACATTTTTGAGGGTCGAAAATTGTATTTGTTTTATTATTGTCATATATATATATATATATATATATATATATATATATATATATATAGGAGAAATTCAATTCATTTATTCATTATCGAATTTCAGCAAAATTATTGGAGAATTTCTTCATTTTGAAGTTGTTAATTCTACGGAAATTGCTTTTAAAAATTTACTTTTGATACTTTAATCTATTAAAGTATCAAAAGATACTTTAATAGATTAAAGTATCAAAAATTTACTTTTGATACTTTAATCTATTATTGGCTGCTTGGCTGCTAGGAAACTAATGAAAATCTCCTGCACTCTGTCATTTTTTGTTCTATTCTCGTAGTATCCTTACTGCGTAGTGGCAATATAAAAACAACTTTCGGGGGAGGGGCAATTCGTTTTTCCTGTATTCCCCTTGAATTTTCTCTCTCTTTATGTTAACGTCACTCTTTGTTTTGGGGTTGAATCTGGCCAGATACAATGGTCAGTAGTCAAATTTTTAGATTTTTTTTACTAAAAAACTAAGAAATGTTTTTCAGCATTTGCCATGACATTTTAAAATCAGGGGACAAGTTCCCCCAATATGACTGTGGCCGCAACCTACCCTAACCAGGCTGCTCCAGGCCACACAATTCTCTCCTTAGACTAACATTCAATTATTATCCAGGCCTCCGTTCGTCTCTAGTCCATAATTTTTGAGCTTCTTTGATGAACAGGTCATTACATTTTATGACCATACTAACTGACTCTCTGATCACATTCTGGTGGTTTTGATAAGCTGTCTGTTGTCCAGACTTTGGCTACTTTCAATTTTTCATGTAATTCAGTTGAGAATCACCCCCCCCCCCACACCCCCGCGTGGGGCCAAATGGTCTGAAAACTTAGCGCGATATGGGACTAGAAATAAAAACTAAAAATTTAGCGTAAACTTCCTAAGCAAGCAAAAGAGCGAATTTAATTTAACCAGCTGAAAATCTAATTGTTATGTGAAGTAAACAGGGAATATATTTTCATAGTTAACCATAACCCTATCCTTAATTTTTTTTCCAACACAATTTTTAATTAGAAAACTAAAGACAGAATTTGTGTTAGTTTTTAGTATTGGCATTGAAACAAACCTAGCTTAATTATATTCCTTTTCAGCTCCAAAATAATTTCAACTCTGAAAAGACAATTTTGTACGATAAAAATACGGAAGTTATTCGTAGTAAAAACCGACTTTGAAGCTGGAAACAATTAATAACACATTTTAGTCTTGCCAAAAAATTTCTAATCGGAAAGCTGATTTATTTCGTTGCTTTTGTATCAACAAATCTTTCATGTTTTTTTTCTGCGTTTGTTTTTGCTATAAGGTTGTTAAATTGTTTACACTGAATTTAACATTGCTTATCTGCAAATTTTCATTGACGGTTGTTGTAAATCTGCGTTTGATGTAAAATAAAAATCTGAGATTACAAAAACTTTAGAAATACCGTTTTTATATTGTACTGGCAACCCTTACCTTGTACCTAAAAATGATTGTTGTCAAAATCTGCGCTCAAGGTAAGCGGCAACCATTTGTTAGAGAAACTTTTTCGTTTCATAATTCCTTTTTTATTTTTCAGGATCATTTCCTAATCGAAAAAAAATGATTCAGTTCTCGGTTGACCTCACCTAGAGTATTTTGTTCTTGGAACAGCATCTTGAAAAAAATTGCAATTTTCAGTTTATTGTATGGAGCAATACAAGTGTAAAGTTAATGCGGGTGTAAAAATTAACGGAAAGGTTTGGTCGTTGTTAAAAAATTTAAGGCATGTCTACAAAAATTCAACTGTGTAGTAAACTCCCAAGATGTTTTAGTTCATCTTGATTAACACGATTTTAGGTGCAGAAAAGAATTGAATTATAACAGCAAAAAAGTGTTTGCATTCAATTCAGTATTAAAGTAAAAAAATTGCTCTTTAACTTTTAATGGATATTTTTGTTTACGATATCATTTAGGCTTATAAAAGTATTAACTTAGCAAAATACTTTTTTGAACTCAGAACATTGTTTTTCTCTCTTGAATGCACGTCATTGCTTTATTGGGAGAGAGTATAAATTTACGTTTAAGATCGTCAAAAATGTTGGCAGAACAACTTTTGCTTCAGTTTCTAATTTTTGAGTGATGATAAAAATTATGGCAAGAAAAATTTTAAGCTTTTGTTTTTTTAGTGAATCAGATGCAAAAATTATTAATTTTCATATTTTTTGGGGAAAATAGTGAATTGGTTCAAACTTAATGCCATACAAAGATTGTTTTCTATTAGTAGCAATCAGCAAGTGGTTACATATTATACAAAAATACGATACCATATTTCGCTGTCATTTTGAATTAATTTTTTTCATAGACTAGGCTTAAAATTGATGAAAAGATCTCCACATTTTTGATAGATATAAATTTCATGTTAATCTCGTTTTTTAAAAGTATTTTTGTAATTCCAAATGCCGAATGTTTTAGTTATAGTGAATATTTTTTAAATTTTTTTTCAGTTGTTTTAACTCTAACATTTTAAAAATGTGCACAAAATTTCCAGATTCCTGATTTATAATTTTTCCTGGACACCTAGTTATTTTTTATACTTAAAGAGCATAAAAATTTATTTACAAAAATACAACTTCTGCCTTGCATCAATTTTGTGGGACCGATTATATGAAAAGTTGTCACAAAACTATAAACACAAATCAACAAGTACGGACTTCACAAATCTACCGAAATAAGTCAAATTATTAATATAGATAAATTGCGCAAGACAAATTAGCTGTTTCAGTGCTTTTTTTGGAACGAAAAATGTTTTATTTTAAGATATATATATATATATATATATATATATATATATATCACCTGTGTACGTGTCTGTATGTGTACGTACGTGTGCGTATGCGCATGTATGTTTGTGTGTGAAAATGTGTGCATATGCTTTCGAGCGTGTGCGTAGTGCGCGTTTCAATGTGTGTTTTTTCGTGTTTATTTGTGTGAGTGTATGAATGTGTAATTGTGTGTACGTATGTGTGTGCGTGTGCGCATATTTGTATGTGTGCGTGTGTGTGAGTGCGCGCTAGTTTGTAATTGCGTTTTTTTGTGAAGTTTTTCAAAAATTGCGCGAAACTATATATTATGTGCTTTTGCTTGAATCTCTGGGGGAGTGTGTGATCGTGTGCGTATCTCAGTGAAAATATGTACATGCCTGCGTGCGATGGATTGTGTATATGTGTGTGCATATGTACATAAGTGTGGAAATTTCATATGAAAGTCCAGGTTTCATCTTTTTGAAATAAAACAACTGAGAAACATACATAAATGCTTTAGAGCTATGCTGGTAGACCACTGGTTCTTTATCGAACAAATTGGTGGTTAAATTTACTTGAGACAACTCAATTATCTTAAGAGTTCAATTGTTTGAAAAGTTTTCTGTCAAAATTCTACTGTTTTTTTAATTTAAGACTTGCTTCTTGCTATAATATTTTTGTGTTCTTATGGATGTTTGATCGTCTATATAATGAAATGAGGAAATGAGACACAATAACTGGAAGTCGTCCAGAAAGCATATTTGGTCGAAAAGAAAAAGCTCGACTTTAAAATGCTTTGAAAAAAAAAACCTTAACTTGACCCGTGAAAAAGCTTTAGCTCGACTTTGACTAGGCGTGGTGCTGGACCGTTCATTTATAGTCAATATTGCCTTCCAATATACTTTTCAACTTTTTTCATCATTTAGGTCTACACTAAGGTTAGAACCCACGCACGTTTATGTGAAAACTATCAAGATTTTAAATAAGAAAAACATTTGAGAAACCAAATATATTTTTAATTCTATCTAAATCATTTATAACGTTTTGGTCTGAAAATTTTCAGTGACTCGGACATCAGCAATATTGCAGTTTCAATTAAATTCCAGCATACATAATGCGTTTTTTCATTATAGCACAACTAAGACAGCACAAAATGCAAATTCGCTTTTTATGTAGATGAAATAATTATCTAAGTCAAATTTTCATATTTAATAACATATGTTGAGTGGAGGACATACTTAATGTTGTCTGGAAGGACGCTTGAAAATTTCTCCTTATTTTCGTCGTGAGAATGCTTACATTTTCTCTGTAAAAGGAATTTATATGACCGCTATTTTCTGGTCTAAGTAAATTATCCCACAAGAATTCAGTTCTAATTCGTAATGAATATTTTGACATCTTCTTTTGCAATCATTTGAATAATATCTTTCAGGTGAGTTGATCATTTTGCTGAAAAAAGTCAGATTGGACTTAATTTGTCAAAAAATCAATCATTAGGGCTGATAATGTGATATTTCGATGAACCAAATGGCTTCAGATATAAGAAAAGGACTTCAAATTTGAAGGAGGCAAATTTATGCAACAAATATTTGTGGGAATATAAGCAACTGCCTTCGATATTATGATGAAGAAGAGTAAAATCTTTCACTTGATCGACTCCGAATTTCATGAATCTGCTACTGAGTTTATCAGCAATAAAAAATAAAGCAGCATGCGGTTTGCAGAAGGAACACCTAAAGTGTTATTCCAAAACTTTTCACTTTTTGTTTGATTGTTGCTCTTCAATGCTTTTGAAAAACGATCTGTAAAGTTCTGATCTTCTCGTTTTTGATCTTGTTTTAACTTGTTTTTTTCAGTAATATCTCGAACCGAAAAGTCTTGGGTTTTATTACAGCTTAGTTTTTTCTGCAGAGCCAAAATTTTCAGCCGACCAATAAAATCAGAAGAAAATGGTTTTGCATTTTTACAAATCAATTTGACTCCTAATGCGTTCTCTATTGAAACCGTCATTTTTGGTAAGAAATTGTCATAATAAATAAACTAACTAACTAAGTGACAAGTCTCAATCTGCTCGCAATAATGAGCGTCGAAAGACGTCAAATGGTAATACTTGACCCAAGTTGAGGGGAGTGGCTATTCATTTCAGAAGTTTTTCTCCAAAAGACTCGCTCCTAATTTTTGAGACCATATGTAGCACGCATGCAAATTAAATACGGATTAAAATAAGAGCAACGAATACGAACTTACTTGTATGTAGGCTTGTTGGAAAGCTCGCAATTAGGACAATCTAATTAAGATAATAACACCAAAGCTAAATTGAACAAGTTTAAGTACTCTCATGAAAGCAAACACATGGTGCCCCAAATTCTCATTAAAACAAATATGCACAAAAGTAAACAAAGTTACAAACCGGATGAACGCATAACGAATTGGTTGAGGTTGAAGAATGAAAGGCTGTCAGAGTAGATTGATGCGACAAATAGGAGACCTCATTAAACTGAGTTCTAGACATATACAAAATAGCATAGTTCGGGAGTTTGAAATGGCTAGAACTAAAAATACAAAGAAAGTTGTAAAAGAGCTGAAATTTTCTCCATATAGGGGAAATCGGGGTCAAACGTCCCTGGAAACTGATTCCGCACCCCCTCCTTCTCCCCCAGCCTCATTTTTTGAGCCGGGAACATCTGCGGTACAGGCGGCAACTGGTGGGGTGCTAAAAGATAACGAGAAGAAACGAATAAAAGATACTAAAATACAGAAGAAAAAGAAAATAAAGAAAGCCAATCAGCGAATGGTGGCAACGGGGGGGGGGGGGGATTGACCTGTCCAAATTGGATAAAAGGGACTCGAATTGGCCTCTGCGGTGCGCCGCTTGATGGTTGAACAAGAAGAGAAAGATGAGGGAGAGTTAAAAAAGAGAAGCAAACCTGATACTAAATAAACAAATTGTTTATAAGTACTTTACAAGTTACCTTTCTGGTTGTTGTTTCTTTTCACAGCGGTATACTGTCAGGCAATGCGGTGTCCCCTCCACTAACTGGAATTTAAAAAATATGCCGCCTCGATTTAATCCCTTGTGAGTCCCAGTTGGACTAAGATAGTAAGGTTGTTCGTCGTAGCCAGAGTCATAATATACCTAAATATTAATACGGAACCGTCGAGCAAATAGTCTAAGGTCTGTTGTATTGATAAATTCGACGTCCTCAATCCCTCTAAATAAAATTAACTAGCCGGGTCTGTCTTTAAGGTGCTTATCGGATCCAGTGCGTAGTTTGACAAACAATTTTTTGAATTCACCCGCCTGCGTGCAGTTTCCAGTAATAATGGTCGACAGACAGGCACTAACAAATTGTATTTAGGATGAGCAATGTCTAATGCAATAGACTCTTATTGCGAGCTATCAAAATCAGGGCAGCTAAAAAGAATTGGGCTTTGTAAATTATGTAGTCATTAATCGGAAAAGCACTTTCTTACCTTTTAAACAATTCATAACAGTATCTTCTCGTCTTCTCTAGTCCCATCTCACAACATACTCGGTCGAGGATTTTCTGTGAAATAAATTTCATCGGTCCTCTAATGTGGCAATAGATGGCATTATCATTACAAGTAGAACAATAGCGTATAACAGTTTCGCACCATACTTTAAGAAGCATAACACTAAATTTTTTGACTAATTAACGGCGATAATTTGTATCTGGGGAGGTGGCCATTAGAACTGTGCAGCTGAAATATCTTCGTACGAGCATTTGAACGATGTAGTACCTGAATATCGGACCCAACCAGGTAAACCCCTGAACGCAAGTGCAGGACAATCTTGAAGTATGTACGACTGTCCATTTCAATGTCAGATTTAAGAACTTTTAGTAAGGACGATAATCTGAAGACTGAAGCATAGTTGCGAAAATATTTGTTTAAAGCAAATAAAATGCTTACTTATTCACTTTATGAAAATACCACCAAGCAAACCTTGCCCCCCATGGAGGTTATATTAAGCGGACGTTTACCAAATTTTAATGGCATGTACACCCTACGGTCCTCTCAGGCTGGTATGCCGTTGGGGCCAATCCGACTATCCAACTCCGAGTTATTAGCACCGGAAGTGGTGTGACTTGAAAGTTTTCGATATTTTGAGCGAAAAAAGGATTGTTCCAGTATGATAAAAGGGTAAAGGGTAACTAAGAGTTGCAATGGGTATTAAGTCCAGAGTACTGTATGAGATGATCATGGAAAAGGAGTTAGGATCTTTTGTTGGGTATTCTGCGGTAAATAGGGGAAGACAGTTAGCAATTAAATTGAAATAGTAATTTCTCTAAAAGTTGAAGTCGGATTGACCTGAAATTTGAGAGATAGACTAATTTGGGTACAAGGAATCCGATTTTGAGGTCGGATTTGACCCCACACAAACTTGCACGGAAATAGTGCACGCCCGTGCTGCGGAACTTAAAATTTGAATTGCTCGTGGAGTATAGTATTGGTAGTAGCCCTATGATTATTGGCCCTAACCTCAGTAGCCCTAACCCCTGATTCCGAACGGAAGTCGGTGCTTCGGGACGACCCGAGTGCCGAAAACCGAAATTTGGCCTTTTTGAGTGGCCGAATGACTTCGAAATTGTATTATTATGATAACCTGAGACATTTAGTAACCTCTATTTTTGACGAACTCCGATTTTTTGGGTTTCGGCACCCACGACACATTAAAAATTTTCAAATTGCAAACGACTCGCAACGGCTGATCCGTTGGTCATGAAATTTGGCAGGAAAGTTGGTGGCCCTATACTTACTAGAAAATTTTACCCGAAAACGTTTGGACGGCTACTTCGCGAATTATTAGGTTGTGAAATTTGGGGTCATCCGGGAGGTCGATGAAAAGTGTTCGCGGTCATTGCTCGTTTACTATTAGGAGTTAGGTAATAAAAATTGGTGGGTATGTTTAACTATGGTAGCACTTTCTGCGCCAATAGTTATTTTTACCAAATTGACCCTTCATCTTTGACAATTGAACTCTAATTGACCTCTAGAGGTCAAGTTTTTGGGTTTTTGGGATTTTTTGGTTTCTGAACAATTTTTGTATGGGGAATATGCATGGAATGCTGGGAAAAGCACACCAAGCCATTATTTTAGCTTTAGCGAGCATGAATTAGCGATATATTTACACATGGAGACCAATAGCCTTTGAATAACAAAAGCGACAAAATTGACTTGGCGACTGATTCGTCTGCGCAAATAAGAGCGATAAGGATCGCGGACTTTGACGTTAATCTTTTTGTTTAGTGAAAGGAACCCCTCCTACCGATGTGTCAATCCGTCAAAATGACTTTCGGTGTTTACTTAAGGGCTCAAAGTGTATTTAAAAAAAGATCAGATAAAGTTAGCCAAATAGAAAAGGTTGTAATCAGTTTATCGAGTAAAAATTGAAGAGAGAGAGAGAGAGAGAAAATAATGAGCTTGGGTGCAGTTGGTTTAGTGGGACTATACTTAAAACAGTCTTGGTTAATTATATTGCGAGTGAATCACGATAAAAATTTGAACTTATCCAAAATTTTTGCAGTTGAATTTGCCTCAAGTTGTTAGTTGATTGAGAGTTGCATCTTTCAGTGTGGATTCTACTTTTGCGCTGGTGTTCTCTATTTAATTTAATGTATTTTGGGACAAAGCATTTTTAACAGCCTGCAAGAGTGGACGAGGTGAAAAACTCAGAAAAGAGACAAGGTAGCGCTTGCTTCATCATTTTCTTTTAAACCTTCGGTGTTGGTTATAATTAAGTTTGATCGATCTTCTGGGCAACAAATCCCCCTCACTGTTAGCCTAAATTGAAATTCAGAAGACGACACCATAAAAAGGACAAATTTTTCTCATAAAAGTTGATTCTCCCTGAGCACATTTCTTCTGAATCTAACTGAAGATGAAGATTCAGTTGACTCAAGATTATTACTTAGGTAACAATTTTTTTGAGAACTAAACATTAATAGTATATTTGAACTTCAAATTAATAATAATAAACTTGAACATAAACCTATTCAAAACTTGTCAATTACTGGTCATCCAAATTTTTACTCGTTCTTTTCTGATAAATTATGCTCTTGATTCTAATTCAATAAAAGTATTGGCATTTTTTGAATATTATAAAAAACAATACATTCACGGAGTGTTATATGAGTTCGTTACCACAAAAGGGGCAATCAGTTGAAAAATGCAAACGGGAAAACTCTCTGCGACAGAACAAAACAATCACAAACCCCGATTAAAACATCAGTTGCATAGTAGTCCCAGCAGACAAAAAAGTCCCAAACATTTTAAAGATAGTGATCCAACGCATTGATTAACAGAATTTGATCCCACAATTAGGCAAAGCCAAATAAAATATCAAAGTTTTGAAAATGATAACCAAACTAGCTGTTAAACGCAATTAATGGTAACTGTTTTTTCCCGGGTCGAGAAAAAAATCGGAAAAAGTGTTAGATGAGCGATGAAAATTTGGTTTTTTCACCGCAAATTTTGTACATAATTTTGCGGTGAAATGCGGTGAATGCGGTGAAATTATGTAAGTTCACCGCTAGAAAAAGCGGCAAACTTACAAAAATTCACCACATTTCACCGCATACTACAAGTTAACGTCCTTGCACAGTTTCGAACCTCTCACCTCCTGCATGACAGCCACGTCCTCTTCCACTGCGACACTTCTCACTAAAATCTGGCGTATTTGTTTCGAATTCAAATCAAATTCACTCTCCTTTATGTAAAACTTACGCATTGAAATTTTGTAAGATAAGCGGTACAATTACAAACTTTAGCGGTGAAATATGGTGAATGCGGTGAAATTATGTAAGTTTACCGCTTACTCTAGTGATGAAATTACAAAAATTCACCATTTAAAGAATTTTCAAAAAGATGTATGATTAGTCGTGGGTAAATTTTCCGTGCGTCTTTTAATAAATGTATCTTAACTTTGTTGAACAAAAGACAAATCGAAGCGTCTTTAATTATCTTACATACTTTTGCGTTGAATGGCCGTGACACCTCGACCTGGATTTAAATTGGCAAACATATGAAAGAGTGCCTAACGATGTTTGGCGTCATAAAACTGACGCAGAATAGTACCATTGAGACAATCAGAAAAAAAATCAGATTTTTTGCTCCTGAAGTTTGTTTCACGGGCTGCCAAATTACTGATGGCACACCCTCTTTATCAATGATACCTTACTGTATACAATGGTAGAGTCAGATTAAGCAAAAAATAGAAGTTATTACAGTTTTATGCTATTTACCACGCCCAGCGCCTATTGAGAATGGATAATTGTTGCTCTCTTCGTTGAAAGACATACCAGCAATGGTTGCTGAGACAGCGGTTCAAACAATATTTGTTTTTCTAAAGGACATAATTAAAAAGCAAAGGCAAGCAGACCAGCCTACAATTCAAAACAAGGAGCTGTAAATATTTTAATTTTTTCCTTTTGTTTTTTTTTCAATTGCTCGAGAATCAATAATGAAAAGTAAAAGTTAACTTATTGATTATCGGAAAGCTTCCCCAAGACCTCTAAAGTTATATAGCAAACAGCAGACAAATTACAAGACTTTTATTAAACTTACCCCATAGAAAGATTTGCTGTGTGCCTAAAAACTTTAAAACTTGAATTCTAAAAATTCAAATATATTCAAAAAGTGGATCGTTTTAACGAGTCGAATTTAGAGTAGCAAAAGTAAGAAAAAAGCTGAAATCTACGGTTCGATTGATGGTTCATCCAAACAAACTTCACTCATTGAGTTCTCGGCCGATAAGTTCAAATTTATGTTGGAGATTAAGATTTTTGCAGGTTTCAAATTTTACGGTTTTCTAAACTGTTTCCCTTAAATTTTGCATAGCTGGCTCTGAAAATTTAGTCCCTCACGTCTCTCGTCTCTACGTCAGACTTAGTGAGATATTTTTTCTTTTATTTTTGTACGGCATGGTACTGTGCAATGTGCTGTTTATTTAACTTTACTTAAATCGTTCTGCTTTGTATATAGTCATATATCTTTTAAATAATTGCTTCCATTTTTTTACTCAGTTCAATATCATATTCGATGCAACAGTTTTATTTTTCATAGATGTTTCTCGAATTTGCATGCCTCACACTTCGTAAATGGACCGTATCTCACCACTTATAACCTGGATAGTATTTTAACTGAGCCTTTTTAAACCGTTCCGAAAGAATCGCTTTATCTCATACAGAGCCCTCAGCACAACAGACACGCCTATAATTTTTTAGTAGTATATCAATGTCTCGACATGGACGTCAAAAAACACAACAATACGCGCGATAAGATTTCACGCTATTCATATATGACTTTGGTTAGAGTTTTTTTTTATCATATATCAATTTACACTTTGCTATGTTTCAATTATGTTGAGCAAACAGGTAAAAACTTGATGTTCTGCTTCAGAGAGCAACAAAAGCATTTATTAATCTGGCGAATAGCTTTGATGCGAGGATTCAAATTACGCATCAAGTTCGTGCAATCAACTACTAGTTAATTTGTTATTACACGGAGTTTTCAATGTCACAATATACAAACTGGAATTGAAAACTGGGAATGGGAAAATATTGCTCGGAACTACATAAAATTTTGAACATATGAACATAGTTCATATAATTTACAGCTAAACTCCCGGGGTTGTCTGCTATCGGGACAGCCGGACAGTAAATTAGTTCAACTTTTTTTGTACTGTACTTATACATAAGTTCACTTTTTTATGTCATAACTATGCATAGCCGAGATAATTGTTGTACTAAATTTATTACTGATTGCCATTTAACTGTCTATTGCATCATAGGTCTTAACAGGTTAACTGAAACTGATTCCGTTTTCATGTATTCACTTAATTATGTTGGCGCAACTTGATTCAAGAGGCTGACGGTACGCTAAAATCTATTTTCAATAATGTACAAGTAACCACACGGTATAATTAAATTACATATTCAAAAAAATATACAGCTCCAAATTTTTGAACTTGTAAATTAAAATAATCGCGGGTTTAATTTTCCATGCTTGAGAGAGAATTTTAAAGAATCATGCACTATATAATTCAATTGTCGGATCCTTTCAACGATCCCCACCTTTAGTAAAAGTGGGGGAGGGCAACAGTTGAATGCAATTAAACCGAAATAAAATCGGCTTAAGAAATTCGTTGTGGGAAATGAATCAACCAATCATATTCAAGCTTTTACTTAGCTCAATTAAGTTGACCGATTAAACCGACAGTACTGCATTTGGACAATGAACTTTACACAGGAAAGATTGCCTTTTTGGATAATATTGAGCTTTATACTTTAAAATTGAAACAATTAAAATAGCAAATCGTCTCTGACAAAATGGGATTATTTATTTACCTGTGGTCTATTAAAACATCGAATCAGCAGGCTCATGCGCAGACGGTGTAAGCAAGCAATCGATTACCAATACTTACGCATGCCTTCGGGAAATTTGTACAGATATCTGCAAAAAATCCAATTCGTCTTGATGGACACGGAGTTGTTGTTGAAATCGACGAAAGTTGTTTTTCACACAAACCGAAACATCATAGACAAAGAGCGCCTGAGCAGCCAATTTGTGTAATTGGCATCGTGAATACCAGTTACCAAATTGCAGTTGGATACAAGGAAATTGTCGAAAAGGGAGTTGCGGAACCTCTGCTGCCAATTATATAGGCAGTTGTTGACCGGAAATCGATAATTCATTCGGTTGACTGAAGGGCTTACAGTTCTCTTCAGCGTTCAGTGTACCAACACAGTACTGTCATGCGTTCGCTCAACTTCGTCGAGCCGGTTACGGGACTTCACACACAAAATATCGAGTCTTACTGGAATCTCAAGAAAGCTTTCGTCAAAGTAGTATTTACAAGAATTTATGCGGAGAGATCGCTTCGGAAGAAACAATTACTGTTTTAATAAAATATGCCTGCATATCACTCATTTTTTCCATTAACTAAATCTGCGTCTGTCTTGTTTTAATGGGGGGAGGGGGATTCTCTACTAGGTACCAAGGGGCGGGAGGCAGTTGTTGAAAACATCACAAAAGTATTTAATTATTCGTGTACTTAGTTTATTAGGACCAAAAAGAAAATAAAATTATATGGTTAAAGGTATGTAGAGCGTGTAGGTATGTTGATCATGGGTTTGGTCATACAAGTCATTCATCTGAACCATTATTTTTCTGAACTGTAAATGTGACACAGAAAGAAGGCGTGGAAATTAGCCTTGCGTTATTTACAAGTGGTTAGGATTGAAAATAAGACCAATATTGAAGACTTATTTGAACCAATTGTTTTCGAACCGGGCTGAAAAATAACTTTTGAAGGGCAATGTGTTTTACTTTTTTACGCAGGATAAATATCACCGGGTACGTTTGCGTATACAGCCTCAGCGTAGTGCTTTTAGCGTATTATTTTTAGTTTTTGAAAAGAATATCAAGTTCTTTTTTCAGAATTAATGTATTTTAACGAAAGATTTTTATTTTAAGTACCTTTATATAAGTTTCATAAGCAGTAGTCTTGGAATTGTTGATAGTACTACAACAGCTGTTTAAGAGCACCAGTCTTACAAATATTTCCATGGAAAACAAAACCATGACTGCAGAAAATTTGAACGACCTTTCCACAAAGAACTTGAATTCATCCAAGCAAAATTATTTATCCTATTGATCTACAGGTCGCTTTACTATTACATTTTATGTCAATTCCCTTGGCAATTTGAATGACCGATTTATTAAAAACTGCATTAACTGTATCAAAATAACGAATACTTTACGGCTCCATAACTTTTAATTTTCGTTCCCAAAAAGGTTTCACGTCCAGTGGTCATAAAAAAATTCATAACACCTTGACCTTTTCCATTTATTTTACCATGATGCTGCCCAAAGTTTTGATTAAGCTCATACAGGCGGCTCATTTTAATGAGCAGCATAGCACTTCAAGTGCTTTAAATCCTTAAGCCTATCATGAAAATTGCAAATTCTTTCATCTGGTTGCATAAAACGCATGACAGATACACATAATTTTTGAAATAAAAAAAATCAAACCTTCAAGATCTATTTCAAAATCTTTACAATTACAAGACCTATTATAGTCGAACGGAAAAAATGACAATTTTTAATAGCAGTGATATTCTAATTGTTTTTTGATCTGAACTGAAACGTTTTGACCCTCCTGCATATCTGTTTTTCCGAAAGAAAGTGACCAGGATTAAGGGGGCTTATTCAGCTCAAAAAGCATTATAATTGCCATGTAAAGAAAGAGATTGAGAAAGTCTAAAAATATTTCCATGAGAGAGAGAAAGAGACTGTCTCTATAGAAGAAGACCAAATTCTGTTTATTGAATTTTGACAGATTCTTATAAAAGAACAACGGTCTATACCAGAAAGGGCTCATACTACTGAGATCAAATTTCTTTATTTCACTTAAATGAACACTCGAACAAACAATACGAGAGACATAAAATCAACTCTAGTACAATTTCAGAAATAAGAAAAAAAACAATTTTATCAAGTGATTAATTGATCTTTCAAAAAACACAAAAAAGGAGTCCAATTTGAGCCAAACAAAGCAAAATCAGATCAATTTCAAATAGGGGTTCCCAAGCTCCATAATGACGAGGTATGGAAATATTGAAATAATTCAAGCTGCCATCGAAATCTATCAAAAAGTTGCTCTAGCGAATTGTTTATCGAAGCATATTATTAAACATATGCGGAGACAAAAAAATAAAATATCCTGAATAAAGCTCCAATTTCTCTGAAATTTTTGGTGCAAACAGAATAGAACCTCAGAGTAAATTCCCTAAACTAAGGTGTAAAGCAAATATGATTACGCAAGGAGCAGCCAAGAAAAATTTTTATTGAGATGAATTAAAGGTCAACATTTTTTCCAAATCTGTTTTTGTGTTTGAATCAGAAATAAAAAATGATTTTTCGTAGATTAAGCACATTCATAAGTTTCAATTACTAATTTTTGGTAAAAAATTGGACAGCATTAATAATAATTGATAAATCCATTCGTGGAATACCAAGGTGACAGAAGAAAAAATAATGAAAAAAAAAGAAATACAGAAAAAAACTCAAATTTTCCTTGAAATTTGAAAAACTGTAGGGCGTCAATCTGAACTCAAGGAGTAGATGAGTCTGAGTATTGAAATTTAGTTTCACATATGCAGCTTTTATTCATGAAGGTCAAGACAACAATATTAACAATAAATGTCTTAGAACTCAATACTCAATTGGTTTTTTTCAGAAAAGTAGGTGATTATATTTTTAGCTAGCAATTCAAATCTTTAATCATCCTCTCTTAAGCCACTACTGCATCCACGAAAAACTGTTTAAGCTCAGACTCTAACAAACTTCAACAAAAAACAGCCAAAGCTAAAACTCAAAATTTTATGAAATTTTCTCTGGAACAAATACTCTCAACGAATTCAACACAATTAACTATAAAGATATAGATCATGCAACCACTTAAGACCTCCATAGATCATCAAGCAGACTTTCAAGTGTTGGGATTGAGTAAAACTACAAAAAGTTGAACAAAAATGGATGAAGGTTACAAGGTTTAAACGAAAACAACAAGGTCGAACAATTCTTTGTTTCTTCGAAGACCAATTCATAGAACAGAAAAAATCATGGCTAAGACACCAATTTTGCACTTGCATGACTGAATAGTTAAGACCGTATGATAAATTTTGGACAGATTCTTAAGAAACGACATACGTGTATACAAAATACGAGGTAATAACAACAATGTCAGTTGTTTTTTCATTTCGCTAAAATCAACGCTAGAAGAATGGGAACAAAATTCAATAAATCAAACCTGGCGCAGTTTCACATGTTTTGAAAGGAAAGTTTTATCAAGTAAACAGTTGATTTTAATAAACAACAAAAATTAGATCCAGATTTAAACCTCTATCCTATTTTAAACTAAAGTTCAGGCAGTTAATGTTCTTAAGTAACAATTGGGTTATTATTTGGCTTGTCTGACTTCTCATTTTAAATGTACGCCTTAAAAACTTACTTCATTTGTATTAATGAGCGCCGAAGTCAAAAACTGACCCTTGCGCTCACTTATCTTTAAATATAAAAACAGATGAAAAGTCAAATAGGTCTGCCAAACTATATAATCTAGAGCTAAAGCGTGAGTGAGATATTCAAGTTTTGCTTGTGGCACATAGAAACGGTTTGTACCAACGAAGGCCTTCTCATATAAATCTAATTTTAAGAAAATAGGAAAAAAACAGAAAAAACTGAGAAAAATTCGGATTTCTTAAAACGTTTAGCGTTAAAAGTTGAAAAGAAAATACAGCCACAAGGAAAACCTTAAAAACAAGTGATGCTTTTTGGTCTGAACTAAAACTTTTTTACCTCTTGCGTATCTGTTTTTCCGAAAAAATGATCGTGATTCAGGGAACTTATTCAGCTGAAAAAAAAAACATCATAAGTGCCATGTAATGTAAGAGAACGAGAAAGTTAAAAAATATTTCCACGAGAGAGAGAGAGAGAGAGAGAGAAATAAAGACTGTCTCTAAAGAAGAAGTTCAAACTCTGTCAACTAAATTTTGACAGATTCTCATAAAAGGACAACAGTCAATGCAAATAAGGGCTTAAACTACTGAGATCAATTTTCTTTATTTCACTTGACTGAACACTCAAACAAACGATACGACTGACATATAATCAACTCTATTACAATTTTGCAAAATAAGAAAAAAACAATTTATCAAGTGATTAATTGATCTTGCGAAATAACACAAAAATTTAGAAAATGTGTCCAAATTTAGCCCAGAAGTATGAAAAAAATGGAAATTTACCTCGGCGCGCCTTTCGAAATCTAAATTCAGAAAGCAAAATCAGATCAAGTTCAAATATGCTTACCCAAGCTGTATAATGACGAGGTATGCAAATATTGAAATAGTTCAAGTTGCCGCCAGAATCTATCAAAAATTTGCCATAGCGAAGTGTTTATCGAGGCAATTTATTAAACATATGCGGAGACAAAAAAATATCCTGAATAAAACTCCAATTTCTCTGAATTTTTCAGTGTAAACAAAATAAAACCTCAGAGTAAACTCCCTAAATTAAAATGATGGTGCCAAGCACATATGATTACGCAATGAGCAGCCAAAAATTTTTTATTGAGATGAAATAAAGGTCAAAATTTTTCCCAAATCTGTTCTTATGTTTGAATCAAAAATAAAAAAAGATTTTTCGTAGAATAAGCACATTTATAAGTTTTAATTACTAGTTTCATCAAAAATGGACAGCATTGAAAATAAATGATAAACCCACTGGTGAAGTACAAAGCTAACAGAAAAAAATAATGAAAAAAAAAAAAACAAAAACAGACTAAACTCAAATTTTCATTGAAATTTGAAAATTGTACTGCATCATTCTCAGTTCAATGATAAGATAAAATTGAGAATTTAAATTTAGACTCAGATATGCTGATTGCTGATTTATGAAGGGAAAGAAAACAATCTTAACAAAAAAAGCCTTAGAACTCAATTCACAATTGGTTATTTTTTAAGAAAGTAAGTAATTAAAACTTTTAGCTAGTAATTCAAGCCATTAATAATCCTCTTTTATGCCACTACTGCAATCAAGGAAAACTGTTAAAACTCAGACCCTAACAAACCTCAAGAAAAAACAACTAATGTTGAAACACAAAAACTTACGAAATTTTCTTTGGAACAAACACTCTCAAAGAACTCAAAACCATTAACTAAAAAAGAGATAAATCATGCAACCACTCAAGAACTCCATAGATCATCAAGGAGACTTTCAAGTTTTGGGATTGAGTAAAACTACAATATTTGAACGAAAATGGATAAAGGTTACAAGGTTTACACGAAAACAACAAGTTCGAACAAATCATTATTTCCTCCAAGACCAATTCAGATAACAGAAAAATTATCAGGTCTAAAACACCAATATTGCACTTGCATGACTGAATAGTTAAGACCTTATAATAAATTTAGGACAGATTCTTAAGAAACGACATAAGTGTGTAGACAAATACGGGGTAATAACAGCAATGTCAGTTGTTTTTCATTTCGCTAAAATCAACGCTAGAAGAATTGGAACAACATTCATTAAGTCAAACGTGAAGCAGTTTCTCATGTTTTGAAATGAAAGTTTTATCAAGTAAAAAAAACTGATTTTACCAAACATAAAAAATGCAATGCAGACATAAACCTCTATCCTATTTTAAACTAAAGTTAAAGCAGCGAATTTTCTCAAATAACAATTTCGTTATTATTTAGTTTGTCTGACCTCTCATTTTTTGATGTACACTCTGAAAGCTTAATTCATTTGTATTAATGATCGCTGCTGCCAAAAACTGACCATTGCACTCACTTATCTCATAAATATAAAAACAGAATGAAAAATCAAATAGTTCCGCCAGCATAGATAATCGTGAGCTAAGCCATGAGTGAGGTAATCAAGTTTCGCTTGTGGCACGTAGCAATTGCTTGTTGTGGCAAGTGCCTTGTCATAAAAATCCGCATTTAAGATCAAAGAAAAAACTGAAAAAACCTATTAAAACCTGGATTTTTGTTTTTTGAAGTTATTTATGTTAACAGTTAAAAAAAACAGCCGCACTGAAAACATTAAAAAATAATGTTAATACGAGGAAGCACATAGTTTTGAATTTGAGGCAGCCAGTTATTCTTGTAATAGAGAATAGTCTACAAGTCGGTTTAACAATATTGGCCTTTAATCTCAGGTATGCCTGGATTCAATACTAACCACAAAGTAAAAAAATGCAAAGGTTAATTGTTAGGCTTGACAGGATCTCTGAAAGAGCACACGTGAGTGAGCAATTTTCTACAATAACTCGTTTTTTTTCTAATAGATTTGTTTGCTTAACTTAACCAAAGGAGCTAAACCATTAACTTTGACGATTTGCAAAAATTAAACGAAAAAAAGCTGCCAATAATAGTTAATTTCAAATAGGGGGTACCCAAGCTCCACAATGACAAGGTATGGAACCATTGAAATATTTCAAGTTGCCATTGGAATCTATCAAAAAATTGTTTTAGCGAATTGTTTTTTTGAGGCATATTAACAAACATATGCGGACACAATGAGAAAATATCCTGAATAAAACTCCAATTTCTCTGAAATTTTTGATGGAAATTAAATACAACCTCAGAGTAGACTCCTTAAGCTGAAATGATGAATCCAAGCAGATTAGGTTAGGTATGGAACAGCCAAGAATTTTTTTTAATGAGATGAATTAATGAGTCGACAATACAATATTGAAGGTACAAAATTTTCCAAAATCTGTTGTTATCATTGAATCCAAAATAAAAAGAGATTTTTTCGTAGAATAAGCACATTCATAAGTTTTTTGTTAAACAATTGGGCAGCATTAAAAATAATTGATAAATTCATTTGTGAAGTACCAAGATAACTGAAAAAAAATAATGAAAAAAAATCAATAACAGAAAAAGACAAATTTTCCTTCATCTTTGAAAAACTGTATGGCGTCAATCTGAAATCAATGATTAGATGAATCTGAGTATTGAAATTTGGATTCAGATATGCTGATTATTGATTCATGGAGGCAAAGACAACAATATTAACAATAGAAGTCTTAGAAATCAATACTCAATTGGTTTTTTCTTAGAAAAGTAGGTGATTAAAACTTTTAGCTAGTAATTCAAGCCATTCATTATCCTCTCTTATGCCACTACTGTAATCACGAACAACTGTTTAAACTCAGACTACAAACTTCAAGAAAAAACAGTTATATCTAAAAATCAAAAAATTATGAAATTTTCTTTGGAACAAATACTCTCAAAGAATTCAAAGAACACAATAAACTAAAAAAGGGATGAATCATGCAACCTCTTAAGACCTCCAGAGAACATCAAGGAGACCTTCAAGCCTTGAGATAGAGTAGAACTACAATATTAGAACAAAACTTGGATAAAAGTTACAAGTTTTAAATGAAAACAACAAAAATGGACAAATCATTAGTT
>NC_134479.1:14088039-14158039 GCF_964194025.1 Convolutriloba macropyga | reverse complement strand
TATTATGAGTAGCGTAGATTATGAAATCTTGGTACATGTAGTGAAAAAAATAGATACTACAAACATTACTGTGACATTTAAAACTATTCTTTGCTCCAAATAAAGTTATTAAAAATGGAATCTCAGAGAATTTGTCTTTGGGAAAGAAGTTCTTGCTTCCTGTCTTCTATGTCTGAATGATTGAAACAGGTACTATATTTTTGAATATTCCTGATTAGAGCGCGCAAAATTCTGACTTTTTCCCTGATTAAACTTGTACCGTTTCCCTAAAAGCGGTCAATTGCTGGTTAGCAGTTGCGATAACGGACGCTGAATTTAGGAGCAGTTTATTAAATTAGTTCCTTCAAAAGTTGCACAGTTGGCTTGGCTGTTCCAAAAGAGGTTAGCAACCCAAAAATTAGACATCAAATTATGAGTTTGAAATATTCAGAATACTCAACAACCAATTTCTTAAAAGAGGAATAAAATCTGAAATATACATAATCTCTGTTGCGTATTTTTCTTTAAAAGTAAAAAAAAATTCTTGATTGCGCTTTCATTGTGCTATAGTAAAATTTATATTTCCTTGTTTTTTTTTCGAAAAAGTTCTTTGGTAAAATCAACGCCACTCTCATTGAATTCTTAACCAGTAAAGGTCTAGGAAAAAATTTTATTTGTGTGTCTAATACGAAAAACTACTACGCGGAAAAAATATGCGGCAGTTGACAACTTCTTTTGTGTCGTATTGTTCCACGTAAAGTGAACAACACAGAAAATCTTGAAATAATTTTTGTTTCGCAAATAGCAGGTAATCGCAGTTCTCAGCTGTTTGATTGTTTACTCATAAAGCACGCATGCAAATTCAAGATCACAGCTGCTATTAATTTCGGTCCCATAATTGCTTAAATACTTTTTATTAGTAATTCGCAACGTAGACGATTGTTTTCTCGATAAGCTACATTTTCTTTAGCGCTTAATATTTCTTTTAAAGAAAATGCATTTTTAAATAAAACTAAATGTGCAAAAACATTATTATGCAACACAATTTTTGGTTAAAAGTAAGTTTTTCTGCATTTCACAAGCGCTCGAAAGGGCTATATATTTATGAAATGGGTTTTTATATTTGTTTTCAAAAATTGTGTTTTTTGCGTTTTTTAAAAAACTCCGACATTTTTGTCAGAGCTGGCTCTTTGTTTTGAAATTTTACTCGGTTCATCTTTGTTGATCATTTTGAGAATTTTCGCAGTATCAATCCTTGATCATTGTGAGACCTTTATGAATTTAATTGTCACCCATAGTAGATTTGCTGGTCAATCTGCTGTTTGGTATCCCATGCTGAGTTTTTCTACTTCAAAATTTAATATCCATTTCTTGCTTCTGCGTTTTTAACGAATTGTTAAGAAAATATCACTATGTTGTAGCCTACAGTTCATTTTTTCCCTCCATTTTGGAAGTACAGCAAAATCAGACTTAATTTGTCCTCATGGGAAGTGTAAAAAATTAAATATGTTGCCGCACTTGGCAAAATATCATACCGATAAAAAAGTTTGAAATTCTAGTTTTGATTACCCTTTCGATACAAAGACCAACAAAAACTTAAGCGACATTGCACACTAAACTCAAAAATAAACGCAGGAAGCATGCTCCTGTGGTTAATTTATTTTCTACTTCTCAAAATCATCTTAGTGATGTGCTAAATTTCCGCACGTAATGTCCAGGACCCTAAGCAAACAACGACGGTTGTCTCGTTCGATCGTCCAAGATCCTAGCAAATGACGGTTATCTTGCAAGATCTTGCAAAGGAGATTTATCTAGCAAGATCTTGCTAGAGAACGGTTATCCTGCAAAACGCTTGCAAGATTCATACAAGATAACCATTTTTCTCGCAAGAGTCTTACAAAATGGACGGTTATCTTGCAAGGCTCTTGCATGCGAGAGGGATATATTGTAAGAATCTCGTGTGAAGACGGTTATCTTGCAAGATCTTGCAAGATGGGACGATTATCTTCCAAGATATTGCAAGATATCTTGCGAGATTATACGTTTTTTCGCAAAATTCTTACAAGATTGCTGTCGACTTATGACTACGGGAGTTACAGTAATCAGTTTCAACAAATCGATAATGTCAATTTCGCATGCTTTTAGTCGTATTGATTCTTAAGCATAGCCGAACTCTAGCGATTCTATGTTTTTGCTTGACCCAGTCAGTCAGATTTAACCGAAATTTTAATTTAAAACTGATACGAAATGCTATCTATAATCGTTCTTTTATAGATTAGATCTAAAGTATCAGAGGTCAAAACTTTCCAGTTGTATCCTTTTTTTCAAAAAAATGAGTTCGATTGCATACTGTCATTGACTTTACAACTCTCTGGCTTAATTATAAACGGCGCTGGATAATATATAAGCCTAACATTCATCCCCAGGACCATACTTAATATGAACTTCATCAGACTCACTTTGCCCAAAATGCCTGTCATTCAAGTAAAATTTCTGCAAAGGGTAACAAAAATATTGTGCAAAAGTCTATCACTTAAAAAAATTTTCAATTGATATGTTGTTCCTAATGCAAGAGCATTAGGTTTCCAGGACTTCGCGACTATTTCAGGGTTTTGTAGCGCCACCTAAATATTTTTTGGTGAAAAAGTGTGCATTTTAAATCAATCAGCCGCAGGAGAGACTAGATATTCCATTGTAGGGGTGTGGACAAATTACTGACTACAAACAGTCAATTTTGATAGTACTTATAATCAATATGTTTACGACGACTGGTATTATATATAGTTTTTTTTTCGTATTTTTTACAATCGTCCAAGATCCTAGCAAATGACGGTTATCTTGCAAGATCTTGCAAAGGACAGTTATCTCGCAAGATCTTGCTAGAGAACGGTTATCCTGCAAAACGCTTGCAAGATTCATACAAGATAACCATTTTTCTCGCAAGAGTCTTACAAAATGGACGGTTATCTTGCAAGGCTCTTGCATGCGAGAGGGATATATTGTAAGAATCTCGTGTGAAGACGGTTATCTTGCAAGATCTTGCAAGATGGGACGATTATCTTTCAAGATATTGCAAGATATCTTGCGAGATTATACGTTTTTTCGCAAAATTCTTACAAGATTGCTGTCGACTTATGACTACGGGAGTTACAGTAATCAGTTTCAACAAATCGATAATGTCAATTTCGCATGCTTTTAGTCGTATTGATTCTTAAGCATAGCCGAACTCTAGCGATTCTATGTTTTTGCTTGACCCAGTCAGTCAGATTTAACCGAAATTTTAATTTAAAACTGATACGAAATGCTATCTATAATCGTTCTTTTATAGATTAGATCTAAAGTATTAGAGGTCAAAACTTTCCAGTTGTATCCTTTTTTCAAAAAAATGAGTTCGATTGCATACTGTCATTGACTTTACAACTCTCTGGCTTAATTATAAACGGCGCTGGATAATATATAAGCCTAACATTCATCCCTAGGAACATACTTAATATGAACTTCATCAGACTCACTTTGCCCTAAATGCCTGTCATTCAAGTAAAATTTCTGCAAAGGGTAACAAAAATATTGTGCAAAAGTCTATCACTTAAATAAATTTTCAATTGATATGTTGTTCCTAATGCAAGAGCATTAGGTTTCCAGGACTTCGCGACTATTTCAGGGTTTTGTAGCGCCACCTAAATATTTTTTGGTGAAAAAGTGTGCATTTTAAATCAATCAGCCGCAGGAGAGACTAGATATTCCATTGTAGGGGTGTGGACAAATTACTGACTACAAACAGTCAATTTTGATAGTACTTATAATCAATATGTTTACGACGACTGGTATTATATATAGTTTTTTTTCGTTTTTTTACGATCGTCCAAGATCCTAGCAAATGACGGTTATCTTGCAAGATCTTGCAAAGGACAGTTATCTCGCAAGATCTTGCTAGAGAACGGTTATCCTGCAAAACTCTTGCAAGATTCATACAAGATAACCATTTTCTCGCAAGAGTCTTACAAAATGGACGGTTATCTTGCAAGGCTCTTGCATGCGAGAGGGATATATTGTAAGAATCTCGCGTGAAGACGGTTATCTTGCAAGATAATGCAAGATTGGACGATTATCTTCCAAGATCTTGCAAGATATCTTGCGAGATTATACGTTTTTTCGCAAATTTCTTACAAGATAACTGTCGACTTATGACTACGGGAGTTACAGTAATCAGTTTCAACAAATCGATAATGTCAATTTCGCATGCTTTTGTTCGTATTGATTCTTAAGCATAGCCAAATTCTAGCGATTCTATGTTTTTGCTTGACCCAGTCAGTCAGATTTAACCGAAATTTTAATTTAAAACTGATATGAAATGCTGTCTATAATCGTTCTTTTATAGATTAGATCTAAAGTATCAGAGGTCAAAACTTTCCAGTTGTATCCTTTTTTTCAAAAAAATGAGTTCGATTGCATACTGTCATTGACTTTACAACTCTCTGGCTTAATTATAAACGGCGCTGGATAATATATAAGCCTAACATTCATCCCCAGGACCATACTTAATATGAACTTCATCAGACTCACTTTGCCCTAAATGCCTGTCATTCAAGTAAAATTTCTGCAAAGGGTAACAAAAATATTGTGCAAAAGTCTATCACTTAAATAAATTTTCAATTGATATGTTGTTCCTAATGCAAGAGCATTAGGTTTCCAGGACTTCGCGACTATTTCAGGGTTTTGTAGCGCCACCTTAACATTTTTTGGTGAAAAAGTGTGCATTTTAAATCAATTAGCCGCAGGAGAGACTAGATATTCCATTGTAGGGGTGGGGACAAATTACTGACTACAAACAGTGAATTTTGATAGTACTTATAATCAATATGTTTACGACCACTGGTATTATATATAGTTTTTTTCGTATACAATTTTTGCTCTTTGAGCTAGATTTTCCCCTCTAGTTAGTACTTATTCATAATTTATGACTTGGTCCAGTACAATTTTCAATTTCATGCAATTAATGCCAACATCATAATGTTATGTACCAACATTTATTTCAAAGAAAAGTTCAGGTCTAACAATAATTTATCTTCAAATTACCAAAATTTTCTGGTCGACTCAAAACACAAAAGCAATTTACGTCAAGGGTTATTAATACTACAATATTCTCCATATTGTATTTTCAATATTTATCAATTCTAACAAATTATTGTCCCGCGTGACCAGTTACAAGAGCTCTATTCCAATAAAAACAATTACGCTAACTAGTTTTGATATTACAAATTGATACACTCCAACTTGTCTGTGAAATTCGCCCTATTTGACCCCGATTATCTCAGAATGAGGTCAAATATGATGGTGAAGAGAGGTAGTGTTGTCTTTTCAGCAATGAGACTTGCCTGGCTACTCCTCACCTGTTTCTACCTCCAATTAGGCTGTTTGTTCACACTTGCGTCTGTTGGAGTCGACAATGCCGAAGGAAGCAGTGAGTTACTTTTTGTCTTAAATCTCTTAATATTTTTTTCAGTTAGTTTTTCCATTAGTTTTTCTTTTCAGCAAATTTGTCAGATAGTGGTTTCATTGTTGTTTAAGAGTCGGAAAGTAATGGTAAGTCGTAAAAAGGCTCATTGAAAATATGTCATTTTCACCGACAGTCATATGTATTTTTATTTTAATAAATTGGACTTATTCTTTTTCACAGCCCCACCCCCGTGTCGCTTAAGACCACCATTACAAATTAGGTGCTGTTATAAGGCATATTGCTATTTAAAAAGTAAAAGGGCGCCGAAATTCCTGGTCTAGAAGAAGGACACAAGAAATTATTTGTTTTCGACTTTACGATTTTCAGCGTAAGAAATCGTCGGTATGTTTGGTTTCAGACACAGGGAACAACAATTTCTGAACTAGGTATGGAACAAACCCAAGAATCTATAGTAAACAATGCGCTCTAAGGGATGAATGTACACACAAGTCAACGTCTCAGACCCAAGCCACCTCTGATCAGACGCAGGGGTCTCGTGCGTTCCAAATTATAGAGTCGGGAAAGGGTTGCGGTTACACGACAGTCTGAAAAGTGGTCGAATTTGGGTCTGATCGAAAACTAAATTCGGGACGTAATCTGGACAATGGTCGCATAAAAGTGCGACCCTTAATAGAATTGATCACCGCCGCGCAAGTATCTTATATTTTTTGAACGTGACCGGTGCAACGAAATAGCCTTTCATGACATTTTTTTTTCAAATCTGCAGCCTTATCTGCAAATGTGGCGAACGCTCAAGATCATAAAAAGCATTAGAACCATCGTCCCAATCAAGTTTTTCACTGTATCTTGAAATTGAGAAAGCTAAGGAATCTTATCGAATTTCTTAATTGGCAAACTAAAAAAAAACAACGAGATAAAAATAACCATTCATTGTTGTCTGAACTGGTCAGCCTCAAAAACAAGTCAAAAAAAATCAGCAACTTTTAAAACCGTTTATTTGATTTCAGTTTTTGGTCGCCTAAAAGTCGCACACGGTTTTTGTTTATAACAGTCGCATCAGAGTCACACCAAATGCCCTGATCGCATGAAAGTCGCACTGAAACAATGGCCACGTAAGAAATTTGGTTGCGCAAAAATATCACAAAAAAGTGGTCGCACTAAGGTCTGATCAAAGATCTTTTGTCCCCGGCTCGGTATGGCTACGATCGCAAAAAAATCGCACACAAAAAATTGAAATCAGAGAGTGAAGGCTGAAGATAGCCTGATCAGAGGTTGCTTGGTTCTGGGACCTTAACCTGGGCATGTAGATTTCCTTTAGCAAAGTATCAGATTACATAAATTACATCAAATATTATAACTTAAAGCTCGAAAAATCTACCATCAGAGATTTACTCTTAGTTTTTTCCACTTGGCAGGAATCTTTTGTTGCTTCCACTCGATCACCTAATTTTATTTGATTTTTGTTGGCGACAGTTTTTTGTGTTTTCTCTAGTTTCTCCATGCCTAGACACAGGTAACAACAGGAACACAGCTGAAAGTCACTCAAAGTTGAAATAATAAAACAAAAATGAGAAGTGAGAGTGAACACATGACAGAACAACTTACTGTCTTGAAAACAAAAAGGGGTTGAGTTTGAACATCAAGTTTTTGCAAAGTTTACCTCTTCTTTGTTGAATAAATCAGTTTTTTACCTTCTCCTCCTCTAAGTAACTATTTAAAATTTTCGCACTTGTCAAACTGAATATGTTTCCAAAATAACCCAAACAAAAAAACGGTAGCTAAATTTTCATCCAAAGGAATTGAAAAAATATTTAATTTTCTGTACAATGAAAGTAATTTCTACAACTATAGAGTATCTTGTTACTACATCATTGAGTTTTTAATTCCAGGAAAGTATACCAATCCACTTTTTGGAGAATGAGAAAATGAACAAACAACTTTGAAATGTTTCGCTTGTGTTTTTTGGAGGTTTTCATTCTTTTCTGGAACAAACTGTTTTGTGTGCATAATAGATTGCATAAAGTTCTAATTTCAAATATGTTCTCTGTTAGTTATAAAATCTATATATAATCTATTTCAAAGTCAATTTTTTGAAAAAAAATAATTTTCTCGAATATGCGAAATATAGGCCAATTATGGGCTACTTGATCCGAGAACAATAGAAATTATTATAACGCGAGGAGAAATTCATTCTTTTTAGTTCTTAATCCTTATAGCTGCTCTTGATGCTTCAGGTGATTTTCTGATTTAATCTTTGCTTTGGCCTCTGGATGACTATCAACTTAAAAACTCCTTGAACAAAAATAAAAAAACTCCAATCAGATTTTTTATTTGCAAAGGAAACAAAATACTTCCTGCGTATTTCTCCGCAAAATTACGATCTGTTTAATCTTAACCTTGTCTTTTAGTGTGTTTTTGGCAGTTCTCTAACAAGATTAGTTCTTTAAGGGGCGTTAATATTCATAACAACAGAGAACTCTTCCAATTGAGGAAAGAAATTAGAGAACTCAACCAATTGAGGAAAGAACGAAAAAAATACTATCCTGAAATCACAGACTTGGCATCACATTAGTGCCTGGGCAATCCAATTATTCTCATGGTGATGAGCAACCCATTGCAACGGAATGTCTGTAGTCCTTTACAGAATTTGACCTCAAACAGAAAAAAAAACTGCGTGTTTATGACGAGGTGGAAAGGGTTTTTTCTCTAAATTACTGCAAAATACTAGCCGAATGCAAGCCCATCAGTTCAGTAGTGGTAAAAATTAACAAAAAATAGAGTTGCATTGATTCAACTTTGAAGTTTCGAAACCAGTCGAGCAGAAAACCACGTACATTGAGAAAAAAGACGAAGAAAAATGTTACCTTTCTCAACACTGCCCTTCTTCTCAACTGTTGCTTGGCCGACCGTAAATTATAATTTCTCTTATTGAGTCATACCTGATTGAACGGTCAGTTCTCGGAATTGATATTGACCAGCATGAGCTTATTTGAAAAAAAACTCGCAATTGAAATTCATGTACAACCATTAACAATCAAGTTTATTACAGCAGCAGCTTGAAGAGTTTTGAGTTTGAGTTTGAATTTGGGAAATTGGTTCTAAACTGTACATTGTTACTTGGGTACGAAGCCATTTTAAACACCGTGGAGGGTTTTTACTGGCTTTTCCTGATTGCGATTACTTGTCGTTGATTACTTCTGGCTAGCCGTGTTTGCAGTTGTTATTGAACATTGTTAGGCATAAAGGTAAGTTTTGTCAGGGATCGGGAAAAAAAGAAAGAATAAGTAGGTAAAAAAGGACAGAAAAAAAAAGAGATTGAATTAAACTAAAACTAGAGGAAGGGATGAGAATTAATCAGCTTTGTTTGTTGCTCGAGACAGCTGCGGCGCGTTGGGGGATCGAACTCCCGCTGTGTTTTTCTTTTAGTATACTTATGTGTTGCGCCAATATACGCACGTCTCTGCTTGAGAATTGTCTTTATAGTCCGGTTCATTTACCGTGGCTGATGAGTTTCTCTCGATTTTTGAATTGAATTCGTTATACATAATTGAGATACTTTAGAATCATTGGTGCAAAGTTTGCCGGTTTCGAATTGTATCGTATTTTTTACAAATACTGAGCATTCAGGCTTGAGGGGAGTAACAAAATGTCTGTACGCACTACTCCCGAGAGTCCTCCTCCAGAGGAGAAGTTTCCTCACGGCATGGTTCGGGTGATTCCTCTCGAAAGCTTCGGCGACGGAGCCAGGGATCCCCGGCAGATTGCCCGAAAGAAGCTTCCTTTGTTTGAGGGGCTGTTACCTGATGGACTTTCGGAGGCTTATAGAGCTTGGAAGCGACAGAAGCGCATTTTAAAGCCTAGGAAACGGCGGGCAACTTCTGATTCTGATTCAATGAGCTTATTTGAAAAAAAAAATTGAAGTGAGCATTTTTCCAATTTACAAACTTGGCATTACGTTCAACACTATTTTTTTTGCTCTTTGTTCGCTAATTTTTTTGACAAAAGTTCGGATGAATTTTTTTCATAGTGAAGAATCTGTTTTAAGAACTTTTATGGTACCGGATTTGATAAAGCAGGTTATGTATTTTTGATATGAAAACATTATATTATGCAAAATCAGCTAAGAGCTGTTTTTTATAGAAGATCTGACGATCATTTTATTACTTATTTTAAAATTTTGCGTGATATTTTTTGGATTGATTATTGGATTGAGTTTTTGGAAATGTTTACCAGCTCTTACACCATGAAAGAACTGAATCACTACTGTCCATGCTGTGTAAGTTCTGATCAAGTTGAAATCTGACAGGAATTTTTTTAAGATAAATTTTCCCAGATGGAACAATACAACACCTTTTAGGTTGATATAGTTAAATGATTCACTTTTTACCCGGGTTGGAGACCCAGTGAATCTCATTGATGGATCATAGTTATTTTATAAGCCCATCGATGGACCATATTTCATAAAAATAAAGTTATAATATTTTCGACTGAAAAATTCGAGTGAAATAAAATTCAACCTCACATGGAGACAAAATTTTGTAACGTGCCTTTAGTTTTGATCCGACCACTAAATCCACTCAATATAGAGACTAAATAAAATGTGAACCCAATACGGTGGATGTGGATTACAAGCTATGAATACACTTGTTACACTGATTTACACTTTTCGTTCCTTAGGGCTGAAAATTCCTCCGTTCTTTGAAATCAATCCTTTCATGCTGCAAGTAACAAGTCCCAGAATGTTGTTCTTTATTTTTGACACAAACAAAACTGAACAAAGAGGGATGTGTTTTTTGTTTACCAAGAAGAGCTACCAAGTCTATGTCTCCTTAAACCTTAATAATGGTTTGTCAGCTGACTGAGTCTGCCAAAAATGTTTAGAGCACTGTAAAAGAGATTAGGTATGAAAGCGAATTTAAAAAGTGTATAGTGGCGTATTATAGTGTGGATGGGTTTATTTATTGTTGTTATTTTTTGTCTGGATAAGTTTTACAATTGCCGATCTTTGTCCCGATGGGATGGATCATGTGGCTGCATTTTGTCTGGATGAGAGTAACCATGTTTTTTGCCTTACTCGGTTGATCACTACCCTAGACGAACTCCGCCGCTTATCTTGCAAGATTCTTGCAAATGACGCTTATCTTGCAAGATTCTAGCAAATGACGCTTATCTTGCAAGATTCTTGCAAATGACGCTTATCTTGCAAGATTCTTGCAAATGACGCTTATCTTGCAAGATTCTTGCAAATGACGCTCATCTTGCAAGATTCTTGCAAATGACGCTTATCTTGCAAGATTCTTGCAAATGACGCTTATCTTGCAAGATTCTTGCAAATGACGCTTATCTTGCAAGATTCTTGCAAATGACGCTTATCTTGCAAGATTCTTGCAAATGACGCTCATCTTGCAAGATTCTTGCAAATGACGCTTATCTTGCAAGATTCTTGCAAATGACGCTCATCTTGCAAGATTCTTGCAAATGACGCTTATCTTGCAAGATTCTTGCAAATGACGCTCATCTTGCAAGATTCTTGCAAATGACGCTTATCTTGCAAGATTCTTGCAAATGACGCTTATCTTGCAAGATTCTTGCAAATGACGCTTATCTTGCAAGATGCAAGATGCAAGATCCGGACGCCTATCTTGCAAGAACATTGCAAGATCTTGCAAGATAGACGTCGAAAAATTTTGTAGAAAAAAGTGCAATTTTAAAGTCCTATTGACTCAAAGATCATATTCCTTTAACAAACAATTTTTTTTCTCAAAACAGGTTTCCCAAATTAACTTGTGTTGATGTTGTTTGCAGAGGGTGCGCAGGAGTTGATGAATTTCCTGTTCAAACAACAAGGCTACAATCCTGCAATTAGACCAGTACTAGACAACAGCAGAACTGTCAAGGTCAATGTAGACCTCGCCATTCAACAGATCATTAATGTAGTACGTACAATCAATTTCAATTACATCAATTAAGTGAGGTCCATTGACTTTTTTCCAAATTCATGTAGCGCTTGAACAAGATACCCGAACCATTTTTTCTCGGTTGATCATATTGAAGAGACTTTATAGTGCTGCTTAATAAGTTTATGCATAGATTTAAGAAATACTCATCTTTCTAGCTGTCCAAGCTAGGTTCCCGGGGAGGGTTAAACAGCCACTTAATTGGGTGCCATAATTGAGATGGAGTCAAAATATTTGCAGTCTGTTAATTTCAGTTCAACCACATTTTTTGACAACTTCGAACCTCTCTTACTATAGAATTTCTTTTTGTTTCAGGATGTGAAACAAGAACAGATTACAGTCCTTTACTGGCAGAGACTGGTAAGTGAACTGTGATTTACTCAATTATGAATCTTTCTCAGAAAGCTGCCAAGAATCATAGAATATGCAAAAATGCAATTTATTCATTCTATCCAACTGAGAAATCTAAAAGAATAAAAAAACATATCTCCAAAGGCCTTTTTGGAAAACTAATTAATAAAAAATATTTTTTAATGAAGTTTTTCCATTAGCTTGACAATTGGCACATATTTGAAGGCCAGCTTGACAATAATAGCCCGAGCAAAAATAATTCTTTTTTGTTCACAAACTTGTGTCGCTAGCAATTGTAATTTTAGTTCTGTTTTTAGCACTGGCACGACGAGTACCTTGTGTGGGACCCTATGGAGTATGGGAACCTGACCCACATCACAATAATGCCAAAACACATATGGCTGCCAGACATCGTCGTATACAACAAGTTAGAGCACTCATTCTAAGAAGAGTAAGGCTATGGCATTATCCAATTTTTAATTTCGGCATAGTCTTCCGTTTTCCCCAATTTTCAACGATTCAAAAGGTTTATAGAACTGTACTCGGACGGTTATCTGGGAAGACCTCGCGATGAACCTTTGTAATGCATATCTTGCAGTATATAATTGTAATGAAATTTTAGTTCATATCTTGCAATATTTATCGACAAATCGGTGATTATCTACGATCCTTTATTAGGGTATAAAATGCTTTTTAATCCTCCTCGGCGATCAAAAGTTTTCCCAAAAAACCCTAAACACTGTTTGTTGACAGTGTGATCCAGGCGAAGGTGGAGAAGGACGGAGTGATCCCAGTGGCCATCTATCACAATGGATTCATCAAATGGGACACACCTGTCATTTACGTCACCACATGCACCATACACATCAAGTTAGACAACTCACTTTTAACCATTGCTTAATTCCAACTCAATTTGCACTGGAATTATGTACTCCAATTCCTCTCCATATGCTTGAGAGGACTCCCCAGGAAAAAGACCAGATCATTGATTCTCTTGAAAAATTTGGCAAAAGAATTTTGACAAAACATTTATATCATCTTGAAATATTCTTCAAGATAAGTGTTTGGAGTCGGCTAGCGACTGACCAATAACGCTAAAAAATTAGGTGGAAATTATCGTTTTTGAGTGCCTATGAACGACTATGACCTCTATCTTTTAAAATATTTGATTTCTATTCTGGGTATTTTACTGTTTTCGATTGTTTCTCCTGTTGTTCAAAACGCTCAAAAACATTTGCTTCACGTAAAAATTATGAGAGATTGAGATAACATTTCAGAAAATCAGATAAACTGCAAATAAAGATTTTTTAAAACCCAAATGCACCTTTCAAAAATGAGAAAAAACACTTGAATGCTTTCATGAAATGTATCGGGCATTGAAAAATAGCATTATTCAGCCTAAATGTAAAGAAAGAGCGGATCTTTTTAAGAATTGCCCCCCTTGGTACCCAGTAGAGAATAGCTCCTTCTATGCATTGCTTTAAAATGCTGAAAGTCTGCAGTGCCAGAAGTTAGAATGCCAGAAGTTCCTACTTATTCAGAATTGGACTTCCGCTGACTTTCGTCATTTTAAAACGTGCGCGTTTTGTGTTTTTAAGCATGGTTACGTGACTCTGCAGCAGATAACTTAAACTGAAATCTCGAATTGCTCCGCGGTTCTCGAAAAACGCCAAAAGTTCTCAGTGACTTCCAACAGAGTCCCGTAACCATTACTTGAATGCTGTCATGAACTGTATTGGATAACGATTGCATTGAAAAAAAACATTTTTCAGCGTAAACAAAAAGAAAGAGCGGTTTTTTTTGTAATTGTCTCCCCCCCCCCCCGAGGTACCTAGTATAAAATCCCCCTTATGTGCTTTACTTTACCACAAAATTGGCCGACAGTTTAAACAATCAAGCATCAGTTCAAGCGTAATTACGGACAACTGTTTTCGGCAATGCGCTGTGGGATGAAATCCGAAAATTGAGTCTCAATTTTTGCCGCGAAGCGCGCCCATCGACACGCCAGTAGGATTTTTCTCTCCTTGTATTCCAATTTGGTTAATTGCCATAGCTTGGCGTATTTTGTTCCATTTATTAAAAGTTTGCGTAGAAAGTTGTTTGTCGTCTCTGATTGCTCGATTAAATTTTATTCAAGATTAGTTTCCACTTTGCAAAAGCCAGTGCAATTGTTGGAAAATTTTGAAAGAGATATCGTTTACAATCTATCGCAGCAATCTGCCATTTAACGGTCTGCTCAAATTTAAATACAAAAAATGTTAAGGACAACACCAAAATGGTATCCTTACAGTTTTTGATTTAGAAAATAAACTATTGTATCCAAATTTACAGTTTCCTTGTTCAAAACACGACAACTGTAAAATAAATTAAATTAAATTTTTTCACCCCAGGCGAATTTGAATTTTTTTTGAAGATCGTGCAAGATTGTTGGAAAGCTTCCAAGACGATGAATTATCGTTTAGGTTTTCTTCAAAAGTTTTGCAAAATCTTTCAAAATGTCCATTTATTTTTCAATATCTTGTATGATTACAATCTATATAGCAAACATGCAAATTATCTGAACAAGTTTTTCCGCGTGATCAGCATGGATTTGCAACTTCATCTTGTGAAAATCTTGCCGAAAACAACAGATGTGGATAAGAGCCAATGAGTATAGAGTTTAATCCGAATGATTTTTCGGGACTCTTGCAAGACAATTATTCGTATTGAATGATCTTGCAACCGTCGTGCAAGGTCTTGCTAGGCAATCATTTTTTTGTCAAAATTTTTGAAAATTTTTAGATATAGTATTGTTCGGGTTAGTTGTATGCTCTTGTTGTAAAGACACTGTATGGGCGGCTAGCAAGATGCTTTGAAATAAGAAATAACGTAGAATAATACCTTGAGTTGTGTTTGGTTAAATTCTGAAGGATTTGAAAAAGAGACTATTTTCAAGCATGAATACTTATAAAAAGGGCATAACGAATTTCATAGTTCCGAATTTCATAGTTAACCGTTTTTATTACGATTTATAGTTTTAAAGAACAGTGAAAGATCTTGAGAGATTTATGCGAGAAAGTTCTATATATTGCAAGATTTTCTGCAAAATTTATCGAGAATAGTTACTTCCAACAAAATCTTGCAAGCCGAGTAAGAGATGAAAGAAGCAATGATGTTGCTCATTGAACAAAATTTCCTTGCTAGAACGTCCTAAACTTTCCTAGTCTTTTGTTGCTTGGTCCGAAATCTCCTTATGCGTTGTAAAAGATTTTTTGGAGTCAAAAAATGAAGTTGCACAAATCTGGATCTTGGATAGGGCCAGAAAAGTCTATGGTTTTGGAAATGGTATCCAAGACACCATAATTTTTTAATGGATAACTTTTAAATCTCCAATTTTGTGTCTGAAACCCGCATAGGACGTTGTTCAAAATCATTTTTGTGTCAAAAAAAGATGTTGCACAAAAAAGTTTTATGATCTTTGATGGGCCATAAAAGTCTATGGTCTTAGATATGGTATCCAAGGCACCATAGAAAAATTTTTTTGTTGAAGGCCGATGGCAACTACGATATATTTGTTGTACTACGTGGTTCAAAAGACGTCATTTGAGATCACCTTTAAGTTTTTGTATGGTCTTATGTATGGTATCAAAGAAGCCATACAACCAAACATGTCTTACGTATGGTTTCCAAGAAACATTTATGGTGTTCATCCCGGGATCAAGTTCGTAAATTTCGATTAGTAAAGCAACCCGAGAAGTAAAACAATGATTGTAGATTTTCTTGTGGATTGGTTCCTATTTGGTAGAGATCGGGAGTAATGGCGTGTTGCCATTTGTCTCTAGCCTCTGCTGTAATGTTGCAGGCACTTTCCTTACGATGCCCAGGTGTGCAGTCTCAAATTCGGGTCATGGATCAACACTGCGGAAGAGATCACCATTCAGAACACACGAGGACATCTAGACACCAAGTAAGTCCTCCTCTTTTTAATTACTTTTTAATTAGTAATAATTAATGATATAGTGACAGATGTGAGACAAATCCTGAAAGATATAGATGAATTATAGAATTGAAATCTCTATGAGTATGGTGGATATATCAGATTTCAGATACTAAAGAGACTGATGATAGTAAACTTGTTTTGGCCTGTACAGACATTAATTGTTATTATTCATTTGACAACCTGGGTCAATGCACAACTGGTGTCATCTGGGTTTCTTAATTGTCAAAATATTATCAAAGATGGTCAGTCGCATATAGCTTCCTCCTATAACAACCTACCCTTGTACCGCCAACAGCCTTCATCACAAATATTTAGCTTTAAGATGATCTCTATGATCTTAACTATGATCTCCAGAAACGCGGTTTAAAGATTTTTAATCTTTACGCCACAATCTTAGCAATTTTCAACTCGGTTGGGCTTATATACTAGCTGTTTTACACTCCCACTAAGACCAAAATTCTCACATCATGTCTAATGAAGGTTTCTCACATTTTGCATTTCCAGGCACTTCACAATCAATGGTGAGTGGGTATTGGGTGAGACTCCTTCTAGGAACAACAGAGTGACATATGAGGGGACTGAGTACACAGATGTCTTCTATGAACTACATCTCACTAGACGAAGTCTCTTCTACGAGAAGAACCTCGTCATTCCCACTGCCATGATAAGGTATAGCTCAAATGCTGGACCATGAAATTATTGAACCCCAAGTTGCCCAAAGCTGAAGTGAGGGACCAATGTGATTTCTGATTTTTTGAAAGTAATTTTCTGAAAGAGACCACTTTGATCGCACGACGGGGTGTGTGTGTGTGTGTGTGTGTGTGTTTGTGATGTTTGCTTGAAATGAAAGTGTGACAAGTTTTTCAATAATGTATTTATGCAATTTATTGTTGGATGACAGGTACATATTGGCATATAGTTTTGGGCCTCAGCCTAGGGAACATTAAATAGATTACTCGATATCGAAAAGAATTAGTACTTTCTGTTCAGCCTGTTGGCCTCTCTGACATTCCTGCTTCCCCCTGAGAGTGGAGAGAAGATAGGTCTGGCCATAACTGTCTTTCTCGCTCTCTGTGTCAATCTCCTTCTTGTTAGTGAGATGATGCCTGCCACATCCCTCGAGACACCCATCATTGGTTAGTTCTACGTTAGACATTTCATGCGATGTTGAAGAACCGAAGCTTTGGAACCCTTAGGTGGCGAATAATCATCGGTTTTTGATATTTTTTATCCTTGTATTGGTGTGTATAAAATTTATTGCTCAGTACATCCGTTTATTAGTTTATTCTCATAGTATAAAGGAAACTAAAAACATAACTACCATAAAATCAAGTTCGCCCAGGGTGAGTTGGTTGAAATATTATTAGACACTTATCTTCTGGGGAGGGGGTACCCACCCAGATTTTAGTTATAGGGTCTGGACCACATTTTTTTGTCGCGCTATTTCGAATCACAAGGCCGAGGGGATGAAGTTGGAGGGCCCGGGTTACTACTTCTTAGTAGTCATACAAGGATCATATATGATGTCATACAAATCATACGCTATTTCTTAGTACGATTCTTGAATGATTGATAGGAACCCAGGTTGAGGTCCAGACCCAAATTGAGTTATGATCAGACCCAGTCGAGCGCACACCCGTGTGTTCCCAGACCGAAATTACAGGGTCTTTTCGGAAGTTCGAGCGCACTACAGTCTCGACCATGGTCTGGAGATGGTCTGATCAGAGGTCATTTTGGTCTGAAAAGTCTGATCAAAGGCGGATTCGAGCGCACTTGGGTCTGATCAGAGGCGAGTTCGAGCGCAATTGGGTCTGCTCATAACCTCTTCGAGCGCATTTTTGTCTGATCAGAGGCAACTTCGAGCGCAATTGGGTCTGATCATAACCTCTCGATCGCACTTTTGTCTGATCAGAGGCGACTTCGAGCGCAATTAGGTCTGATCAGATCCTCATCGAGCGCACTTGGGTCTGATCAGAAATGCTTTTGAACGCAATTGGGTCTCATCAGGGACCATTTCGAGCGCATTTTTTTCCAATTTTTTTGTTTTTTTTTAATGAGAGATGTTGGCTCTGCCAGAAGGGAACCATAAAGCAGCGTTCTGATCAGAGACTCATCTAAAGTCCGATAGCTCTGATCAGAAAACAGGAGTCCAGCCGATAACAGAAGCCGGTCCCCTTCAGAAAAAACTTTGGAGACCACGATGTTTCTTATGAAAAGCTATCTAAACTCATCCAATGAGTCAGAAATATACACTAAAAGGTACACTAAATAAAATTTGTTCTCGACAGTTGGGTTTCGTTTTCTTTAGCAATACTTTTATATTTGATTTTGCTTAGATGAATTAAAAACTGCGAACATCATTTTTTTTTGAAATGAATATATTATAGCAAAATTAGAAGATTTTTTCATAAGTAAAATCTCTCTCTGATCAAACTACTTCGAGAGACCTTGGGTCTGATCAGAGGCAAATTCGAGCGCAATTGGTCTGATCATAGGCGGATTCGAGCGCAATTGTGTCTGATCATAACTTCTTCAAGCGCACTTGGGTCTGATCAGAGGCGACTTCGAGCGCAATTGGGTCTGATCATAATCTTTTCGAGCCTACTTGGGTCTGATCAGAGGCGAATTCGAGCGCAATTGGGTCTGATCAGAGGCGACTTCGAGCGCACTTGGGTCTGATCAGAGGTCTAATTTTTTATTCAAATTCATCGCAAATCTTTTATTTTATAGCTAATTTTGCAGTAAAATCTCAACCAACGTGTGTGTAAGTTTTGTGTGTGCGTTTATGGGGTAACCGGTTTGTCTGTGTCTGTTTGTCTGTGTGTGTGTGTGTGTATGTGTGTGTGTGAGTGTGTTGTGGGTGGGGATCAAGCGATGGGGTTAGGGTTGAGAAGAAGGCTGATGAGAGGGGAGTTCAACTCGATAGGGGGAGGAGAGTGGACAATTTAAGTGTTGTGGTTAAAGGACGGGAGGGCTGAGGATGGCGATTGTGAGTGTTTTTGATCAGAGTGGTCAGCTGGGGAGATGGTCTCGACTTAATCTGATCAGAGGCTACTTGGGTCTGAAATTGGGTCTGATCATAGTCTGATTAAGGTCTGGCCAATGGTCTGAATTTGAGTCTGGACCATGGTCTGGAAATGGTCTGATCAGAACTCCTTCGGTCTGGAAAGTCTGATCAGAACTCATTCAGTCTAGAAAGTCTGATCAGAGATAATTTTGATCTGGAAAGTCTGATCAGAGATAATTTTGGTCTGGAAAATCTGATCAGAAGCAAATTTGGGTCTGGACCTCAATCTGGGAAATCATCAATGATTCTGTATGATTATCGGGCCATCATATATGATCCTTCTACGACAATCAGGATATCATAAAAAAATAAGACAATTTTGAAAAATTTTCATGATTATAAGGTAGCCATACAATCATATATGACCTTGTATGATTAGCAGGAAAAAAGTGAAATCTTCTCAATTTCAGAGTAAAGTGACATAAAAATGATGGAGCGCGATGGAATGTTTTTTGTTTAACTTTTTTTGAAAAATTCAATTTCTATTTATGATCCGTGTATGACTACAAGGAAATCATAATGTCATTTATGACCTTGCACGATAACCAGGAAAATTCATTACCAATTCGGGATAACTTGAACTGATATCATGATTCAACTTACTTCAGGCGAATTGGGGTTGACAATTGTGACTGTTTAAGCATCTTGTCAAAAAAATGTATGACCCTTGTATGATTATCAGGAAATCCTGCAAATCATATATGACCATAAACGATTACTGGGGATCATATATGAACTTGTATGATTACCAAGATTTTTGTATGATGAGCAACCGGGGGGGGGGGGGGGGGGACTAAAAACCGCCCTTTTTACCATGGATTTATGTCTCCAAAACAGTTTCGGTGAATTGTAAAATTAAAGTCTAGTGCGCCAAAAGACTCCGAGAGAATTTAGTGCTCTACGGGCGTAACTTGTTCGTTTATTTTGTTTCTGATGATGAAAAGTAAAAAAGTCAGACAAAACATGGTCAAAACAGAAAATCGCATATCAAGACCACAGGACTAATATAATTGTTACTATCTTTGTTTGCGATCAATTAAACCTTGCACTTCGCTTCATGGCTACTGATATTATTGACTTAAACAATTCGTTTCAACAAAATTAATAGGTGAGATGAAAAAAAAAGGAAATAAAACCAGACTATCCTTGAAAAAACTGTTATCGAGACCGAACATCATCTTCTTATCTTTAACGCTATTATCTCTGCCAAGTAATCAACGTCAAAGCGTTATAAAAAATACGATAGCTTCAGATAGAATGAGAGTTGGTACACAAGATGTTTCTAAATCAAAATTTGAACAATTTGTAATGTGATTGAAGACAATAATCGCCCCTTTTTCTACTGTTGCTTTTATGTTATTGAAAGTTAATGTAGTTTTAAAATCAATTGGTACACAAGGAATTCACAAAAATTGCTCTTACATTTATATATTGCATAAGTAGATTTGAATATATTGCAAACGGCTGTTTACGTATTGAGTGTCCTGATCTTTTTCTTTTGTAACTTGTTGACAATCATAGTTGATTGCTTGATTCTCTTAAAAAAATTTATAAAGTTCAGATCTGAAAATAAACTTCGATTTAGCCGAATGTCATAACAAATTTCATAAATCAGCTTAGCAAAAAAAATTGAAAGCAGTTTGAGTAAAACGAATGTCGCTCTATGGAATCTAGCAAATTGATTTGATAAAATTAATCCTATTGTTGTCACTCTATTTATTATGCAATCAAAATTTTGTTCGATAAATAGTATAAAATACAATTCATCGAGTAAAATCATTTGAAAACGTCTGTTTTAATCACGTCAAATTTTTAAGATTGAAGTTTAACGCGTGTTTGGAAAAATTGACTGTAAGCAGAATTAATCTAAGTTATCTGTCACTTTGGTCCACGATGCATGTTTCGGAGAAGTAAATTGATCTAATAGCAGTCGTTTTTTATCAATATTTTGATAAGTTCATAGTCAAATTTCAAATTATTGTCAATCATTGAGCCCAGATAACGACAACTGACCTTCGGTTTTAAGACATTTCACTATAATGAAATTCCTGGGAATGTAGCCGATCCTTTTTTGAAAAAATTAGTGGTTATGTTTTTTATAGGTTCAATTTAAACATATTCTGTTTTAAAAATTTACGTATCTCGGTGAAGGTATTCCGGCATCCCCTTTTCTCTTTATAAAATACAAAGATGAAACAAACACCCCAGACAAAAGATCATCTTCGAAACATTTGTTCTAATGTTTCTTTTTATTAAAAAATTTGATTTTTTGTGGTGAAGCAATGATCAATTAAAATCTAATTTTTTTGCATTTGTCCTAGACCACTAAATTTGTTGACAATTTCTAACCCATTATTGAAAGCGATTTCTGTTGAAAGCCTGTTTTCATTCTGCTGAAGATTATTAGACTGTAATCTCGGAACAAAACAATGCTTTCTGTCAATGAATATGCTCCTGAGATTTCTGTTGTCAAGTCATCCAGGAAAAATTCTTCCAGTTTTTTTATTAGAACAATATGAAACATTTAATAGAAGTTTTTTTAAATGATTCAGTGATTTCAACCCATGAAGATTCAAAAAAATTTCTACTAATTGAGTTCAAATTGTTTGTTGTTGCCACTTCAAATCAGCTACAAAAGCCATCAGACAGCAAGAAATAATGTTTGAAACTGAAAAAAACTTGAATTTCGTCAAAACTTAAAAATGGTCAAAACTGAAAATTTTTACAAGTTGGGACCGAAATTTTGTACAACCCCCCGATTTTTGGAAGAGAAAACCTGAGTAACCCGACGTTATGGCACACGGTTAGGGTTACCTCTAAGCTACTCATGGACTCAACGAACGTTATTGCATCAGATCCACAAGTGTGGCTATTAGCACTTATATGGTGCAAAATTGGCATTTTTCGGTATTTGCTATTTATTGTTAAACTTCTTAAGTTGTTCAATTTTTCATACATTACGTCATCATTAATGTTCAAATACTGTAGATTCCAGGCATTTAGAGCAACGTAATAACCATCCTTGCTTATGTCAACAAAATTAAGTATTGCAGTAAATTGACATTCACTATTTAAACAATGACCTAAATCACTTTGTTGATTAACCAATCAGAAACAAGTAGCAATAATGTTATCAATGACACATATTTGATTGTTTACTTTAACCCAATTGTTCAAATAGTGAAACCTGGTTGTACTTAGAACCATTAGAAACTATTACCAAGAGCAGTTGGCTCCCAGATTAGACTAGAGTTCTTTAACAACTTCAGTCTTTATTGCTAAGTTTCGCTAGATCTTAAGATCTTGCGAGTTTTAAGTTAGTTGAGCTCACTTGACAAGAAGTTAGCAACAATACTAGCTACTGGCTGAAACCTTACAAACTTCAGCACTTTATTGAACATAGATTATCACTAAGGATTTTCTTAACTTAAATCAGCAGAACTAAAGTTACAATCCTTTAAATACATCAGAGCGACAAATTATTTCTGCGAGATTGTTAGTCAATCGAACCCAAAGAAGAACCAGGCTGGCGTAAATCTCGAGAGCCAGGCTGTGATATTTCGGTTCCGCTGAGATTCTTGAGCAGCTGCAACATTTGGTCCGCCGACCCGGACATCAACAACAACACGATCAGCAACCAATCTTCGATTCAATTTGGTGGAACAGATCAAAATCTCTAAGATGGCCAGCAAAAGTCTCAGTAGATACTGGAAAATAGTTGATTGGAAGATGAGTGGTCAACTGAAGATGTCAGAGAAAGAGCAAGCTGACCTAATCAAATTGTTCTCCAGACGCGTCACCGAGCTAGAAGGCTACCTGACACAAAACAAAACATGACTGCCGAAAGTGCATATCGAGTCTTCTTCGTGACGTACAACAACTTAGAAGCCAAACAAAAAAGCACCAAATGTTACTATTAAAACCAAAAAATTTAGAAGCTTTTGACAATGACACCAAGCTTATGTTAGAAGAAAAGATCAAAGATTTGAGATGGTTATTTGACGAGGTACCATTTCTCCGAGAGATCAAAATGTTTCGCACAAATTTTGTCGGTGATTGTAAAGACACATTTCGAGCATACAAAACAGTGAAAGCTGCTCACCAAATTGAGAGTGAACTATCAAGTTTGGAGGAGTAGTTAAAAACTGAATACTTAAGCGAGATTGTATAATCAGGTGGAACAGTTAGTCAAAAAACTAGATTTAAAATGCACAAAATTGATTCAAATAACGAGGCCAGAAGTTCGCGCCCGAGAGTTTGTGGATTTCAGTGATATAAGGAGTCACTATCGAGACCCGATCAAACTCTACAGGTACAGCAAGGATTGTGGAAATCAAACATCGTTAGTTTTATCCACATCGGCTGGTAATAAAAACCCAAACAAAACTGTAATTGATATAGGAAATGGAGAATTACAAAAAGCTCAAGAGAACGTCGAGGTCTCTTCCAGGCATTCTCCTACACAAGGAAGTAGAAAACAACCCAGTATCACCAACTCGCGATCATCGAGAAGACGACAGATCGATGAAATGGAGCTCGAAAAACTAAGAGCTAAGAAAGAAACCGAGCAACTTCTGCGAGAGCGGCAGCTGGAGTTAGAGCAGGAGCGTGAGGAAATTGAACTTCGTCGTCAGCAAAAAAATTGCAATAAGAGCAGCAACAACAACAACGAGAAGAAGAATTGAACAAGAAGAACAGGAGTTACGTCTAAAGATGCAACAACAAGAAGACGAACTGCGTCTTCGACAGCATGAGCGAGCCCTTGAAAACGAAAGAAGGAGAGCAGAGGCCGACGAAAAACAAAGACGTCTGAAACTTGAGATGACCAAAGGAAGCTCAAGGGCATCTGGATCAGTGGCAGATGAGATAAAATTGTTGGATCAAGACGCAATCATGAAAAAACAACCGGGTGGGCAAAGTCAGTGGTTCAGCAGTATGTCTCTAGACGGCCACTATCTCCAAATGTTGTTATCCACCCTCCAACGAATGTCACCCAAAACAAAGTTAAAAATTTTTCAGCACCTACCCAAAAACTACCCCGCTGTTCCAACCGGGTGAAGGCCTTTTCTCAACGCAACTGACAGAAACGAGAATTCTCAAGAAACGAGAAATCCGTAAATCAATTAGAGTAACGGACCCACCAGCGTCGTTGACAAAGACGACGTTTCAGCAGCAGGGAACGTCAGCAGTTCAAGACAGAAACAGGAGTCAGAGTCCCATTAGCAACTAGCGAAACAGGTCTGCCGAGAACAGAAACAGAAGCACACTGAAAAAAACCATTCCCCAAGTCATTAACCAACCAGTACCAAGCAGTGGTACCAGTGACTTGCCAAAACTAAAGTTGACTGAGTTTTCAGGAATCCTCTGGAGTGGTCGGGCATTTTTGATGTCGTTGTTCATCAAAAGCAAATCAGCGATACGGAAAAGACGCAAAACCTGAAGACAAGTCTAACGGGTCAAGCAAAAGCAGCAATATCGGGAATGGCATTCAGCTCACAGTCATACTATCATGCTTGGGTTATACTTTGTGAGAAGTATGACAGATCTGATGTCATACTCAATGCTCAATTAAAGAAAATACATACTCATCCTCCAATTTGGCACAAAAATACTACGAGCATCGTCAAGTTTTCAAATGTGGTTACAAATGTGGTGAACACCTTGACTCAACTTGGATACACATCAGACCCAGAAGCAGAAGCAGGGCTAAGTTCAACAGCGAGAAAAGTTTCGCAGCAACTGAGAGAACAGTGGTTGCAGTATATGCAAGATCGTCGACTACCGAGAGGCAATTTGATTGTTTTTAAAGAATGGCTGGCCTCCAAAGCAGTAATTCTTGGGAAACTGTTAGCATAGACAAACTTGTCCTTTGACAGAAATAAGTTTCAAAGCCGTGATAAATCGAAGACGAGTACCTTTACTAAAACGCTGAAGTGTCAAGCAAACCCAAGAATCTCGAATGTCCATTCAAAGACGGACAACACCACGTTTGGACTTGTGAAGAGTTCAAATCATTGAAAGTAAATGAACGACGCGAGCAAGTCTAGAAGTTCCGACTATGTTTCAATTGTTTGACACCAGGTCACTTGTCGAAGGACCGAAAAAGCAAGACATGTAGTTTACCCAGCTGTGGAAGGCGACACAAAAGACTTTTACACCACGACTTACCGAAGAAGGATACTACAAAGAATGTCTCAGATGCTAAGACGGCGGTAGCAACTAACATCACCCAAGGAGGACTCCCAGTGGTACGAAATAAGCTGACAAACGGAGACTTAAGCCTAAAGGTACTAGCAAAGTATGATTCAGGATTTTCAATTTCTTTTGTAGACAGGTCAATGGTGTCTAAACTTCAATGTCAAGGCCGAAAAGCGTCTTTATCACTAGCAGGGATCCATGACTCACAAGAAGTCAAAACTGAAAAAGTGCCGATAGCTGTTTCAGCGCACGAGAAATCTCGACCACTCACAAAAGTGCAATTCCATGTGCACGAGAAACTGAAGTTTAGTGACCAGATTGTGGAGCTGCAAGAATTGAAGGACCGTTACCCACATTTGTGGAACTTGCCAAATCAGAGCTACAATCTAAACGAGGATCAAGTGATCCTTGGACAAGGTTGTTACGACATTGATCACCCTTTTGAATTCAAGAAGTCAGAAGACAAAACTGCACCATGGACAGTGAAATCAAATGTCGGCAGGGCCTTAAGTGGTCCGCTACCAGCAAAGCAGGCAGCAACTCTTGCCACAACAGCAACATCAATTGCAGATGATAAACCAGCAAACCAGTTGAGTTAGTGGTGAGATATCGAGTCCTACGCTTCAAACTGCGATGTCGCCGGACATTCAAAAGAAGAGCAACGAGCAATCAAGACGTTGGAGCAAACAACGTGATTCAACGGTGAAAGATACGAAGTAGGACTTCTTTGTCGAGGGGACGAAGTGAAGTTGCCAAACAACTTCTACTCTGCAATGGGGCAACTCAAGTCCCTAGAAGGGCACTTGCATATAGACGAAAGGCTAAAGAAGCGCTACATAGAAACCATTGACACGGAGGCCAATGCTGGATACGTTCGGAAAGTTGAGCTGAACTGAGTGAAAACAAAGACAAACTGCAATGGTATTAACCACATCATCCTGTCAAAAACCCACATAAACCTGAAAAAGTCAGAAGAGTATGCAACGCACCAGCAAAGTATCAAGGCGTAGCCCTGAACGATAAACTTCTCTCTGGACCAGACCCGCTGCAGAGTCTGATCGGAAATATTTTTCGCTTCCGAGAACACTCAATAGCTTTATCAGCAGACATGGAAGCGATGTTTCTGCAAGTCGCTGTCCCAAACAATGACAACCGATGCTTACGATTTCTCGAGGATAGAAGTCTTCGAGTATACACGATACGTTCTTGGGGCGAAAAGCTTGCCGACTTGTGCAAATTACAAATTACGTTTTGCAGCAAGTGGCGAAAGATAATGCAGTCAACGACGAAAGTATCGTCAAAACGGTTCAGCGAAATTTCTACATAGACGACTTCCTAAAGTCAGTCAGAACCCCTCAAGAAGCAATCGAAATCTACCAGAAAATCAGAGACATCCTGATCAAAGGTGGATTCAATTTGTCGAAATGGATAACAAGTGACGATGAAGTCAAGTCACAGATCCCAGAGACAGGCAGGTCGAAGAAAGTTGTGAAAACTTGCGAAGCAGAGCCACAATCATCTTCAATCCTAGGACTCAACTGGAATGTGGACACAGACAGTCTCATTGCCTGTCGTGGAAATGATTAAGAAGTTCCAGCAAAAATACGTCAGAGAATTGTCCTATCCGTTGTCTCAGCAGTGTTCGAACCACTTGGGATATGTTCACCCTTCACCATATAAATGCGGTTTCTACTCAAAAGCTTCTGGGCAGCAATTGGTCAAGCATGGGATAAAGAGTTGTCAGCCGAACACTCAAAACTATTCAGTGAACTGTGCTCTGAGTTGAGAGAAATGAGGACGATATCGATAAATCGACTTTATTTTGAAAACGTTTGTAGAAATTTGGGACTACACATGTCCACAAACGAGTCAGAAGAAGCGATGGGCATCGTGGCATATCTGCCAGGCAAAGCAACGTTGAAACTCCCCTTTGCGATAGGAAAAAGCCGTGTGGCACCCAAGAGACATTTGACAATACCGAAGTTAGAACTCCAAGCTGCAGTCTACGGAGTTCGTCTCAAAAGGCAGATTCTCAGCGAACATGATGTCAGAATTGACACAATCTATCATTGGACCGACTCATCAACAGTGCTACAGTGGCTACAAACAGCGCACAAGAAACAACAAGTGTTCGTTGCGAACAGAGCAGAGGAAACACGGGAAAACTCTTCGATGGATCAATGGAGACAAGTCAAAGGTGTCGAAAACCCTGCCGACATCGGAACCCGAGTAATGCCCATCGAAGGCCTCAAGGAGTCCGTATGGCTAAACGGGCTGGCATGGCTAAAGCGGAGTGAAGATAACTGGCCAAAGCCATGGTGTCGAGAGAACGAACTCGAACCCGAGCAAGTTACCGGTATTGTAGCAACAGAAACAAAATTAGACCAACTATTTGACTGGAGACGATACAGTACCTTCAACCGAATCAAAAACCTCATTGCCTACTGCAGGAGGTTCAAGACGAAGAAGAGAGGACCCCTCAAAGCTGACGAAATTCATCAAGCAGAACAAATACTGCTTCGATTTGTTCTAAACGAAAGCTTCTCGAATGTTTTAAAGTCGATAGCAAACAGCAAAAAAATATACAAAACGTTGGACATCGCCAAGTTGTCACCTTTCATAGAGGAAGATGGAATGATTAGAGTGAAAGCTAGCCTGAAGCATTCAAACCTTGATTACAACGCGAAACACCCAATATTGTTAACCGCGAAAGACCAAGAGGTACAACTTCTGTTGGAGCACATTGAGACAACCTATATGAGGGCACAGAATACGTGAGAAACATGCTCCAACAAGAGAACTGGACCATCGGGATGAGAAATGCGTTAAGAAAAATCAAGTCGAGATGTATCAAATGCAGACACTGAAACGCCAACCCAATTCACCCACCGATGGCAGACCTACCCAGAGAACGACTTGATGAAAATTTGTTCCCATTCACCATTACCGGAGTCGACTACTTCGGACCATTTGAAGTCAAGTCCCTACGACGTACCTTGAAGAAATGGTGCTGCCTCTTCACTTGCCTGACAACCAGAGCAGTACACTTCGAAGTTGCACAGTCATTGGACATCGAGTCATGTCTAGCTGCAGTGACAAGATTCATTGCAAGACGTGGCTACCCCAACACCATCAATAGCGACAATTCAGCTAACTTTGTTGGAGCAGCCAATGAGCTGAAAGCATTCATGAACGAGTGGGACAAAGCTAAGATTGAAAGTGATTTAGCAGAGAAAAAGATTGTTCGGAAATCCCGGCGCTCCTCACTTTTGTGGAATCTGGAAGGACGAGGTACTCAGCAAAACAATGTGTCTTGTGGACCAAACACTCAACGCAAGACCCCTGACAGCAGTAAGTGATGACCCTGAAGATTTGACGGCACTCACGCCAAATCATTTCTTGCTAGGACGAGAGAACGCGAGTGCACTATTCATGCCATCCAGTGAACGCTACGATGACCTGAAAAAATTTTTATAAAAGGCTCAAGCATATACCGACATGATATTGAAAAAATGGACTCGAAAATATCTTCCACAATGGAATCAGAGATCGAAGTGATCAAAAGAACATGTGCGAAACCTGAAAGAAGGCGAGTTAGTATGGCTAGTAGATGACTCTGTGAAATGCTGTGAGTTTAAGTTGGGACGAATCATTCAGATTTTTGCTGGCCACGACGGTGTTGTGAGATCAGTGAGAGTCAAAATGGAACATGGAGAGCTAAACCGGCCAGTCGTGAAGTTAGCGTCAGTATTTTACGATGGTGTTTCCGACGTCGAAAACAGGGCCGCCGATGTTTGCGCCACTTCAAATCAACTAGAGAAGCCATCAGACAGCAAGAAATAACGTTTAAAACTGAAAACTTGAAATTCGTCAAACCTCAAAAATGGTCAAAACTGAAAATTTTTACAAGTTGGGAATTGAAATTTTGTACAACCCCCCCCCGATTTTTGGAAGAGAAAACCTGAGTATCCAGAAGTAATGGCACACGGTTAGGGTTACCTCTGAGCTACTCATGGACCCAACGAACGTTATTGCATCAGATCCACAATTGTGGCTATTAGCACTTATATGGTGCAAATTTGGCATTTTTCGGTATTTGTTATTTATTGTTAAATTTCTTAAGTTGTTTGCTTTATGATACTTTAGGTGATCATTAATGGTCAAATACTGTAGATTCCAGGCATTTAGGGCAACGTAATAACCATCCTCGCTGATGTCAACAAAATTAAATATTGCAGTAATTTGACATTTACTATATAAACAATGACCTAAATCAGTTTCTTGATTGACCAATCAGAAACAAGTAGCGATGATGTTATCGGTGACAAATATTTGATTATTTACTTTAACCCAATTGTTTGAATAGTGAAGCCGAGTTGTATTTAGAAACATTAGAAACTGTTTCAAAGAGCAGTTGGCTCTCAGATTAGACTAAAATTTGATTCTTTAACAATTTTAGTCTTTTTTGCTAATTTCTGCTAGATCTTAAGATCTTGCGAGTTTTAAGTTAGTTGAGCTCACTTGACAAGAAGTTAGCAACAATACTAGCTACTGGCTGAAACCTTACAAACTCCAGCACGAGATTGAGCATAGATGATCACTAAGGATTTTCTTAACTTCAATCAACAAAATTAGAGTTACAGTCCTTCAAATGCGTCCGAGCGACAAATTATTTCTGCGAAATTGTTAGTCAATCGAACCCAGTGAAGAACCAGGCCGGCGTAGAATTCGAGAAACAGGCTGTGATATATTGGTTCCGCTGAGATTCTTGAGAGGCCGCAACATTGTTCCTGATAATATATTTGAAAGTAATTAGTATCCATATTACTACTCCACCACCCTTTGACATTGTCGTTAATTCTAACCTACTTGGATGATTTAAATAATGCTCATTAGTTAAAAGATTGAGTGGTATATCCTGTTTGTCGTTTTTCCCCTTTCCTGTAATTTTTAGGCAGGTTTGGCTGTTTTGTTGCTGTAAAGAACTTGAGTTTTCCTCGTGATTGATAATGACACTCCGCATATTCATGTAGAAAAGTTAGGATACAACCTTAAATTAACAAATTTTTTTTCGTAATTTTCGATTTGTTGAATTTTTATGTCGAGATTGGGCTCTCAATTTGGTTTGATATCACCAGATTGTCGTTAATTCTAACCTACTTGGATGATTTAAATAATGCTTATTAGTTAAATGATTCAGTGGTATATACTGTTTGTCGTTTTTCCCCTTTCCTGTAATTTTTAGGCAGGTTTGGCTGTTTTGTTGTTGTAAAGAACTTGAGTTTTCCTCGTGATTGATAATGACACTCCGCATATTCATGTAGAAAAGTTAGGATACAACCTTAAGTTAACAAATTGTTTTTCGTAATTTTCGATTGTTTGAATTTTTATGTCAAGATTGGGCTCTCAATATGGTTTGATATCACCAGATAAGAAAATTAGATATGATAAATTTAGTAGTTGGTATAAAATTTAGGGATCAAAACCATAGACATATATTTTGAATTTAGACTCTTTTTTAAAAATAAAGTTTCTCTAAATGAAATGTGATTGATTTTTCACAAAATATTTTAGCGTTTATTTTCTCCAAAAAATCTTAAGTTGAAAAGCGCAAATAATATGTTTTTGGAAATCTTTTTCCAAAAACCTAAATTCACCCAAATGCATTATATCCTATATGACCACTGCTGTTCAAGTTACTCATAACTTTTTCATTTTCAGATCTCTTTTAGTTTGTCTTACAGATACATTGCACCCGGCAGGCCGATACCCAACACTTGAGTTTTATGTTTGGATGGTGAACATCATTTCACGGAATCCAATTTGGTTTGGTTGGAAGCCACCCAGTGAAATTTCGGCTGGATCCCAATTATAGTCCAAAATTTTAATATTGGTATTTTGGAATTCGCCCCTTAGTTCATCTGCAATGTCATTCAATTCTCAATTAAATTTTTCCTTTCATGGCTGTTAGTGTCTCTCCCAAATGTGCCGTTCTCTAATTTTGGCATCTTGCAAATTGCTAGTCTGTATGCTGACAATTTTAATAAAACTGCTCCTAACTTTTTTCGGTGCCTCTTAGCATGATCAACTCAATTATGTCCAGTGTGAACTATCAGACGTTGTGCTTTAGTAGATGACGCGTAATTGTTAACAATGCTGCCAGGTCTTCAATTGTAGATGACGGATACCATTGAATAGCTCCATGGATACTAATGTCATTTTGCCGGAACAATTTGTATGAAATTAGGAGTTGTTTCTTGAATTGCGGGACAAGTTTTTTTTTGTAAAATTGCCTCCTAAAAGTTGGAATTGCTACATCAGTGTCTGTTGATTTGTATTTAATGAGGTCTGATAACAATTTGTCATTTTAACTCCTCTAAAATTGAGTATCAAACTGCGCTTGGTTGTAAAGTTCTCTTTGATGCTGTAGTTGTTTTTGCTTCAAACTTTCTTCTTCATGGTTATTCTCCTCCCTTGTAATTGCTGTGACTCCCTTCTTTGAAATCTTAGTTGCAATACCTCGTTTACCAGCTTTTTTTATCTCCATTCTGATAAGCTTTGTAGTATTTAGTTCCTTAAAAACTTTTGGTCCCCTCACGTAAAAATAGATTGTTCAAGAGTTGTGAAATTAAGAAGAATATGGAGCTAAAACTGAATGTGTATATTGGTAGGAAAAAGGAATGATCTCACCAAGTGGCCATAGAATACCCAACCAGTATTATATTCAATATGCTGTCGTGTATTGAAAAAAATGGAGTACAAAAAGCTGTTAGATGTGTTCTGTAGAAAAAAATCCATGCAACCGACTTTCAACTTTTGATTTTACGTTGATTTCACGTTATCGTTGATTTTTTCTGCGATCATTTTGAAAAAGAAATATGTTTTAGTAAACCTTGTTTTAAATTCGTTTGCTCCATGCTGCATTATAAAAAAGTCACAAACAATTGACCATGTCAAGTTGAGAAGAAATAAACACGGGTGATTTTTTGCATAGGTTTTGCAAAATTGATAGCCTTCATCTTCGATGCTAAACTCGGTTTAACTTCGGGCAGCCATCCCTGCCGTTTTTGTCCCAAATATTGTCAATGGTAGAGCACTCTGTCGTGGTCTCAAACACGAGTAACAAGAATTTTAATATTATAATTATTGAATTCAAATTGGCCTAAATGTCAAGATATTTTGGTTCTTTAAAAAATTATTACAACCAACTTTTATCTTTGGACACGTATAATCTAGTATGACAGCATCAAGCTCTAAAAGTCTTTCCTTTATTACCGAAAAGTCGGCCATCAATGTTTGCAGATTTTATGGGTTTTTTTCCAGTAAAATTTAATATTATGGGTTTCGCCGATGAGTTTTGTTGTTTTTAGGGCAGTACTACTTGATGGCAATCAGTATGGTGGCTGTGTCTCTAGTCATGACAGTTGTAGTACTCAACTTCCACAGTCCACACGCAAATGCACTCCCTCCGCCCAAATGGGTTATTCAATAACACTTCATATTTCTTCACTATAGTTGGATTGATCGTTTTAATCTCTATCTACATCTGAACACTAATCTTTGCTCATATTAAATAAATCTTGAGAGGTTCCTGTTACATTATACAATCTCAATGAACTTCCGACAAATTTAACAAGAATATATAACACAAATTTTGAGCCAAACTTATTGGATTTCTAATTAATTTTTAAATTTAATTAAGGTTGACTAATTAAGCTAACTTAAGTGAATAATCGGACCAAAAGGGCGTTTTATTCTTTTTTTTGCGGATGCAGTAAGTTTTGATTAGCAAATTAAACTTTTATTAAAAACTTATTCCAATCAACTCGTAGAGTCTGATAATTATTTTGAACTTTATTTCGGAATAACCTTAGAAAAGAAGAAAGTTCTCTTTTAAATCTGTGAAAAAAAGTTTCCGCTGAAGTTCAGAGACAGGTCAAATAGGGCAAATTGAAAAATTGATAAATTACCCTATTGGCCTAGAAATTCTCTCTAAAGAAAAACTCAAAAAAATTTTATCTCCGAAACAAAGTCAGAAATAAAAAAAAATCTAAAAATCAACACTTTGCTTGAGATTGCCGCAAATCAAATTTGAGACTACAAAAGAAAACAACCTTGTTAAACACAATTATGGATAATGCAAATACCGATATAGCGCGGTTGTGGATGGCAGTGACCAATTTTTGCACAAAAGAATTTCAAGGTTTTCTGAAAACTTTGTAATGAAAGTTGATGTTGGTCATCGGTAATGGCAGCATAAGACTTATTAAGCATGTAGGCTTGAGCCAAAATTTTCACCAGTTGCCAAAATAGTTTTTTCGCATAGCATAATAATCCGACTGAAATCTAAAGAAGGGACGAAGCTGCAACAAATGACTTTCGAAAATATTACAGCAAAGAATTTGCTCTTCTATTGAATATTAGAGTTCCATTTTTTGTAAATTGTCGTCTTTCAAAAAAATCAAATCAAGCAATCTAGACAAAGTATAACCCTTTTGTATCAACTGATTAATTTAAACTTATTTTTCCGTATAGTTATTTTAAGTTTCAATTTCAAAATATAAGTGCACATATATCTTTACGAGCAAAGTTTACTAGCAGATTTTGATGATAACCAGAGTAAACTAGGGATAGTAAGAATTTGTAGGATTATTTCAGAATCCCAAAAGAAAATGTATTGTCTTACCCTTTTTGAAAAGAGTTTTACTAGAAAGGCATTAGTCTTACAAGACGCTTTAAAGGTAAACATTTTTCTTAAAACTGTCTGCAAAGTTAGTTTTCTTGTTACAACAGTCTTGCATGACTTCAACAATTTTGGGCAAGAACGACTCACTACAAAAATATTTTTTGGCGAAATAAAAGTGTAGAAAATGACAGCCTAATAGTTTAATACCCAAAAAAGTCAAAACGTAAGGATATATTTGCTTTATTGTGTGTTCGTTCTTTTTGATAGTCAAGAAAAAATCTTAATTAGAAAATACAAGTTCATCGTGCAATTTATTCACACTAACTCAATCAACTTATTAGGAAGAAACCATAATAATTTTAGGTATTAATTTGAGTTTATTTTGAAAAAATGAATATAATCACTAAAATACGCGAAACAGTTTCTCTAGATTCAATGCATTTAACGAGGAATAACTCACACTACAAAACAGTGGGAGTAGAATTCTACAAGAATGAACTTGAAAAAGTTCTACAAGATAGAAGTTCAGATTGTAAGATTTGACAAAATAACCACTCGAGAGAAGATTGTGATATCTTATAAAACACCCATCTTTTGCAAGAACCTTGTAAGATCTTAGAAGATGAGAACACCGTTTCTCTTCGAGAAGTACGGGTTGTTTTCATATAAAGATTCTACACTTGATTTTGAGAAAACTAATGACGATTGTATAAATCTGTATGGCAAATTACAGGTAAAAAAAATCAAATTTAGATTTTTTGCCTATGCTGTTGCATTTTGTTGAGTTTGCTCAAGAACCTATATGACCCTAAGTTATGAAAACTATGTTACTATTTTTTACTTGATAACGTCACTCTCAAAAATGTTGCCCCATGATCAGGAAGTTAACTTTTAATTGATGCAACTATAGTTTCCTTATTTTTTTTCAACTAATCACGGAGTACTTCCTTTAGAGAACGGCAAAATAGTTAGAATGCCGCTAGATAATTATAACTTTTCACCAGAGCACTGATCTCTTCTGGAACTTAAAGACAACTTAGTGGCTTATTCATATGAAAATCGGTGGTTCAGTTTTTTTAAAATATAGCAATCTAACATTTTTCTTTAGATAACCAAATTCTTCTTCAAATATCTTGCACCAATGGTGTTTTTGAGTCGCGTGACCAAAGAAGAAGGAAAAGATGAACCAAAGAAAGGCCGAGCTTTGCTCAAAAACAGACGCGGATCCAAGCCAGACAATAGTCCTGGAACAGGCAATAATGCCGATTATATTGTGATTGACAACGGAGATCATTCAAATGCAAATGGAGATGGTGGGATGCGATTTGGAGGTCACAACAATGAAATTCACGATCATCCAAAAGTTGGTGCATATTTCTACTATAAGGCATAAAAATCTTCAAAGATAGAGGTATCTGTGTCATTATTCCAAACTGAGGTTCCAGACCTAACCGATTTCTGATCAAACCAGTTTAGGTCATCTACGGGGATAACGTGACACCCAAAACAAACGGGTTGCACAAGATCTATGGCCAAAAAACGGTTTAAACAATTGCCGCAGGAGGGTCGAAAGCAAAGAAGGCAGAGTCTGGCAAACGTTCTTATTAGAGAATATTTGAATGGCAATGAAGTGGTTCATTTTTAAAAATCTCTCGTGTCGTGCGTACAATGATTTGATCTGAAGTATTTTGGGCCTTATTTTGTTTTTGAAACCAGTTGTATGGAAATAAGGAAATAAATAAATAACCATACCGGTCAAGTCTGATTTAAGTTCATCTGAGTTCAAACAAAACTGTTGAATTTTTGCAAAATGTTTTCTTGAAACTTGGCGCTCAAGTTTCTTTTCGATAAAATCTTTTAAAGGCCATTATGTAAATTGACGCAATTTCGAGCAGTTTAACGGAGCCTAGAATTTAGAAAATTTTTTACAGGTAACATTCAACACCGACGGTCCCGACTCGAACCAAAACAAAACACTCGGAGCTCTTGATGATAAAATAACAGAACTAATGGAGCGATTGGTGGGCGAAGACGACGATGCACAAATTATACAAGAATGGCAATATTTGACCAGAATCATTGACCGGCTATTTGCAATCACGTTTTTCGGAGTCACAATGTTTCTGACTGTCTATCTGATCGGAAAGGCGAAAAAAGTGGCGGCCGATTCCTTGACTGTTGTTGATTGGTAAACAATTTTTGATACAAACTGTTTATTGCAGCCAAGTGTTTCCAAACCATATTTTCCTTGCCAATTTTTCCTGCGATTTTCTCTCAGAAGTTTTGATTTACAGAAATTTTGTTGCCGCATACAAATATACATAACAAAATGATGGCTGGCTTTTAAAAACCATATTTTGCATTTTGAGAACTGTAACAAAATAAGTTTTAGAATACTAGTAGGATTCAGATTAGATAATTTTTTGGACTGGTATCACTTTCCGTTTAGTTTATTGCAACTTCTATATTTTGTAAATTTTCTATTTTACGCTTTGAGTTAACTTTTTTCTTGAGCGGAAATTGATCGTCTCTTTGTCATGATTATCCTTATAAATATGTCGAAATATGTCCCAATTATAATAGGGTTCGCTTTTCTATCCATCAATTTTTTCATCAAATAAATGATGTCACAATTGTTTCCCTTAACTTCAGTGAATTTCTAAGAAAATCAATCAAATTCTCCCATATACGTTTCCGGATGATCATCAATTATATCTTTAAAGCAGTCTAAGTTGTCACGCGACCCTAAGATGCAGCTTTTTTCCACCCTTAAACCACAGCCTTATAAGTCTTGTGATAAAATTATGTTAATAGACAAGACCTATGAATCAGAACCCTCAATTTTTCATGAAGAACTTTCATTGGCTTTCTTTATGTTGTAAAATAAATTTACAAAACATCAATCAGGTCGTGCTTAAATCCAAATTCATTTCAAATTTTTTCATGAAAAACAACCAGCAGCTTAATGATCATGAATCATGTCAAAAGCAGGAGCGAAGTGTTGACCGATAAAAATGAGCGCACAAAAAAGTTAAATTTTTTGTTAACTTTTGCTGAAAATTTATTCTGCAAACTGCTCTATTTTTGTTGTTGTTTTTTCTACATAATCAAATGAGTAACTATGAGAAATCAAAAGACCCAAATCGTTTTCAAGTTTTTATTGAAAGTTAATAATCCAATAGCACGCGTAGAGAAACTTTAGTGTGTAAAAATAAAATTTTAGTCAAATCTGTAATGATCCTGAAAACTGTAATCAGTTCTTTGTCTAAAAAAATAACAAGGCGGCTCGGTAATGTGCGATGGCACATAAGGTTCCGACCCCGCCCATCCACAAATTTGGCATAATTGTCTACCAAATGAGGAACAGATAGAATAACCCAAAAATTATTTTTTGCGATTCCCAAAAAAGCCCGTCTTTTTCAAAAAATTCTGTATCAACGATAAGATAGCCTACAAAGCAAATAACTCAGTGGAGTAAAAGTTGATGCATTAGATTGCTGTAATATGTCAATATTAAGAAAGCGAGTCAAGACGAAAAGCAAAATCAAACAACAACAACAACAACAACAAACATTAATTACATCAAAAAATTTATGTCCCTCTTAAAAACTAAATTTAATAACAAAATCAACATACCATCAGATAAACCCAAAACTAAACAAAAATAACTTATAAATCCTCAGAAAACATATGCGACCAGTCCATAAAAAGGTTTGGTAACATTTATACAAGAAAGAACAAAAACAGTAAAGTAAAAAAATTAACTTATTTTTTTGAAACAGTTAACTTCAAAGTAATAAATACCATTATGAATCAATTAATATTACCACAAATTTACGATTTCCACTACTTCTATAGAAGGGCATTAGGACCTGTCCTTATTCATTTTTTAAAGCGGCTAAAAAGAACAACAAAGAACAAACAAAATTTCAATTGAAACTTGCCAGAAAACGCTGTCAAAACCGTCAAGCCAATTTTTGGCACTCAAAATACATTTGAATGCGCTTTCTTCAAACAGCTATAATTTAGTACGTGGCTATTCATTAGTAAGACTAGGTAACAAGCAGACAAAAAGCGAAGTGCTAAAGTATGTAATTTTTTTTTCGAAACAAAATTACATTTAATGTCATGAAAGGCATTAATAACAAAAAGAGCTATTTAAATAGGGTCGTTTATTCAAAAAAAGCCCTCGAGACCTGTAATTATCCAGAATATTCCTTGCATCTACAAAAAGAACGTCAAATATGACAAAAATCACATTAGTTTACTTTTTTTTGTGAAAAACCGGTGTCGAAGCCAGTAAGGTCATAACAAATTCTTTAAAAGATTTTGGGACACCAATCCCTCTTATTCCTTTGACACCCATAGTGTTATATTTGACCTGTAGTTAACTAACGAGATTAGGTAACAAAAAGAAACATAAAAAGAACAAAATTGCGAAGTTGAAAAAAAAAAATTTTTAAAATTTTGGAAAACGATTGTTTTGATCGTCATGAAAGCCATCAGCTATCTACTAATATCAGAATATGAGTTCTTCTACTCTTCTATGAAAAGCCAATGAAAGCTATCAATATACAGGAAATTTCATACGACCGAAATGACAAAGTATAAATGACAGTTAGAGACAAAAATAAAAATTTCAATTGATTTCTTCAAGAAAGAGGCGTCGAGGCCGTTAAAACGATGATGTATATCTTTCAGAATTTTAATATGTTCAATTGTGCCTTATTCTGAATGCTAATAAGGTGACATGAGAACCGTCAAAAAGGTGATAATGTGACAAATTTAGAAAACGTGAAAAACTGGCAAATATCAAAACAAAAAAATCTGAAATCTTGTGGTATCAAAGCCAGAAAACAGTAATTTCAGGCTTAAAACTGCAACTGAGAATAAATGTTAAATAAGCAGAAAGAAGAAGTGGTCGTTTTTTGCTGACATTAAGCTGGAAGTTGCACAAATTAAGAAAAAAAGTAGAGAAAAAGTTAATTAAGCCATTATTTATTGAAAGGTCAATTATTTTTAAAAAAAGAAACGACCATAAATTTTCAATTAAAAAACTTAATGCATTAGCTTGGAGCTGCTTAACAAGCAAATCGGTTGGACCTATCACTCCTGAGCTTTGATTTGATATGTTCTGTTTTTTTTATTATTAAAAAAAGTCTTTTTTTTTTAAAAAAAAGACCGACTGATTAAAACCCGATTTTTTTTGGATTGTAACGGTCCTAGAATGGCCAAAAACAAGCCCTAAAAGTACTTATTGTCCCTTAGGAATAACTGATTTTTCGAATGTTGTAGATATAGATAATTTGTTAGTTGAAAACTCGAAATAAATTCTGCATTTTTGATAATCAACGAGTAAAGTTGGCAAAAAATGGTAAGGTTTTAACTACAGTGCACTCTCAGTGGACTCTGAAGTAGAAATAGCCCCCCTCTGAGTCTACAAAGATTTTTTGAGCCTTGTTTGGGGATGTACTGTCGGCAAATTTAATCAAAGTGGACTAAATTAGCTTATTTCGTGCTGTTTTTGATGAAAAAGTCTAAATTTTGATATGTTTATCCAGATTTTTTGACAAAAAAATTAAATCAAAACAATCAACAATGCTTGTTCGTCTTCAAAAATAAAATCAACGACACTATTCTTAAAAAATATAACAAATTTTAGCAAAATTGACGAAAATTTAGGCAAAAATTCCGGAAAATGTGAATAAAAACAACGTGAATTCACTCTTCTTTTCTCAGAACTTTAAACCTCGATAACTCTCTCTAGAAATCGAAAATTAAAAAAATCTTTTTAATTCCATATTCTACGCTGGATGAGCTTTCTAATGATACCAGTCTCAACTCTCTACGATGAATATATCGAGCGGCGAAAATTCACGGAACAAAAAAAAAACCCAGTTGAGTATATAGTTCCTCCCCCCTCAAGAGGGTCGGAACAATTAAATTTTTTCTTATATATATTTTATATACATTTTTAAATATATACCTGAGAGATATTTTTCTGGAAAGCAATCTGCTGATGAGTGCTGACAATATTGAAGTCAAAGTTCTCGGATGTTTTAGTATTGATTTGCTTCGAAATATCGGTTTTTGAAATATCAATTTTCCAAATTTTTAAATGCTTTATGACTCAGCCTTGCGATGAATCAGGCAGTACATCACATCTTTTAAGCTTCAAAAAAATGCAGTGATTGAAAGTTGAAAAAATCTGAGTTTTCCTTTTTTCTACATCTCATTTTGTATGATTTTATAGAAAAAAACCAAATTTAATAATTTTTTAGGAGATCTTTTAGATCGTTAGTTTCTCTTGGGAAGTATCGCATCTCAGTAAAATTTGCGGACCAAAATAAATTGTTGATCTAAAAGTGAGAGGGACCTATAAAGTGTTAATCAGAGCAGATCTATCAAAAAAACTTCGGTAGCATAGTTGTGGAATTTGTTTCGATGCATTTTGAAGCCAATTTTAACAAAGATAGGCAGATTTTTAGAAAAAATTCTGAAACTTCTGTTCGAAATTGGAACACTTGAAAAGGGGCTAAATTGATTAAAAGTCGTAATCAAGAGCTCTATAACCTTCAAATAGATCTTTTTTTCTATACAGAGCAGAGGATATCATTTTGCATTGTTGAAATTACCTTTAGAATATAATTAGTTTACTTTTCTATATTGTTTTTGTTCTGACCCCACTTGTTGGGGGGAGGAGCTATATACTCAAATGGGTTTTTTTGTTCAGACATGTTTGGCCGATTGATATATTTATCGTAGAGAAATGTGAGTGGTATCATTAAAAAGCTGCTCCACCGTGGATTTCAAAATGAAAGAAAGAACTTTTTGGTTTTCTTTTTTTTTCGAGGCGTTATCGAGGATGAAAGTTTTGTGTGAACATGGTATATTTGTTCACTTTCAGTTTATTTGTCTTCAAATTAAAATATTTTCTATAAAAATAGCATTTCAAAATTAAATTTCACGTCAAAATGAACCAATTTTGTGTTCCTGATAGACTGAAGGCGACAAAAAGACTAGTTCTGGTCTCATAGGGAAGTTCACTACCAAAAAAATTTCTAAGTCTATTTGAGAGCTCTTTTTTTTATAAAACTTTTTTTATAAATCTTTTTTTTTTGCTTTTGTGAGTGGCATAGAGAAAAGTCACTTTTCATACCGAAATTCCGATAATGACAAACTTCCTTTACAATCAAATGAAACCCGATGAACAAAAAAAATCGTTTTCAAAGAATTGCTCATATTTTTTTGGCTTCAACTCCTGGTTTTCGTAATTTTAATTGACATTTTGCATTTCTTTTCAAGGTTTTACTAAAAGTTTGGAATCCTATGGCATGAACCCATTGACTAACAGTGTAATATGTTCTGCAATGAGCATTAACTGAACACATCTATTGCTTCGAGTGGACAGCTAAAGGCTGTTAAGACTTTAAAAATAATTTTTCAAAAATGTTTTTTTGAACATTAACCAATCATAAACTTCATTCCTGAACTGTTAGTCAGTCTCAGTTTTGACAGAGCCCACTTGCTTTCTACTGCAACTAAAATTACTGTGGTTGGCGGATTAATCGTCTAACATTTGGTTACATAACTTCAATGACCAAAGATTTCAGAAAAATTTTAAAACTTTTGGAAATTTTTGTATTATCGGTTACTTTTGCAGTCTTATAACTTTATCCAAATACTGATAGCTCCCATTGTGTTAAATAACATGTTCAGGGGATCACAGATGAAGTTTTCATTGTAAAGCTTACTGTTTAAATGGCTTCGACACCTTCTCCACGCATTTTTCAAATGAATTTTTGGTTTTGCCTGTCTTTGTTGTTGTTTTCATACTCAATATTTTGTTGCAAGTCCTTGTTGATGAAATAGGAACGGTAAACAGACTTTTTGTCCCATCGAGGCATAATTTAGCTTATTTACTGGCTTCTGTATAAAGTTAATGAATTTAATGGAGTTGATTTTACGAGTTTTCTAAAAAAATTCGTGGTTCTGATGTAATTGTTCATATTTGTTGAATTTTTAAAGTTATAATGATAGAAAAGAGGAAGCCTATTGCTTTTAAAAGTCAATTGAATACATAAAAGTATTTAGTGCAAAAATCAGTTTTTAAAGCCTTCGACACTTTTCTCGATCAATTTTTTTCCGGAGTTTGCTGTTTTGCCTGTTTTTCTTCTTTAGGTAGCCGTAAATTGCTAACAGGTTGCGTAGTAATAAATAATATTACCGGAAGCAGGCAGTTTATAGTGAATAGTCTTAAAGTTTATGAAATGAACTTTCAAATAGTTTTCGAACTTTTCAATTTTTGTTGTGCTTTTCGTCAAATTGTAACTCATTTTCATCAATTAGAGGTACCATCCACCTTTCTTTGTTTCAAAAAATGACATATCTCTCGATATTTTTTGTCACCGATGTTTTTTTTGGATAATATGCGCTTTTAAAAGTGTTTGTTGAGTGGTGAATTTTTGTGTTTCCTTTTCTCTTCCTTCAGAGTTATCGCGTAATAACAGTTCCCAATGGTTTTCAAACGTATCCCAAGTAAAATTTAATAATCTGTCGGTATAAATCTTTATACTAAATTAGAATAAACAACAATTGAATTAAAAGTACATAATCAGATAATAGCTTGTGATTTTTTGCTAGCAATAATTTGTTAAATCGCTTGTCGTTTGGATTTTTTTGAGTTTTTCTTTAGTTCGTTTATATGGCATAGTTTAACCAAAGACAGGTACTTTTGGTTTGGTAATGACTTTTAGTAATTTATCAAGGATCCCCTAAGCTATAGGGATTGTAGAAGCTGATGATATTTAAGACTTCTTGAAATTTCTTGGTTTAAAAGACGTTGACTAATTTTTGAATTTCGCCTCATTGTTCGCTCTCGTTGTCGACTTGTTACCTAGTCTCAATAAAAAACTTTACGTCTGCTGTTTAGTTAGGTTAAAACAAATTTGTGTAGGTAAGATTTTTTCTGATTGCATTTTGACGTTGTTTACTAGGTGCTTTTACATTTAGATATTGTGTTTTTACCGTTAATTTTTTTATTTTTGCTTATTTTGCTTGTTTTCATTTCGCCTAGTCTTTTTATTGGCAGAGCTTGTGAGCGCTGTAATGAGGCACGGTATTATGCAATTCTATTAGTGTTTTGGGTGTCAAACGATTTTTTTAAACTCAAAAATCCATTTTTGTTGTCCCTTCATTTGGTTGACAATCAAGTCAAAATGTAGATGAGCTCGGGTCGGAACATCATGTGCGAACGCACATTAACGAGCCTCCTTGTTATATTAAAAATTTATTAGCAGCACCATTTAAGATTAACATGTTGGTACTGAAAAAAAACAATTCGATTGAAAAAAAGCTCTTACGTTCATAAAATTTGGTTGGTATAAAACTTTTTCTCAATCATATTTTGATTCTTATCTTTACTTTGTTTTTTTCTTCTCAATTGCTTCAGAATTTCAAAAAATAATGGAACTTTTTTTCATTGAAACTCATTCTTCGTTTTTGCCAGACATTTGTTTCTTGTCTAGCTCGTAACACACATTTGACATTATTTGTATAATATAGGTTAAAGAATTAATTTGAAAAGGAATATATTTCTTTTAGCTGGCGCTTTTTATTATTTTAGAAATTCAAGGGGTCTAAAAATTAGGTAGCGCGTTTATTGAAAATGAACTCCGACTATCATCTTTTTATCTGCCAGAACTGGAAACACCCACAATTTTTATGTTACACTGAAGCCATTATGTAGTTTATTTACATTCCATTAAAATTGTTTGTTTATCCAAAAGAGATAATTGCATTTATTTGCATGATGTAATGAACAAACTATTTGCATTTATCAATCAATGATTGAAATTGCTCCCCAGAGGGAGTTAACAACCATTGATCTATTTCGAAACTTTCCAAATTCAGAAATAATGAATGCTTGTCGTGTAACCTTACAATGAAATGCATAAATTCAATTTCTGTTCAAACTCTTTTTAAGTAAAGTTCACAAACTTTATCGCCCCATAATCTCCTTTTCGATTCGATGTTTTCACATTTCATGACTTCATTAAAATGAAAAAAGTTAAAATAACGCTGAAATTTTTGCGTTTCAGATGTGAAAGAACTCTACTGAACCGTAATGTTTATAATCATTTCCTAATCATGACGTCACTCTTTCATCACAACCATGACCTTGAAATCTTCATGAATTTCTATTCACATTTGTTACATATACCCGATGAGTTCAGCCCATTTCTGTAGCAAGCGCAGTGACCTCTGAAACTGAAGTTGTTTGCACATATAATCACACTTGTTTTCGCACAGCACGTGGCTGTAATTAGCATTATACGATTTGGTGTCTGGTTATTGTTAATATTCATTTTTGGTGTCTGGTTCTTGTATCAATTTTACTGAAACCAAAAAACCGGGCTTGCATTCTACTGAAACCAAAAATCATGTTCAAAGACCAGCAACACTGGAATCAATTAGTTTATTGGCGTCACACCAGTGATAGAAAGGAACTCTGAAATTTGGGCGAATAAGGATACATTTTTTGTTTAAAAATGCCGAATAAGGGAAATGGTGAATATAAGAATGAAAAATTATAGTGAAAAAAGTTAAAGTTATCTGCACGTTTAATTATGTTGAATGCAGTAAAAATCCCTCAAAGCTCCATTGACGGTATCTTCTCAAAGTTCACCAACTTTCGGCCAAGATTCTTCTAAGATAAGCGTCCGGATCTTGCATCTTGCAAGATAAACGTTATTTGCAAGATTCTAGCAAGATCTTGCAAGATAAACGTTATTTGTAAGATTATTGCAAGATCTTACAAGATAACGGCTGGAATCGTCTGGGGGTGTGAGCAGCAAAATTTAAGCGCGATTCGCATGGTTAACTAAGCAGACAGGTTGTGACTTAATGAAATTTAATTCAATGGCAAAATAGTGCCCAGACTCAGTATGTATTCACGAAATCAAGTATTCCCAGACCAGAAAAACGCAACACTGGTGTCATATGTTCAAAATTATTTAGTCTGTAAACATATAAAATGCGCAAAAATTTCAAAATGGGCCCACAAAAATTTGATGAATGCAAAAAAAATCTGGTGAACGCACAAAAATCAGAAGAATCTGTAACGGTCTGGACATAAAGACATATAAATCTGCTGAACGTACCAAAGTCTGGACATGAACGCGTAATGGTCTGAACATCAAGGCAAGAGAATCTCGTTAACAAAACAAAGCCTGGTGAATGCACGAAAGTCCGGACATTAACACTTTCCAGCTGAGACGATCTGAACATAGCGGTTTCCGTCTGGTACCTCAAACCGAGTGCAAATTAACTCAATGCTTGTTCATTTGGACAGTAACGAGCTGTCACCAGATTTACCAACAAAAATGGTGTGCAAACAATAGGAAAGGCGTTATTGGGTTAAAAAATTTTAATCACCGCAATTTAATTACCACCCGGGATGACCACCATAAACGTTTCTTGGAAGTCATACGTAAGACATGTATGTTTGTATGGCTTCTTTGATATCATACATAAGACCATAAAAAACTTAAATGTCATCTCAAATGACGTCTTTTGTATCACGTAGTACAACGAATATATCGTACTTGCCATTGGCCTTCAACAATTTTTTTTCTATGGTGCCTTGGATACCATATGCAATACCCTTGACTTTTATGGCCAGGGATGTCATACGTAGTTTGACGAATGCACGAAAATTTCAAGTCAAATGAATAGATCTTTCATGTGACTTTAAAATTAGAAGAATGGCGCATTTGGGTTACTATGGACTCTGATCTTGTCATCTTTCTTAAACATTCAAGGTATGAAAAAGTTAGACTCTGGTTTGATTCAAACTTTTCAAAATTAATTGAGAATGTTTCAAGTCTTGTTAGCTCACACTGATTTTGGCAAGTTCGAGCACAAAAATTGATGATGTTTTGAGATTCATTGAAAAACCTTAGTAGTAGTATGGTTCATTACTTAGGGATCAAATGACGAGTCAGACGCCGGTGAATCCAATCATTTTGCACTTTTGCGGTAATTTTTTTTGTAATCAAAGAGAAACAAAATGTTGCGATGATTTAACCTTTCATTCTACGTTTAAGATCAGTAAAACTTCGTATATAAGATCAATTTATTGAAAATCTGTTGAGTTTATCTTATCTTAACGTGCAAAACGTGAACCTAACCATTAAGATGACAAAGCTTCAAACTTGATTAATTAACGCCCGTGTATGATTGAGTACGCGAGTCCCCAAAAAATTAGATGCCTCTTATTACGCAGAACCGACAACATTTTGTAAAGTGCTGTAGGGCGATGTTAGTTTGCAAGATCTTTCAAGACGATAATAATCTTGCAAGAATTTTGCGAGATTAATCTCGAAATTTCGTTTCTCTATTCTTTTAGTATTCTGGGAATTTTAAGGGTAACATATACGTTTTATTGAATAAATATTAATGATCAGTTGGCTGCGATCTTACTTGTCTCTTCTGCTGATTTAACTACCTAATGATCTTCTGTAAACAAAAGTTAATGAAGAGCCCCCGAGAAATGTTAGCCGGCAAAAATAAAAATTTATGAGTATAGCTCCGTTATCTGTAAAATACCAATTCTGGAAAAATTAGATGCACGGGATGAACATTCTTGGTAAACATATAATAAACATATATGGTTCCAAACAAGACATACAAATTTTCTCAGTACATTTTTTGATTAGTCAGAAGCATATATGCTATTTTTATGGTTGCTAAGAGTCATAAAGTATAAGTTTAAATTGTTTTATTGTTTGTTGTTGCTGGAAATTCATCATTAATGGAAATGGAAAAGGTTAAATAGCTCTCTCAAGAAGCAATCTTCCTCGGGGAAGAACACGAGTGAACGGCAACTGGTATGTTTTCATATAAAAGGGGAGGTGAAAATTTGTCTCTACGTTTAGTTTTTGCTATTGTGTGACGCCAACACTCAATTATATTTCGCAAAAATTAGAAAAATTAAATTATGCAGACGCATTAATGTGATTGGGGTAATGACATTAATGTACAGCGATCTAATGTACAGCGAAGAAAATGAGTTTTTCCTATTTTATTTTTTTCAACAAAATCTTCAGTTTTCTGAGAAAAAATGTTTTTGAATTCTCTAACTAAATTATACACAATAATGAAATTTAGTTTAGGTAACTTTTTCATTTATAACCAACTAAGAAGAGAAAATCTAATATTTGTTATTTAAGCACAAAAAAGTGTTCGTGCTAAATTTGTCTGCAATTTTTTCAGGTTTATCAAGAAGAATTTATGTTTACTAAGATTCCAGGAAACCATATATGGCTTAGTATGGTTACTATAGTCATATATGACTTATATGATCACTAAATTTCCGTTGCAGCGTTCAACCCGGGTGGTTGAATGGTGCCCTATTTTGTGATCCCGATTGAATCATTTGTCCTTTTTGTCTCATTAGAATCAATATATCGGAAGGAAGAATTTGGTTTCATAATTTTTACGTTTTTAATTCTTAATTTTTATAACTGATCAGACCCCTCCGATTAAAGCTGCGTAAAAGTTTAGATTGCAGCTCTCACGTCGTTTCGACCGTCTCGTCTCCACTGCTTTTCAAATGACTCCTCTACGTCCAGTTGACCATTTTACAAGTTTTTGCAACTGACGAAATTTCACTCGATAGCCCGGGAAATACAGGCACTGGTCATTCAAAGTCATGATTTCCTAGTAATCACAAAAAGATCATAAAAATTTTGTAAAGTTGCTTTAACAACAGAAACGACATGCAAGTTTGTTCTCAAGTTAGATAGATTAGGTCTAAATGTCGCCAACCTGGTTTTGAGTTTCCCCGATAACTGTTCGATATAATCATGTATGATGTTCGAGAAGTAATGCCGAAACATGATTAATTTTTCAGATGGGTCGTACATATAATAGCATATTACAAGTATGGCATCATTCATAATCATTGTGTTAAAATTATTATGATACGTACACATAGCGGGGGGGGGGGTGCGGGTGAAGCATGCCTCTTGAGGTATCACGATCAACTTTTTGAATTAAAAGTGAAATTATACTCATCCAACTAGATAGATATTTTTGGTGTTAAATTTGTGTTACAATCAAAACTATATTTTCTGTGATTCCATCTACGAATCTATATTAACATGAATCTACCCCAGTCGATTTCGAATGGTTATCTTGCAAGATTCTGGCAGATTCTGCCAGAATCTTGCAAGATAACCATTCATTCTGCCAGAAACTTGCAAGATAACCATTTTTCTGCAAGAAACTTGCAAGATAACCATTTTTCTGCCAGAATCTTGCAAGATAACCATTTTTCTGCCAGAATCTTGCAAGATAATCATTTGTCTGTCAGAATCCTCTAATATATCCTCTAATATATGCACAAGATCCTACAAGATGAATTGATTAATGCGAGTAATTCTGACAGCAAGAGATTTGCGCGAAAACTCTTCTAAAGTCCTTCGAAGCTCTAAAAAATGGCAAGCCGTGAATAATAGCATTTTTTGGGCATTGGCAAGAAAACTTAAGCGCAAGGAGCGGAATTAAATGAAAGGAAGCTGCTTAAGATGCAAAGAATAATATCACATAAATTTTTCATCAGAAAAGGTAATTAGACGTGTAGCTTTGTAAATCTCGATAAAGTTGAAAAAAAACAGTTTTTAATAGTAATTTATTTTGTGTTAACAGTTCTCAAAAGCAGATTTTAATTTGTTTTCTTCAGATTCATATTTCCAGATTCAAAATCTATTTAAATTTATTATTTTTCTTAAGAAACACGCAACTGATTCTGAAGTAAATTTCTGGTCAAAATGAAATGTGTTGCACAAATGAGAGCCAATGAGAGGACAGCTCGACCGGAACGAACTTGCAAGAATCTTGCAAGATAACCATTTTTCTGACAGATCTTGCAAGATAACCATTTTTCTGGCAGATCTTGCAAGATAACCATTTTTCTGCCAGATCTTGCAAGATAGACAGTTTTTGCAAGATTCTGGCAGAATCATGCAAGATAACCATCTGGTCTCGACTGGGGTACTGTTTGAATTGTTAATATGAATGTTAACTTAAACATTGTAGTCTTTCTGACTCCGTGTATTATTCGTCCTCTTGTTATTGCTTTTAATTATAATACTTTTTACACTCAAGACTGTCCATGTATAACCAACTGTTAATTCTAATTCGCCATAAAACTCAATAATCTATAGTCAAATTTGGATTTAGTATGATGGAGTTAATAGTATTCGATTCTTTAGAATTAAAATTAAACCTGATGTATACAAACAACGCACTGAAAAATAATAAATTTTTTGCACGCAAGTTTCAGTTTTCTGCGAAATTATGCTGGACGAAAATGTGCAAAAATACATATCCCATGCAGGCCTGCAAAAGCGGCATAGATTTGCCGAATTTATAACCTTAAGGTCAGTAATTATTTACTTAAAATCAACCAAATTGCCAACAACAAAACAATATTTTTGAATTAATGTAGGAAACTAGAGTCATAGTTTTTATAATTTGTAAAAAGGGATCTTTTCAACAATTGCCCCCCCCCCCTGGTACCTAGTAGAGAATCGCCACCCCTTCTGCGCTATACTTTACCACAATATTACTTGGCCTACAGTTTAGATAGCCGAATAGTAGTTTAAGCGCAATTGCGGATCGCTTTTCATGGCCATGTCTCTCATCCGCTGTGGGATGTAATCGGGAAATCGCGGATCGGTTATTGCGGTGAAGCCGCGACGCGCACGAAGCGCGCCCATCGACCCGCCAGTCTCTTTGCTTTGCATACCGTTTCGGCTAGTTGCTATACCATGGTGTATTTTATTCTATTCTATTTAACATAGTATTGCATGCGTGGAAAGTTATTAGTAGTCTCTGATTGGTTAATAAATAGCTCGCTTAAATTCTATTCAAGAATAGCCCCCCCTTTTGCAAAAGGGGGCAAATGTTGAAAAGATCCGTAAAAAATTTCAGAGCGCTATAACTTTGTAAGATTTGGGGATTCCAATGACTACGCACACCATATACATTAGCTTGTTTTTCCCATGTAGTAATATAGGGTGCAAACACTCTTTGCATCTGTGGACCAATTTTCCTTTGGCAATTTGGTTCCGGATCCGCGGAGTTTTTTTATGTGGGTAAAGAATTTTTAAAAAAACCGGACATAAATAACAGAATAACTTGAGGAACGAGGCTCTCAGCGTTGATTTAACTATGATAGCTCCTGTTCGTGAAGGCTTTCTACTCTGATATTTTTCTTATTTCTGCAGATATGCGTCAAATTATCTAACATTTCAATCGGATGGAATGCATTAATCATTTTTTGCCCCTAAAATGGCTGTTCTCCTCAAATGGGCGAAATTATTGTTTTCAAAGCAGGTAATTAAGAGCACGTTGCACGTTTTGAACCTATGAATAAACTCTATTTGCAAAATAGTGCAAATTCCCAATTTAATGAGGTAACACATTTAACATTTTAGTGATAACAAAGTTGCGAAAAAAAATTCAGCAAAATTTATTTAATTAAATTAAATTATTATTACAGGTTTTATTTTTGAAATATTATTTCTTCCACTTTTTCTTTAATAATGTGAGGAAATTGTCTTCGTTCACTTTTAATACCATGTTAAACTCAAACAAGATTTGGTTGCTCTTGCCATTCATTGTTAATTTATACGCGAAAAGTTTTAAGTTTTTTGTAGCATTTGAAACGAATAAAAATAAAGTTCAGTGTTTTTTCGAGGTATTTTTTTGTCCTTTCACAGAGAACAATGACGATACCTCGTCAGATGTTTTTTCTGTAATTCGTTCTTTAAGTTGACTTAAAAAACATTTTGTTAACCAGGGAATGTAGTTAGAATATCAACTTCACTAATTCTGTCATTCATTTGTTATTAATTTCTTATTCACAGATTATGTTACCACAAAATGGGCTCTCATTCTTCTCAAAAAGCTCCAATTAGTTTAGATTTTGTTTGGTATTAATTTCTTTAAACTCTATTATGTCTCAAGACGGCCGTTATTCTTACATATTTATATCTTGCCATTTTTGTTCAATCTGATCTTATTCGAGCGTTGTTATCTATTGTGAAAATTAGACGCCGTAGCCTGAAGAACATCTGAAGAAGTTTTTTTTTCAAAAGATTACGACTCTGATGTTATATTACGGTCTCAAAAAAACTCCTAAATTTTTTTAGACTTAATTATTTAATATTGTTGTTTACTCTGCAGAATATATATACCGCTTAAGTTTTGCAATTCTTCAGAGCAACTTTTGGAATTCAATTCTATAGACGAAGTTTCCTTCTTTTGTTGGTAGAACAGATAACCGTAACCTAGATTTCTGTTTTTGTTTTGGTTTTGTGATTAGTGTTCAACTATATACGTGCAGCTGGTATATTTTATTTCAGATTTTTTGTAATTTAGTCAGGATGTAGCTCTTTAACGGAATTAAAGTCACTTAGAGAGCTAAATTGCAAAAAAGCCTTAGCTAGAAGTTACTTTTCGGATAATGGATTGTATGAGTTAAGTTATGAGCGACTTCAGTGGACAATTTTTCAACCAAATCCAGGAGTTGTATAAATTTTTCATTCGGAATAAGGTTTTCACAACTCTTTGCAGTTCTTGATTGTTATTGCATAATCTTCCAAGAATCAATAAGCAGAGATCGCCTACGTTTGTAAGGGTTTTCACATTAGTATAGTAAGTTAACACAAGTGAATTCAATTGGCATAAAATTCAAGATGGTGCTCAAAACCTTTGCTAGCTCATATCAATTGTTTTCTTAAATATCTAATTTACGTTTCATAGATTATTGAATTACACTTATATGCCTAGTTTCATTGTGTAACCGATTTCAAGTAAACTAATTCAAATGGCTGGTTAAAAATCTCCATGTTGCGCAAATAGTATCCATGCTATGTATTTTAAAATTAATATATTTATGATTTTTATTACAATTATTATTCAGAGTATTATTGTTTTTATTATTATTAATAAATTATTATTATATTTATCAACTTATAAGCAAACTTATAAATATTTTCGCCTGATCGAAAATTTGATCCTAGTACGAGTTAGCATATTTTGGTATATATATCTGATCAAAAATTTCAACTTCGTTCTCTTGGGCACTACATTTTTCTCGCAGTTTTCCGCATCTGCTACAAAAAATTTGTCGAAAGATGGTAATTAAATGCAAACAGAAGTTAAGTTTTCTCCACGAGGAGTTGTGTAGGAAACAAAGCATGACTCAAAATGTTTTCTCTGAAAAAAGAAGTCATGTTTTTTTCAAGCGTGCCAAGTCTTACAAATGAACACCTTTGGAACTAACCAAGTGTGTTTTTTTTAGATGAAAGACTTATGTTCATTGGTGTTGATTTGTTTTCACAACGAAGCTACAGAAAAAACTTTTATTACTTTTTGTATCCTCGAGCTCCCCAGTCGACTTGGAATGATTATCTTACAAGATCTTGCAATTTTCTGGCAGAATCTTGCAAGAATCTTGCAAGAATCTTGCAAATAATTGGAACATGCCCGATCAAGCCAGTATGAGCGGAGTAATGTGCTTCTCAAAATATTTTTTCTTTATTGTAAGAACTGTGACCAACACATAATGACTTTTAATTTTCCTGTGAGAATAAAAAAAATAATAAAAGGTAAAAACATATGTTAAAGTAAAATAGTGAAAGGAGAAAGTGTAAGCAATTAATGGTTACAATTAAAAAAATTAAAATACATAAAAAGTTTCTTTAAAAGAGTAAAAGAGTTTCAAAACTTTTGATTGAAAAAGTGTAATTGTGGAGATCGCTCAAGATAAAGGGAACAAGTAATCCAAAAGTTTTGAAAAACTCTCAACTGGTGGTGCTCAACGGAACAGCTGGATGAAAATAAGATGTTCAGCAAAATAAACGGAAATAGCTGAAGTAGTTTTGTTTCAAATTATCTCCATAAAACACATACAATTATATATCGGACAATTTCTGAGAAAAAAATAATGTGCCTGTAAAAACCAGAGCTGGACCGAAATGAACTGGCAAAAATTTTGCAAGATAACAATTCATCTTGCATGATCTTACAAGAGAACCATTTTGCAAGAATCTTGCATAATCTGACAAGATAAACATCTGGTCTCGAAGGGGACTAACTAAAGTGAAATTAGTGAACACTGTTTTTCTTCTGGCAAAGCTTGAGAATGAAAAGACCATTTTAATATTTTCATTATTTTTTTTCTATAACAGTGGAACATGAAGTACACTGGGAAAACCTGGAAAAGTTTCTATTCGAACTTGGAGTGATTAGTAGCGCTTGGAACGCACAGACAAAACTTATTGCTTACGTAATCTTGCAGTCATTGAGACATTCTAATGGATTCATTAATTCACTCCTTCTTATCATTTCGACCTTTTCAAGAGCCAATCAAGAAGTGCTATGGAAGAATTCTGAAGAAAATGTAAAGTTTGACACAGGTGAATCTTAAAATAGAACAGATGGTGAATCAAAACTTTTACCCCTTTGTTCCCACATAATAATAGCGCCTTTTCCGAAAAAAAAATTACTGCAGTTGTCACCAAAATTTGTCACAAAATTGTTTCCTGTCCCCGCAGTAAGTTTTCTTGATTCACGATTGGAAAATTTTTCATGAAACACCATTTCAATTTACAACCAGAGTCATTACAGATTGGTACATATTGTCAAATAAACAGGAATTGGAGTATTCGAGGTTTCGACCACAAAAATGATTTTAACAATAAATCTTGTTCAAAAAATTTATTTTTGCAATACTCTTACAAGATGTTACCAGATAACCGTCTTTTTGTCGCAGAAGGCTAACCGCACAACTGAACAAGATCTGAAAATGTTGATTATAGATTGGAAAAGGGCAGTATTTATGCAATAACGACAGGTGAAATTAAAGTACAATTTTATGATTTGGCTCACCACAATCAATGGACATTTCTTTTGGAAACGGTAAAAACAACCCACGCGTAACAAGATGAATAGCTCCAAAAATTGATTATATATGCACCAAATAAGGCGTATAATTGAAAATATTGAAAATTTTTCTCTATTCAAAAGGCCGAGTGAGTTATTAAGAAACGTCCAGCTTAACTTTTGTTCACAGTTAAATAATTAGCAGAATTACAATTGTAATCAAAAACTGAAAGTTGCCTTCACGACATGTTGACCCTTTACGAAGGCAAAGACAAAAAGCTCTATTGGAAGAAGAACTCTTCTTACGTCTATACGGACGAAATGGAGAGAGAGCAAGACAGAATAGCCAGAGGAATTCTCAGCCAAATTTTGAGAGAGAGACAGATGGGAGAACAACAACAGGGTGAAGATGACAAGAAAGACGTGACAGTTGTGGATGCAAAAGTAAAAGATTTTTCAAATATGCAAGATTACAATGTGAAAAAAGAGGAAAACGGAGATTTTTTTAAGTAAATATTTATTCTTTCCATTATTTTAGTAGCCAAGATTTTACAATTCAAAGAATTTGATTTGTAGGAGTGAACTTACAACAGGATGTAAAATTCAAGGCCGCATGTGAAAACTAAGTGTTTTGGCCGAATGGTTAAATGAATAAAAGAGCAGAGAGGATAGAGGGTGGTTTTCTGCTAATGTATCTTTTTGAGAGAGCAAGAAGTGAGTGTAACAAAATTTCTCGCTAAGTGATTGAACACTTTTGATCACATGTGAGATTTTCAGAGCAGTTTTTTTTAGTTTAAACTCAAATTGTTTCAGTCAAAGGTGTTGTTCTCAATCAATTCAACTAGTAATAGTGTGTTTGCAAGCATTTTTGACCATCTGATCCAAATATTACAATTTTAGATTCAATTTCAAGTTTTTTTTACCATTTCCCTATGGCCTAACCTTTTTGCAGCAGATTTTCTATTCTTCTTCAAATTTTTATAGCGTTTGTGGAGTTTTGTATTTGAAATTAATTGTTTCAGAAATTTTGGCGGCCTTTTAACTTGACTGATATTTGAGTTGTTTTTGTTTAAAAAATGAGTGATTTCGAACAAAGTTATGCCTATTTTTGCTGTTTCTGGAGTTATATAATTTTTTTTATGCTTCTAATTTTACATATAATTTCATGATTCTCGCTGTATTTTTCTTAGTCAATTTCTAATTAACAGGTATTCTATAGGTGTTGCAACGATAAAGTGATAATTGAACGCCAGGTATTGGGCGGATCTTTCATTAGTGTAGACAAAAAAGAGTTAAGAGATTCTTTTTTCAATAAAAATTGAGATGATTTGAGCAGGTTTTTTTTCCAGTTGACATCGGTAAAGAAGAAAAATTGTACGCCGTTTCTTGGATATTTGTTCTCTCTCAGATAAAAAAGATTGGCTGACAAAAATTTCAACTGATAACCCAGTTCACTCAAAATTCAAGCTTTTTTTAGACACTTCCATTGAAATAGCAGCTGCAGTCTCTGTTCCAAAAATCACACTGATGCTGTGATTGTTTGGCGGAAAAACTTGACACAGCATAACCGAAGAGAACATAAGGGTAACGGAGAATCAACGGATGCATTTTAACACTTGCTGCACAGCTTTTGAATACTCCCTCGCAAATGTGACAAGTTGCCGTCATCATTCGACAATAAATCTATTGCTCCTAAGCTAATAAACACCTGTTTGATAAAACAATCTCCACTAAAAAGAACATTGCTTGAAACACTTTTTTCTTAACAATAACGTCGCTCAGGGAGTGCGAAATGGTAATCATATTGGAAAAAATCTATGAATCTTTATTCAATAGACACATTAAATATCACCTCTGGCGATTCATATTTAAAATCGTTAAAAAACATATATAAGCATACTCGTTCTATTGAATCGGCAATGAAAAATACATAACCGATCTATGCAGATTATAAATTTCTAAATCAAGAACCATTTTAGTTCCTTTATAAGTGCAAAGATAGAGCAAAAATCAAGGAAATTAAAATTGATCAATTTAATCTAGAAGCGTAAATTCAAGACGAACAGTTTACAATTATCGACGATTTAACGATACTTTTCAGCCTAAAATTAGCCAAAAAAGTGGCGTTGAGAGTTACCAATACGGCAAAAACACGCCAGAATTAGAGTTTGGCAAACTTTAAACCAGATGTAACATTTATTGCAAGCTGAGACTACTAAATTGTTAATTTAAATTTAAATTTGAATTCACAATAACTTAATCCGTATATCGAAAAAAATACAGACTTAAAACAAAATTTATCAGAGGTCATATAAGGAAAATTTTTAATTATTGAATGTAGAATACACTGAACAATAAACTGTGAAAATACAAAAGCAACAATGAATGTGAGTTGAGATCAGTTCAAGTATTAGAAATTACAGAGTTCGGAAATTTTTCTCGCAGTTTTAAGGCAAATTTTTTTAATTCTCATGAAAGGACAAAGTCTCGGTAACAAACTTAAAATTTTTGTGTAAACAAAAACGTTTCTTAGGGCAATCAAGAATTTTTCCCTCTATGATTTCTTGGAAGCAGGCGTATTTCTAGGACTATAGAAGAATTAAGAAGCAACTGCAGCATGCTGATGTAAAGAAACAAATTAATCAACAAGCGGCAATTGTGGACATTTCACAATTGTTGCTTGTGGATATTCCACAGTTGCTGCTGCAAAATATGTCACGAAAATTATCATTGAAATCGTTTAATTTCTCGCAATAAATCATGACTGTTAAGTTTTTCGAAAAAATAGCAATTAGTCAGGATATTTTCTCTTTCAAACAACAATACGAGCGATACGATTCGATACAAGCATTCTCCTAAAAAATCAGTTAAATGTGTTTAGAGATTTTCTCAAATTTTGTCTAAGCAAAAAAAATCAACTAATTTACTCAGCTACTGTTAAAAAAGACAAGACCATAGAAACCAATTTCAAATAATTTCATCAGCCTCAGCTTTCTAAACACAAATAAACCTAACTCAAAAAAAGATATGGCGCATATACCAGATCAACACCAAAATTACAGGGTATGCACAGAGGTTCGAGCGCACTACTATCTAGACCATGGTCTGGAGATGGTCTGATCAAAGGTCACTTTGGCTTGGAAAGTCTGATCATAGGCAGTTTCGGTCGCATTTGGGTTTGACCATAACCGCTTTGATCGCACTTGAGTCTGATCATAATCTGATTCGAGCGCACTTGGGTCTGATCAGAGGCGGGTTCAAGCGCACGAAGTCTGAGCCGATATCAATTTCCGCATTGTTTTCAATTTTTTCCAATGAAAAGGTTGTGCTGACTCTGCTGCGAGCCATGAAAAAATATCTGTTCTGACCAGAGACTCATTTTCAGTCCCTTGCGTTCGATCAGAACAATCAAGACAAGAGTCCTTTAAAAATAGAAATAGCAACTGTAGATCCAGAATTTTCTTATAAATAAGTGTCTGACTTCATCTATGGTGCTGACAATTTTTCGCAATGGCATGTAAAAGTTTCTTTTTTTCATAAATTTCTGAAGAACCTTGATTTCAAAAAATACTTTCGACTTTGAATTTACTTGACCACATTTTCTGCTGGAGACATCAGTTTTTATGAAATGCATATTATAGCGATATCTAAAATCTTGTGCTTGTTTAACTCTAGTCTCTGATCAGCGGTCACTTGGGTCTGAAAAGTCTGAACATAGTCTGATTATGGTCTGGGCGATGGTATGAAATTGAGTCTGGACCATGGTCTGGAGATGGTCTGATCAGAACTTCTTGGATCCGGAAACTCTGATCAGAGACCCTCTCAGTCTGGAAAATCTAATCAGAGATAATATTGCTCGGAAAAACTGATCAGGGGTGATTTCGGTCTGAAAAGTCTGATCAAGGGAAAATTTGGGTCTGGACTTCAACCTGGGTGATAACTTTCTAATCCAATAGAGAAAATAAAAGAAATATTTGAGAACATCAATTCGGTCGTTGATAAGGAACCAAAAGAGACGACCACTGATCCAAATGAAGAGAAACAAAAAAGCGAAGTTGAGAAACAAAAACGAATGATTCTCAAACTACAAGAGAGCAGCGACGAGGCTGAACTAGACGATGAAGATGAGGAAAATGACGTCAAAAATGAGCTTCCCATTTCAGACGATGAACGGATAACAGGGAAAAAAGCGATCGGACAAGTCAGAAAGATCAACTTGAAGCCTAGGTAAGGGGACTTTCTAGTCGCATTTAATATTGTGAACTTAAGACATCATATGTTTTAAACAATGCAGAATCGGTTTCTTATTGCTGTTGCGAACAAAATAAATCAAATTTTTTTGCAAATGTATTATTTTATTTATTAATTTGCTTTCAATTTAGGCAAGATCTCAAACTGCGCTTGAAGTCACTGAGAACTACTGGCGTTTATAGAAAACCACGTAGGGTTTGTAACATTGCTTAAATCAAACAGCTTGCGAGTTTAAAAAGACCAAAGCCAAGTCAACTTCTGGCTATGTATTTAGCAACTTGTGGATTTTTGACTTCTGGCATTGCCGGCTTTCGGTATTTTATCACTTACTGGTGCGTGTTTTGAGTAAAATCAAAGTTTGGAAGATTGAGCAGTTTAACACCATCTGATTGAAAGAAATCATTTTCTGTAAGTTCTTGTTGTTCAATTTTGCCTTTGGTAAAATAAGCAGTCAATTTCAAATGAGTAATTATACGTACTTTCAATCTTCACCAACTTGTATAATATCTTTATTTAGAATCAAGAGGGAACCTCCCGTGATCCGCTACCCTCTGATCAAAGTGAAGACTAAGAATCTTCTAGAACAATTTGGAATAGGCGATGTGCGCGGAGATAGACAAATCCTCCTTCCCAGTAAGAAGAAAGTGCAAATACAAAACCTGGTCCCTCTTCATCTCATGGCTTCGGCTAAAGCGTTTAAGGTAGGGCACGAAAATTGACACCAAAAATAACATATGACCAGAAATATGGAAACTAAGTTGGCAAACTATGTTAGACCAAATGCTATCGATTCTTCATGCAGAGATCCAGACCCCAGAGAAATCTGATCAGACATCTTGTCAAGGGTAATGTGTAACCCAAAATGAGCTGCAATCTTGCAGTAGCGTTCTCGACGGTTGCGTACGGATCTAATCTGAGGGAAAAGTCTAGAATGGGCCTGACCGATTTAAGGGCAAAATCCATCGCAAGACGTGACTATATAAGTTACATCAAATAGTCTATCAGAGTCTGAAGTCTGGAAAACGAGTTGATCATATATCTCGAAAAATTGGTAACAGGCAAACAATTATCCTTTTCAGAGAAACCAAAGTAGTTGATAGCTTTAACTGTATTTTTTGGAGTGAAAACAATAATGTTGGCAATTCAAAACAATTTTTTTTAGTATTCCACTAATTATTTCAGTAATAATTTAAAAAACTTTAGATTTTGAGCTCAAAATGATTAATGATGTATTAGCACATTGAATTATCAAAAGAGATACCAGAATTTGATCTTATAAGTGTACAATCCTGGAAAAAAAGTCCGATCATACATTACCATCAAGTCAGACATGACCGATCAGACTGAACGTCAAGTCTTCATCAGCACTGATTCAGTGAAAATGCATGTATGGGACCAGTATTGTTTTTAGAGCACTGATTATGTCATTTTTTAGAATTGACACGTCTTGAATCCTCTTTCACGATTGGGTAAGTCTTCAGTCAAGTCTTGTCCAAAACTTTGACACTTCTAGGCCTAGAATAGACATTCTTGAGTCCAGTAATGTGCACAGATTTTAGTGACTGTTATTTTTTCTTTCTCAACAAAAAACGGCCAAAATTTACATTGACTTGCCTTCAAAACCTTCAAGTGAAAAAAGACAGAACAAAAACTTCGAGCACTCAGGAGTGATTATGTGGGACAATTTGATAGATGCTCAAGTCAAAATTTTGCTAATTCTATACGTAAAAATCGACTTCACAAAACTCTACTTTTATACCAGCGCAATGATCAAGGCTTGTCAAGCCTTGGTTAAGACTGTCATGTTCAAGACTTGACGCAAGACTTGAAAAAATCTGGAACAAGTCTTGACAAGTCTTCACAAGTCTTAGGACGTGGAACAAGACGTGATCAGTACTGATCTGTCAATTCAAGACGTGTAATTTCACGGCGAAGTGCTGATCGAGTCTTGAAACTCGTTCCGGTGTCGACAGCACCCAATTCACACAAACGCCTGGGTCGAACAATGTAGTGAACAAAGTATGCTCGTTGTGGAATGGAATTGTCTAACGAGAAAACAAAGTCTGTACAACGTTCTGCTCCCAAGCCGCTTTTGTCTCTTAAATTCGAATAAAAATTTTGCTTTAAGACTGATATCGTTTTGTATCTAGATTTTACATGTGCTAGTAGTTAATTCGCGCGCCGAGGTTTCATCTCTAAACACAAAAAATTGAAAGATGCGCGGTGATTGCGTTGAATTTATATAAAATATAAGTTTAGAGCGTTGAAAAGCAAATACTGAAACTTCTAAGCGTGTATAATGCTTAATTTTGCGTTTCTAGGAGTGGATTTTACATATTTTGGCTTCTCTGTGCCTAGCTGGAACCTAATTTTAGATTTTGAGGCGTAAATCTGATCTAATCTTCTGGTTTATAGAAGAAAGTATATCTATCTTAAATGGTTTTCAAAGCTCTAAAGAAAGAGACTAATAAATCGTTAGCTAGCGTATTGAAAACCTATAGTAACTACTGGTGGTTTTGCATTACAGAATTTTCGAAAAAATTTTCAAACTGCAAACTCTCGAAACTTGTTTTGATTTAAAAGGGATACATTTGCGACGCCTTTCTAAACAATTCATCAAAGCAATGATTTTCTGCACGGAGCACTTCATCACTTTGTTATTGTCTCTATTGACGTTTGCACTATTTTTTAAGCGAGAAAAACCTGCTTCAGAAATGGACAATCTCTGAGAGAAGATTTATTATTTTCCATCCCCGGAGTTTTTTGTTCCCTTATTTACAAGTTATGTAGCACGTAAAAAGTTTTAAAAAATGGCACCTGCGCCTAGTGAGGGGCAGGGGGTTTGTAACAAAAAAAATTCCATTTTTTGTTAACTCAGTTATAAAATTGTGAATGAATCCCTCACGTAGTTTCAAGCAATGAATTTCCATCATTTTGTAAATGAGGCACTTTTTTACACGTATTTTCTCACGACTTCATAGTTTTCTATCAACAACTTTAAAACTTAATAAGCATGAAGCTCCTCAGTATTGCATATTGAACACTGAATTCGTCTCTTTTTAAGGCATCAAATTTGGGTTTCCATTTTTCTGAGTATTCTTAATAAGCACGCCAGTAGGCTTCAAGAAGTTTTTTCGAGCGGATCATTAAATCAAAATTCCGCACTGAACAACCGTTTTGATGTAATTGTTAAAAATATTTTATCAACTAGATTTGGTTGAACATAGATCCGGAACAGTTAGACAATTGAGGCGTTGAACAAATGCTATTTTTATTCACTATAAATTAATGCAAGAGCGTGAGTTACTGTGACTTTTTAATCAACAACTCTGTTGTTGTGTTCAGTATTGCATATTGAACGCTCAATTCATTTCTTATTAAGCAAAAATAATTGGGTTTCCATTTTCTGAGTGTTCTTATAATAATCATGCAAATAGGCTTCAGGAAGTTTCTTTTGGCGATCAATAAATCAAAATTCCCTGCTGAACATTCCCTGCTGTTCATTTAAATATTATAACCTTTTTAATGGCAACTAGATTTGATTGAACATAGATCCGGGACGGTTAGACCATTGAGGCATCGAAAAAAATTGATAACATTACAGGCCTTACAAGAGAGTGAGGAGTGGAAGAAGATGAGAACGGCGATGAATGAGAGGTTTGAGGGCAGTACTCAACACTATGACGTCACAGATCAGTACGAAGTAAGATGTGGTGCATACCAGATATGCACTAAGTGCGCGGACATTAGAACAAAACCACCAAGGTATGTAATTTTTCGTCAATTTTGTCCTTCTATTATTCTGGAAAATTTTGGGTGGCAAAAAAATGGGCACCCTGACAGTGTTGTTTCTGGTTGACCACAGCCTGACAGTGTTGGCTGCAATGATGCTACCACATGAAAGTTTCAGGCGCAAAAAAGTGGCCATAGTCACCAAAAAAGGGCAATGCTGCTCATAAAAAGATCAGTCTGAAATAATAAGAATATCAGTGTGAATAATAAGAAAGACGGACAGCTGAGATCAGGCTACTGTCGGCCTCATGCTGTTACACTGCGATTACGCAGGAATCACAATTATTTATTATTATTATTATTATTATTATTATTAACTTGAGTTCTTAACATGCAAATATCTATTTTTTAGGATTAGAGGAGATGCATTTTTGCATCATTAAAAAGAGCGAAGTTAAACATGTGAATGAATTCAGATGATTATTTTTTTTGTGGTCTATCGTTCAGTTCCGTCATTTCATTACGATGCAGAGGTATACCCCAAAATTTCCGCCTTAGTAAAATTGGCTCGAAAATTAGATACGTACAATGAACGAAATTAGGAGACATCCTTTGTACCTTTCTTTTTTTCGCAGAAGGGGTTTCGCCAATTTTGCGAAATAAAAGAACATTCGGTGCGAAAAGTAGGTAACAAATCTTGTAGCACATTTCCGCTCAAATTAGGCATCTATTATTCGCGCGCATTTTGAGCATGCAATAAAGATTTAATTGAAGCTTTCAAAGCTTTAAAGTGCTTTAAATACATGCAACCACAAAAACTGATTTTTTTCCGAAAAATCCCTCGCACATCAAAGGTTTTGTATATCAATGTGGGACTGGCCGAGTTTAATAAGTAGTAATAAATAGTACTAATAAAAAGTCGCGGATTATATGCGAAATCGAGCTACATTGCGTGCGAAAAATCGATACATAAATGAAGCGGATACGTGATACAACTCGCGCGAAAAATAGGTTATTAAATATGTACTTGTATTTTGCGGCTAAAATTAGGACATTTTTGCGAACACGGGATACGATATTCCCTTCCATTTTGCCGGTTTCTGCTAAAGTAGCTATTTTCCGCAATATTGTTCCACTTTCAATGTATTAACATAGTAAAAACGAACACGAGATACACGCATCGGGCATATCTGCCCGTGACGATCTGGGTATACCTCTGCAACGTAATGTTGCACTTGTCCTGTTTAGAATTTCGAGTATCTACAAGACAGGGAAGGAGAAAAATGCCCAGATTGGCAATTCTCTCTATGACACTTGGGCTAACAGTCTCAAAGAGTTGAACCCATACTTGGAAATGAGGGACAAGGTTCGAGTTTGATTCTGATTTTGAAGAACTATTAACAGAATGAAACCTAGTTTATTTTTACGAAGCACTCAATAGCTGGTTTTTTACTTCAAGAAGAAATCATAATGTTGATGTTCCAATTATCTGAAGCAAAGAGCAAATGTATGAGAAATCTATTCACATTCATTGGGAGCTACAAATCATGTTGTTTGAAGAACGAAAATTTTTCAGCGAAGCGCCGTCAAAGGTGGCCCTAAAATTAAATAAATATGACAACCACAAGATCAGGAAAATGAAATTTTCAGAGAAACTGAAGAATAACGGCTTTATCAAGACAGCAAATAGGATATTGCGCGTTATAAATACACAAATATTTTCATCAATTTCAAGTAGACTTGTACGTTTAATCGCTTGCAGTTTACTAATTTTTTTCAATTTAAGTTTTTTCAAGGCAACGAAGCGCAAGCAGAAAGAAATGGAGCAGAAACAGGAAGTCCAAAATCAAGAAGACAAATCAGACCAGCCTAAAAATGAGAACTTAGACTTCAATGATGTTTATGCGTATCTGAACGAAGCCATGAATAAAATCGAGACATCGTCTGAGAAAACTAAACGGCGTCTTGCAAGCAGCAAAGGATCATCACAGAAGTTCAAACCGGGTCCGATTGTCGAGGAAGGACCGGGAAGCTCTCAGATGCTGGATCAAATGCTGGATCAGGTCACAGATAGTTCTCAAGCGGATGCTAGTGAAGATAAATAACTTGTGATATTACAGAGAACTCTACTCATTTGTACGGTTCCGTGCATTCCTTCGTTTTTACTCCACCTACGAAAAAAGCGTCAATACATATTCAAACTTTGCTATATACGTTTATCGAAACTGATGGAAAATATGTTTTCGGGAGCACCTCAAACTTTTCAGTTTTTCAACAGAGACACTTCAGCAATCTCAGACTAAAAAATATTTATGTGCTTCGATTGTTGTCAAACACATTTATATCATAAAGGATTTGGTGTATAGATGTTGAAAGAACCAGAAAATATCACATTAAGGGGAGAAACTTTTTTTATCAATGAGTGGTTTTCCAAATAAAAACGGAAATTGAAGGCGAAAGGGCCAAGAAAAGTATTTACCAAATTCCAAACGAAATGCGCTGAATCAATTCTGGTCAAAGGTTAAAAAATTAACAACATATATGCCAGTATCAACAAGCAAGAGCTGGACAAGCTAGACTTTGATAATTCAAAAATTGTTTTAAGCAAAAATTGGCGTGAAAAAATAACAAGAACAAAAAAAACATAGCAGGACAAGTCCTGACGTACAATTCAAAGAATTTTCATTGACTAAACAGAAAACTAGACCTAGAACGGACTATGAATGGATTGGAAAAACCATTTAGAAAAAAATCCGATCTAAAAAACCGAAAAAAACAGTAAAAATCAAAGTGAAATTGCTGCATGTGCGCATGTGAACAAAAAACCACTAGCGAGAAAGCGAATTTTTGTTCAAACACCGTTTTCTCACTCTACTTTAAATTTGGAGCGAAAAAATTTCACGCCGCAAAACCACTCGCTTTTTCGCTCCACTTCCTGTTTCGGCATGACCAAAATCACTACTCCAATTTGACTTCAAAAACCATGAAAATGTGTGAACAGATCTTAAAAAAAAACATAGCCGGAAGAATTCCGGAAACAACTCGAAGTGAAAATGCATTTAAACGCCATCCAAGTACATGTCAAACAAAATGTGCTTTCACTAAGTTATGATTATCTTGAAACAAAACCATGAAACAAAAAAGTAAAAACAGTAAAATCAAATCTGTTAAAATATGATAAAAAATCTGATTAAATTTTGTTATAAATTGACATCCCGAACTATCTCTGCCAAAATAACTTCTTCAAAACAACTAGTACTTATCAAAATCACGTATGTGAAATTTGAAAAAATACTTTAGGCAAAATTATAAAAAACCTCTTAAAAACAACTTTCACTGAAAAACTGAAAAATTTTATTAAATTTTTTAATATTTCAAAAGCATACAAATCGAAAGAAAAATTGACCTTCAGCCAATAGGGTATCCAAATGCTCGCAAAACAATAGGCAAGTCGTAATAGGCTAAGAAACTTAGCTAAATACAGAAAAAAAACGAAAAACTGCAAAAAATTAAGAAAATTAGTTTCAATTTTCGCCATTTTTTGTCATATTTCTCAACAAAAAAATGATTCTTACCCACAAAATTGTAACCAATTGTTATCATAAATTTGCTCAAGTAGAAGGGTTTTCTTCAATAGCCATTTGAGGCAGTAAAACAAAATAATCGTCCAAAAAACGCAAAAATTAGCCCGAAAATCAGCAAAATACATTAAAAACCTCCGAATTCTCATAAAAATCATATGAATCTCCAGAAACCTTCAAACCCTTACCAAAACCAGTCTAAAAATAAAACAAAATCATAACCGAACCTCTTAAACAAAATTAATAAAAAGCTGCTCTAAAATGCCGCACGTGAACAAAAAATTTTCGCTCGCTTAGAGAAAATTTTTTCACGCATCAATTTCTCGCTCTCTCAAAAACAGCGGTATGAACAAAAACCACTCTCTTATCGCTCCGCTCTTCACTTTTGTTCAGCACCAAAATCACTCCAAATTTTTTCACGCGTTTCATTTCCCGCTTCAAAAATCACTCCAATAAAATTGATTAAAAAAAAGGACTTCTCCAATACTCCTCTTCGAGTCGTAAAAAAGACAGCGCCCCAATACAATTCAAATTCTTTGAATTGTAAAAAACAATTTTCTGCTTCTGTTTCTTGCCTCAATCTCTTAAAGAAAACTTTTTTCTTGCTGATTAAAATTGACGTGAACAATTATAATCAGCTTTCCTGGGATTATTAAAAACGTTTTGACGTTAGAAAGCGTTATTTTTTAATTCTCAAAGCGTGCGATATCCACCGCTCCCAAAGCAGTAAAAATCCTTCTGATATTTAAATGTTTTAATTTGATAAGGAAAGTTTAAGGATGTCCTTCAAGGCTATACGTGGACAGAACGAATTGAAACCTGATGATACTCGTTTGCTGCGGGGCGATCTTAGTAGCGACCATACAATTTATGCATCAAAATAATTAATGTAAAAATGTGATCAACCTGTTTGATTGAAAATTTTTTTTTAAAAAACTATGCAACACAAGAGAAACAATTTTAGGTAAAGGCAGCCTTGATTTTGGACATTGAAGCTGTGCTAAAATTCAAAAGGAATTAAGTTTTGCCTTGTTATCAGAAACTATCCAGTACTTGCAAAACAAGTTTTCGCATGATCAATTCTGTGTCAATAATTTGTTTCCTGCACTCACAGTCCTTTTTAATGATTTAATAATTGAGCTCGCGTTCCCATTTTTTTTAAAAATGCAATAATGTTCCCACTCCATTAATTGAGAAATTTGGTTAATCCGAGAAATTATAAGTCCACTTCTATCCTATCTGTGGTCAGCAAGTTGTCAAGAATTTTTTTTTAATCGAGCAATATGTTTCCCGAATGGAGACAAGCTCTGTTCCCTCAGAAGTGCTTTAGCTTTTAGCGAAAATCCATAGTTAAAGGTCTAATCAAGCATACATATGATAAGCAATAATAACGAAAAGCTGAAAAATCAACAAAAAAATGAAATCTTTTGAAACTGGAATTCGTTGTACTGAATACTTTGGGATAAAAAAAGCCAGTATAATACAAAAGCCTATTTCGCCCTACCTATCATATAGAAGTCGAAAAAATAGAATAGGAAAAGAATTGTCATCAGCGATAAAAGCCGTGTTGATGTGCCATCGGGATCTCTTTTAGGGTGTTTTTTTTTCATTATATATGTGAAAAAAATCACACAATGTTAGACAGTATGACTGAATGCAATTTGCTCACGACACAAATTTTCTGCAAAATGAAATAAAGAAAATTATTTGTTAGCAGAATCACCCAAATGACATTGTTCATCTATTGACTGACATCAGATGTAAAGACTAATGTAAAAAACAATGGCTGGTATCTTTAGTATCAAGAGCAGGGATTACAAACCTTTTTTCCCCGCTCAATTAGGAAACGTTTGAAACATAACCTTTAATAAAGTAGGGCTAAAAACTTGCAATCTGTCAAGCATGTCAACAGTTTTTCTTTTGAAACTGTCCATTTTCACAAAAACCTTTTCTTTTTATATTTCGACAAAAAATATGAATAGTCTTCTCAGCTAGTTTTTCTCATTTTTCCCCATAGAACAAAACGCAAGTTTTTTTTACTAAAAACTAGGATTTTTACCTATTCACATATTTATTTGAAATGACAAGTAATACAGCTGTAGAGTCCCTAGGACTTAAAAGGAGTCATTCGATGGGAACAAAGTTTTAATTATAAAACACATTGAACTTTGAGGGGATATAGAAATTTGAGGGGATATAATCAGATTTCAACTGTAACAAAAATTGCTGTTAAGCAAATTTTTGGATTTTATGGCTGTACTTTTGAGGAGAGAGAGAGAGAGAGAGAGAGAGAGAGAGAGAGAGAGAGACTCATTTGGAATAAACTAATTCAATGAAAACAATCACTGGTTTCGAACTTGAGAACCTGCCTACTAAAATCGAAGATTCATCACACCATCTAATAAAGGAACTGCATGTTGTTGAAACCCTGCTTGTTGTTCAAAAACTGTTCAACTCGTAGGAACGGAAGTGTATTGATGTGGTAGTGATCAGCTAAAAAGAATGTGGAAGCGAGCAAAAAGTTCTTTCACTCCAGAATTCTTCACATCAGTTTTCAATTCCAACAAAGATATTGAGCTCAATTAATAATTTTTGTTCATCTTTAAAAAAATTGGAATAATTTAAGTTGTATTTATCACGTTGTTTTTTGAACGCTTTTGTTAGCTGTTTCTGCGTTCTTTTAAGCAAGCTCTTTTTCCATAGCCAAATGTTGTAGATCACCTGATAAAAAATTTCAACTTAAATCAATTAGTTAAACAGAAAAATAAATAAAACAGATGAGTATATAAAGCAAGGTCTAAAACCTTGCAATCTATCAAGCATGTCAACAGTTTTTCTTTTGAAACTGACCATTATCACAAAAATGTTTTATAATTTGACAAAAAATGTTAATAGTTTTCTCAGCTTTTTTTCTCACTTTTCCCCAAAGATCAAAACGCGAATCTTTTATACTAAAAACCAGGATTTTTACCTTGCTATTTGAAATGGCAAGGAATACAGCTGTGGAGTCCCCAGGACTTAATAAGAGTCACTTGATTGGAACAAAGTTTTAATATAATCAGATTTTATCTGTAACAAAAATTGCTGTTAAGCAAAATTTTGGATTTTATAGCTGTACTTTTGAGGATATATATATATATATATATATATATATATATATATATATATATATAGAGAGAGAGAGAGAGATAGAGAGAGAGAGAGAGAGAGAGAGAGAGAGAGAAGAGAGAGAGAGAGAGAGAGAGAGAGAGAGAGAGAGAGAATTCAATGAAAACATAGATTGGTTTCGAACTTGAAAACCTGTCTACTAAAAACGGAAGAAGATTCACCGCACCATCTGATAAAGGAACTGCATGTTGTTCAAACCCTATTTTATTAACGATGAAAATTTTTCCAAGATCATCATAAAGCACAAAACTGACTAAAAATCATAACAGAAGCGGACAGCAATTATTGGAAGGTTTTTTTCGATGTTTGTTTAAGGCCAAACTGATTTACTCTCATTTTTTTAAAAAAAATTCTAACAATAAAATTTTTCCTCAGATTTTATTTATTTTTTTAAACTTTTTCCGGTATTTGGAGTTTTTTAACAAATCTCTGATAATTGTCAAGTTTAAATAAAGAGTTCTGATTATCTATCTGTCGACTGCTCCAAGTTACTAAATAGTTAGGCTTCTTTGAAGCCCTTGATGACTAGTCAGATCTGGAAAATGTAACGAACAACTAAGCATGTTTATATCAGATTTGGACCAACCAAAGTTTCATGAGATGTGAAAGTGAAGACAAACATTTCATGCATGCGTGCTATGATTGTGATTGACAAAAAGCAGCCGTGGGAAAAAGTTCTCGATATTGACGGACGGGTAGGTTTTTGTTAAAAGCAATATGCAGTTTTTGACGGATTTTTCTGTCGGTTTCATGAAAATGTAGTGCTTTTTTCCTTCTGCGAAATTCCTTCTGCAAATATAACCATTTTGTGCTGGATACAAGATAACTGTCATTCTGCAGGATTACTACAAGATAAACGTTTTGTTTTCAAATTATTCCTCCATCGCAAACCGTCTTAAGGTCCAAAGAAGCTGGGAAAAATTAAACTTTTGCAAATCAACTTTTTTCAGCACTTCTGAGCACGTTCTTTTAAAAGATACATTTTCACCAATTCCAATCAAATGACGGATTTTTATATCAGGTTCTGCCAGATATAACTTTGTTTGACAGATTCACCCAGACTACCATTTTCTGGCAGACTCTTGCAGTTTTCTGTCAGAATCTGTCATACACATACAGCATAGCTATTCGGGATCGAATGGAATCAGCAGCACTGATGATTATCTCTCTCTAACTATTACACACAATGTGAAGTCAAATACGCTAGAAAAACTGGGTTCCACTAGTTGCTAAAGCGTGGACTTGTTCACGATGGTTTTGAATTATAAAAAAGAATGTGGTAGTGGACAAGAACGTTTTGCAAAGCGAGCAAAAAGTTCATTCACTCCCACAATTCTACACATCATTAGTTTTCAATTCTAGCAAATTTATTGAGCTCAAATATTTTTGTCGCTCTTTACAAAAAATTTTGTTTAATTTAAGTTGAATTTATCGCGTTGCCCTTTTAGACGCTTTTGTTAGTTGTTTCTGCGATCTTTTAAGCAAGTTCTTTTTCCATAGCCAAATGTGTAGAACACCTGGAGAAAAGATAATTTAAGTAGATGAGTAAATAAAGCAAGGGCTCAAAATCTCTGGAAAGGCTCGAAAAAACAGGAAAAATTGGAGTTTTTAGACTCGGAACCTTAGTTCAAACA
>NC_134479.1:14041734-14087839 GCF_964194025.1 Convolutriloba macropyga | reverse complement strand
TGTAGAGAGGAGAGCCAGTATCTCCTAAGCACACCCGCCGATCAGTTATATTTTTCCAGTTGGCTTCTGTCCCGTCTTTTTCCTCAACTAGCTCCATTTCATCAATAATTCTGAAGCAATAACAAATTAGCCGATATCTAGAATGATTTTTATAGATTAGCAGCGCAAATTATGTCAGACGAGAGCTTTGAATTTTGAAATAAAAGATCAAATATTTCGCCAACAATTAACTCAATAATGCTTTGAAACAATTTTGGATGCACCTTTTTTTATCTGTTATTCGCTGTTAACCTATTCTGAAAGTAGTTACAACAAAACGATTGATATTTTACGAAACGATAAGTAGTTTTTTCATACAATAATTTCATTATTAACGCCTTGGTCTACTTGGAGTGATTTGTTCTGAATCAAAGGCAACAAACAAAAACGTTATCAGCTATGGTTGTAATTTAATTGCGTTAAATGTATTCGTTATTAACCATTTCAAATTGATTGGTTTGAATAGTTGGCCTGGCGTTATGTTCAGCAGCTATGAAGCATTTAGTAAAGCGCTAAGCTGATGTGCATTGTGCTACAGCTGGTCTCAAAAGAAATGCAAAGTAAACAAAAAACATTATTGACTGTGATTCGTTTATGGAAAGATTTTCAGTTTCGCGATTGAATTTCTTCCCTGAAAATTTATATTTTTCACATTTTTCAAAAACGTTTCTTCAGCTCTTCTTTTGTCTGCTTGTCCAATAACTAAAATTCATGACTGTTTGTTTTGTGAGTCTAATGAAAACAAGCTCATTTTTAGTTGACTTCAATCAAAATTGTGAGGACGGATATCTGGTAATTGAGTTTTTTGCTCGTCGAAATTATAGCCTTCTCAAAATTAGAGTCGGTACCACTAAGTAAAATTAACATATGCCCGCTTCCTATAGTCCGATTGAGAGCCGCTCATTTGAAACATGTGGATCAGTATGTTTTCAATAATCTTTCACCAAGACTACCTCAAATACTTAGTAGTTTAACCAAACAGAAGAATAAATCTCTGATTTTCTCGGCAGTCGTTTTGTTTCACTAAAGGAATCACTCATGAGAAATTTTTCTATGAGAAATTCTTATGACAAATGTTTCTATGAGAAATTCTTATGAGAAATTTTTCTATGAGAAATTCTTATGAGAAATGTTCGTATGAGAAGTTCTTTTGAGAAATGTTTCTATGAGAAATTCTTATGAGAAATGTTTCTATGAGAAATTGTTATTCTTGAAATTCTTAGAAATGTTTCTTAATGCGTTTCTACAGAGAGAAGAAAGTGTTTTTGAAACTGTTTTCGGTTTTAATTAGACTTCACAAAAGAATTGTGCTGTGTTAAGAAATTGGTCTCAATCTATCACCTCTCTCTTTGCGCCCATTCATCTAATTTGAGAAAAAAACTGTAATATTAGTTCACACATGGGTTCAGGGGTTCAACTGCCGCATACCTGATCGGAATAAACCACGAAAAACTACTCCAGCCAATCAAACTGAAAGGAAGCGAACAAGATGTAGAAATCGGCCTAACTATTTCTGAATCAGTACTGATATACGACTTGCTATTAGACTTGTAGGTCTTGGCCAAGACTTGCATTTAGATTTACACCATCTTGGCCAAGACTTGCATTTATACTGACAAGCGTAAAAAATGACATGATCATATTTCTGAGTACTGATGTAAGACTTGCAATTAGACGTGTGCAGTACTGATATTGACTTGCCGTTCATTACGAAAGGAAAAAAAAATGACAAGCTGATTTGCAATTCTGTGGATCTTTATTGCAACTAATTAGAAGCTTATAATTACAAGCAGCGTCGCACTGGCCACGTTTCTTTTAACTAACAGAAGTAATCCATTGCTTGTGATGAATTTCTATTGTGTAAGATCTGATAAGATGCTGACTAAGATTTTTTATCGTGTAAGATCTAATCAGATCTTACACGACAAAAATTCTTCTTATCAGATCTTACTCGATAAAAATTCTAGTAAGAGGAATTTTTATCGTGTAAGATCTGATAAGACATCTTATAAGATAAACATTCCTCTTATCAGAATTTTTATCGTGTAAGATCTGATAAGACGGAATTTTTATCGTGTAAGATCTGATATGACATGTTTTAATTATTTCATTATAACCAAATAACGCAGTCAAGGTCCTATGAAAGTAAAAAAAAGAATCGGTCAGCAAACCAATTATGAAACAAAAAAAATGCTTGTTGATTCTGTTTTGGCGGCAATTTATTGTGAGTCTTAACTGGGTACTATGGCTAAACTTAGCAGTCCAAGATAGTTTTGGTCTTTGAAAAAACTTTCCAGCCTAGTTTGATAGTCACCGCTTCGGGGAAAGCCCCTGCCACTCAAATAATCTTTTGTACAATATCTTATAAGTCTTAAAAGGACAGTATAAGATAATTTTCTCTTTGTTGCTCTGAGACTTATGTGTTGCATGCTGTAGTTTTTCGGCTACTGCTTGAGAGCAACTCTGAATTATCTTCAATATGAAGAATATACCAAGCTTCAGGAATTTATATAAGAGGAAATTTTTATCGTGTAAGATCTGATAAGACGGAATTTTTGTCGTGTAAGATATTATAACAGGAATTTTTATCGTGTAAGATCTTATAAGTGGAATTTTTATCGTGTAAGATCTTATAAGAGGAATTTTTATCGTATAAGATCTGATAAACGTCTTATCAGATCTGATAAGAAGATGCATCCCCTTACAGGCTATAAGCAAGATGGTTTTGTCAGAAATTTGTCAGATCTTACACGATAAAAATTCCACAATCACTGGGGGAAGTCACTGCTTTGTTTGTTAAAAGAGAGTTAAAACACAACTGCTAAACGGAATTGCATAATAAATCACAATCTTGTATATTTCAATCAGAACCACTGCAAATGTAAAATTAAAGAGCAGAAGACAAATGGGGTTGAACTTTAACACGTTTTATGCATTGTTAAATCTGCCATGCATGTATTGTCTGCTCTACAAGGTAGAGGAATAGTTTACAATAACCAGCCATGTGTCCGTTTGACAAATGTCCTACTTTTCTTCAAATACCGCGAGAAAGTTATTAATAAAAGCACGTGTTAGCAATTAACGATTCCCTAATGGTGATAACAAAGGAAAATATTAAGTTTGATAATAATGAAAAACAAATCAAATGCAAAATTGTTTCCCTGTGACTTTCCTGTCGCATAGCTCCAAAGCGTTAAAACCATATTTTAGTAAATATGGTCTTTTAGGCTGTGCCCCCCCCCCCCCTGAGCAGTATCCCACAGAAGCAGGACCAGGAAATGAAAAATCGATTGCATATCAGCAGTAACTTGTCCAATTGTTTACAGACACAGCATTAATTTCGACAGGAAGCAGGTTACCAAATAGGAGAACATCTAGTCAACTTTCAAAGCACCACTTATTGAGGCTTTCGCAAGCTTGATGAGGCCTTCGAACTTAAGCAACTATTTCTTCGACCTTAAAGGAGACCGTAAAGCCAATTGTTTTCTGAAACCGGCCTTTTGATTTAAAAAAGATTTAATTTGTTTTGCTTCCACACCCAGTAACAAACGCAGCAAAAAGAATATCACCTAAAAAACTTTTCATGCATAATTTTGTTTTATTAAAAGATAACTCATGCTTAAGTTGGCACTATCAATAAAAAAAAGGCTGAAACTTTTTTTTGGAGACAGGCTTTCTCCAACCACATTCCTCAATCTGTCATCGAACAGAGAGTCATTGGAACAGGTCATCCAAGATGTTGCCATCGTAATTGGTTTACTGTAGTTGCTATCGGGATGGCACCGTTCAATCGTTTGCTAACAAAGTTAGCCCGAAAAAAACTAGAATATCTGCATCAGAGAGTTCGAAACGGAGTTCGAGAACCAGCAAATATTTGAAAATTAAAAAAAAAATGTGTTGGAGCAAATTAGATTTAACAAATGCAATTTGGCAAATACAATTACACTACAAGCAAAAATAATAAACGTCGTAGATTCTAACAAGGCATAAGAATCGCCGCCCAAAATAAGAAAAAATCCTACTTATGCAGAAATGACGCGAACCTAACGGCCTTTCTATAATAGACTTTGAAAAACAAACAACATATATTGGACAATGGTTTTACCCGAAATCAAACTACGGTTGCCTAATCAGTCGCCTAGTTTCAACTCTCTTGTAACAACAAAAGATCAAGAAAGTAAGCCAGCAAAGAAGAAATGCGACACGCTCAAAATTTTGGTATATAGGTCGCTAATTTTTCCATTTTAGACTGTGTGAAAACTAGCGACAAGTGTAATTGACTCTAATCCTTTGATTCCGTCGCCGACGCTAATCTTGTTCCTTAATTTTGGGGGATTAGTGACAAACTTTTGTGTGCTATTGTCGCTAAAATTCGCTGCTGGAACTAGCGACGAAGGAACGGCAATTTGGTTGGTGATTTTTGTAATGTCACTGATTTGGGCAAATTTACTCAAATACGAAAACCAACATAATGTATCTGCAGCTGTTGGCGCGACTTGCTGAGGGATGATTAATATCGGAAAAAAAGTTTTTTTTAATCGTTTTTATGATCAGAACGTAACGTCAGCAATTTCATCCGAAACTCTTTCAAACTTTTTCCTCTTTTACGCTCTCTACCCCTTTTCGATTATATAATTTTTTTGCAGGGAAATCTAGTCAGAATCTTAGATCAAGTATTATTTTTGATACTTACATGATTGAGCGGATTGGATCGTAAAACTTTCCCTCAATTTTCTTAAATTGGATTCTCTTCAACGTTTTGGGATAAAAATATTTGTCTCCCTTCATCCAATTGGCTCCCATGCCGCACATTTCAAGAACATCTGTTTGCAATTCCATTGTGTCATTGCAGAAGGGCAATACCAAAGTTTGGTCCTTGATCACAACTCGAAGGCGTCCAAATGCAATTTCGCTCGTGAATCGACTAAAATTGAAACAAATAGAGGGTCATCTTCTAGAATTCAAACGAAAAACAAAAATTGTTTTTATGTCTGAAAGACAATTAGTTTACATTGATCTATTTGGATTTCCTTTGTGGCGTTTTTACAATCATGTTTCAGTTCAATTTCACTTAAAAATGGAAATTTAAGAAGCAATTTCAACAAGCGACGACGTCTCCATCATAAAACGAACACTGTGTGCTTCCCAACAATAAAAAGCCTAGTAAAAATCACGAACGTGCTAAAAAGCCAAGTAAACCAAACAGGACTATAACTTTAGAGAACAAGATTATTTTTAATACTATCATTGGTTCTATACAATTAATTTATTTATCTACGTCCATAAAAATCATACCAAATGAACTACGCTAAAAAGAACGTTTTTTTATACTCAAATAAAAATGTCAAATTGTAGTTCGTTTTCACAGTCTCACGGAGAAATTAAAAGAAAACCACGATGGATATAACTGTGAAGTGAAACAGGGTTTTATCTCACTGACTTTTTTCGCTTTCAGTCTTTCATAAAGTAATGATTCTCTTATTTTTCATTAAGGTTTTATTATGTTCGTTGAGCAAAAAAAACTTTTTGTCCGTAAACAATGTTTCTAAATTAGATCGTTAAATTGCGCGTCATTAAGAACCTCAAAATAGTGAGAAAGTTGCACTACTGTGGTTTTAGATGCTAAACCCATTCAGAATTCGTTTTGCCTTTTCAATAATTTAGCGTATTTTTTTAAAAGTGTTAGAAACTTTGGTTGATTTCTGGAATGGAAAAATGTAAGGAATTCTGATCTAATGTATCGTTGGATCGTTTCCCGCTTTTGCCCCGCACCTGATATGTTTTGTGCCCCCCGTTATAGAACACATGTTATTACAAGGTAACTCAGTGTGAGGTAATTTGTCACGTGCACTCAGGGGTGCAAATGATATCGAACCACTAAGACTAGGACTAAAGTGAATCAATTCTTAAGGTTTATGTTGCAGAAAGTCAAAGACTACAGAAAACATAGTTTTATATCAATCCATATCCACGCTGACATAGAATATCTAATGAAGAGCTTCCAAATCATAATTTGGCGCTTGATGGAAGAGAAATACATGTTGCTCTGGTTAATTTTTCAGAACCTCAACTTCTACTTTGTTGCAGACTTAAGCCATTGGATGACAATTTTGATCTACTGGTAATATTTTTGTACGGCTTTTCATCTGGATTCAAGTTGCTTCATATGAATTATCGGAAATAATTTATATAATGTGCTCAATTTAATGGCAGTGTAGCCCAAGATTCAAATATCAAAATATTTAGTGCGCTTTTGAAGTTCTAAATGAAATGCTTGCCCATACTTGTTCCCTGGCAGCTTTGTCAAAATTTTGCCTCTCTTCAAGTTCAAACACTTTCAACAATTCAGTTCATTGTCATTTGTCAAAATATTTAAAAATTGATCTTGAAAAGTAGTGTGATCTTGGCTTAATATAGCTTGGATTATTTTGTGTCATCAAAGGTCGCTGCAAGTGTTTCCACTCCAATTACAGAACAATAGATTTCATTATCATAAGGCTCGTAACAGTTAATCCACCTAAACATCTCGGGAAAAATTTCACATCAGACAGTTTATGTAACTGATAACGGAAAGCTTTCGAATTGAAGTTTGCGTTGTTTTGACTATTTGAACAAAGCAAAAATTCAAACGTCTTGATATGGTTATTTGGTTTGTGTGCAAAATCAGTAAACTAATTGCAGTTTGTGGTTTGAAAGGAAATTATTTAAGTAGTTTATTTAAACTCAATGTTCGTACTTCTTGTGACGCAGTAAGTTGTTTTTTTTATAAAGGTTATATGTGATGTCGTTTTTGATAAAGGCTATATTGGATCCGACACATTAAAGAACGAAAAATTTGACCAACGAATTTTCCAGGGGCTCATAAAAGGATCTATATTTAAACTTAAAAAAACTAAATTAAATATAATTACACATATTTCAAATTTCAGTTGAGTTGAGTTCAATAAAAAAACACCTCATCGCTAAAAAGACGTTACAAACCACACCGAACTTTTGAAACTTTCAAGTTTTTTTCATTTTCAGCGTGATAGAAAAAACACAATTTTTTTGTTTTACTGAAAATCTAAATTAAATCCATCAGAAAGGTGTCCATAATTTCTCTGGCCACATATTAGACATTATGCATCATGTTGGTCAGGACAACTGACTTGTTGTCCTCGGGTTTTGATTATCAGAAAGAGACAACTGGAAATGATTGATGCCCAGAAAAGTATAATAAAATATAATTTATAATCAAGATCACAATTTAGTGGAAACTGACGAACTTTGGAAAAAAACATCAATTGCCTTTAACTCAAGAGTGCTGAAGAATGAAGCAAAAAATGTTGAGCCCCTAATGTTTTATTTCTGTTCACTCTTTTCGAAAAATACGCTGTGGTATATCCAAAATTTTTTTGTTTCCTGAGATCCAAATTATTATTGATTTGAAGTACCATTTAGTTATTCTAATCCAAACAATAGAAATAATTTTGCCATTGTTTTGTACGGATGTATGACAAAATGGATGTTTATAGGATGAGAGCACAAGCGCATTATATAAATTTCTACAACTGTGTAATCATACTGGAAGCCGATAAATCTAAGGTAAAACTCCGTAGCTTTGTTATAATCTGACCAAATAAAATTGTTTTTCCGGGAACTTCGCTTTTTCTTTTCTATAATAATGTTGCCATGAAACGAGTTTTTCAGTTGCAGACGTCGTCATAGAGTTTTTGGGATGTTTGCCATTCAATTAGAAATTTAATGTTACTTTAAAAATCTTTTCGTTGGTTTTTCTTTTGGTAAGTACTCTATGCATTTTCAAAATCTACTGTGTAATTTGTAACAAACAAAAAACAATCAAAATACTCCGTACACAGATTGATAAAATTCTTTTGTACTGATTAGTCAAGATACATATCTGGTTAGTCAAGATATATATATATATATATATATATATATATATATATATATATATATATATACATAAAAATTTATATATATACACACATATATATATATATATATATTAATTTATATAACTGTATATATATATATATATATATATATATATATGTGTGTGTGTGTGTGTGTGTGCGTGTGTGTTTGTACATTAATATATTTTTATAAATTTTATTAAATATATAATATAATTTCAACTGACATTTTGCGATTTGGAATATTGAGCAAAACACTTTTTCGTGTTTTCGTGAAAAATGTGTTTTGCTTTCATAGATTCTTTTTTCTATATAAAAGGACTTTGGTTTCCGGCGATGTTATTTGCCTCCTAGGATTTCTTGTACCGTTTGGAAAATTTGCAATTTTTGCGTTTGCAATTCTTTACCTAATTACCCCTAGCAAATGTCACCAAGAGGCAATTTGAAGAGTAACATAACCAAAAAAATTGATGATAATTGATAAAAGTTGTAAAGAAAAATGTTCAATCAAATAGTTTCTGAATTGATCTTTCTTTCACCTTCACGTTGTCTCAAATTGAACAAATACCTCATAAAAAACTACTTGTTAAAAAAGAACTACTTGTTTCCGAAAACCATTCAAAAGCTACTGTCGAAACTCTGGTCACAAGATTGGAAAAATGATTTTAAGAAACATTCAAAGACTGTGAAAATTTGTCATTACTTTGAAACTGATTTTTGTAAAAAAAAAACAACTCGCGCATCATATTTAACCATAAAAAACTCCATCATTTGAAGCTTTCCATGAAACTTTTGACGTAATTTTTGAATTCCTGATAATCATCAAGCAGGCTGTTATATTTATATTTAATTTTTTTCTGAAAGTTGCTCAGATTAAATCTTAAATTGAATAAGATCAAAGAAATTGAGCATCAAAAAGGGTACTAACTGTTTGGTTACATTCGTTTCTATCCACCAGATTCTGTTCCAGCTGCAGCTTTGCGAGCTGTCGGAAAAATTACGAACGCAAGCATGATGGTATTCTGAAAAAGCAAACGAATTATAGTCAAGTATCTCGAGTAACTATAGGCAAGCTTATCAGGTGAAAAGAAATTCTCGTCCGTTCTCGTCGATCAATTGATTCTGCTTCATTGACTTGCGTTTGCTTCGAGCTAAAAAAAATGGAACCTACGTTCCGTCACAAAAAACTTTTGCTGAAGCGCATTCCCCAAAGAATTGTGCGGCAGATTAATTGCAGTTTAATTGCTGATTATAGTATCCTTATAGCCTAAATCCTAATATGATTAAAATATTGTGGAATGCCCTTACGCCCTTCTTTGGAAGTATTTTCAATTTTAGGCTATTTAATTTCCATGTCGAAGAAAAACTGCGTACACGTCCTTTGAGAGCTTTCCACATTGGGCGTCAAAAGACGACGGGAAGTGCGAGCTGCATTTTTAAACTAGTTTTTGTTTTGGTAACGATAGACGCTTGTAATAAGTTTTGGATATTTTCCGTTTGTGCCACCCTCCCCCCCCCCCCCCCCCCCAGCTTAGTGGGTTCATATTATTTGCACCTAAACGCACGAGCTATTTTGTTAGATATCGATTTTCCATGTAATGGGGGAGCAATTTTTCATGCAATTTTCCACGTGCTCTGTATATGGGGGAGCGTAACTTACTGGGGGGGGGGGGGGAGCACAAACGGAAAAGCGATGTATTTTTGAGTTTTCATCATAACTTGGACTCATTCAAGCCTTGCTTACCGCTGTCAATTAGTTTAATCTGCATGGAATTATGCCCACCCGGATCTGTTAGTCAGTTAAAATCAGAGCTGGAACATTAATTTTTACAGCCTGGATTTTAGCCAGGCCAGCTTTCTGAACATGTCCCACTTTGCAATTTACAGCATGTTCTGCAGAGAAAATTATAGTGATTCATCCTACGCATTATTTTGTTATTATTAGCGTTCTCTGTGAAGCTTCACTAACCGAATGTCCTCAAGCTGAGCATTGCTAATTATCCGTATTCACTCTATCTGAGCAGGCTAATTACCCGCCATTTCTCTATCTGAGCAGGCTAATTACCCGCCATTTCTCTTATCTCTATCTGAGCAGGCTAATTACCCGCCATTTCTCGATCAATTGTTGTCTCTCATCTTAAATTGTCCAAACAATTAAGATCCCTTATCTGAATTCCTAAATCAGGCGTTTCATGCCCGATGTAAACTACCGACCTCCGCCGACCTCCGCCCTCCGCTACCGCCCTCCGCTACCGACCTCCGCCTCCGACCTCCGCCTCCGACCTCCGCCACCGACCTCCGACCTCCGCCTCCGACCTCCGCCTCCGACCTCCGCTACCGACCTCCGACCTCCGCCTCCGACCTCCGCTACCGACCTCCGACCTCCGCCTCCGACCTCCGCTACCGACCTCCACTACCGATCTCCGACCTCCGCCTCCGACCTCCGCTACCGACCTCCACTACCGATCTCCGACCTCCGCCTCCGACCTCCGCCACCGACCTCCGACCTCCGCCTCCGACCTCCGCTACCGACCTCCACTACCGATCTCCGACCTCCGCCTCCGATCTCCGCCACCGACCTCCGCCGATGCACCAATATATGGTTTATATGAACGCACCAATATGGTTTAGTTGAACGCACCAATATGGTTTAGTTAGAGCTAGAATGGCTGTTCAGGATATCGCCATCTTAAAAATTTTATGCATGACACCAGTTATTCGAAATTTTCAAAATTTGCTATGATCGTTGTATGTACAGTCTGATGATGTGAAACGTTCTGTGCAGTGTTCACCAATAATGTAAATTAGGCTGCGAAGAAAAAAGACAGACTGGATGTTTCTTTATCGACTCTGGGCAGACTGGCAGAAGTATTTACACTTCTATTTGACTGGTTCAGTGCAAGGTCCGGGCAGTAACAAGTTTTGAAGCTATTTTTTGCGTTTTCATCACCTATTGTATATGAATCAGAATTTCGACACGCCTGGAAAACAAAAAATGTAAAATATAGAGAATTGTAGAAAAATGGAATCCCAAAAAAACTCAAGATCTTCAAAGAACGCAACAGGTTTTATTTTTTCGCGCTTCAAGGCTTCCAGATCATCAAAGGTGCTATCCTATGTAAACAGTATGGAAAGATAACAATTTTGTTTTCTATTTTTGTCCAATGGCTCTAAAAAAGAAATTGTTCGACGTCCATTTACTCCACTAGACTGATTCTTGTAATTAGATTTTTCGTCTGTTTTAACCGAAAAGATGCAGGTAACTTTTCTGAAATGAGGATTGGTGATTTTTCAATGCTGTTTTATTTGTTTTGTTACTTCTAAGTACTTGAATTACTACTTGATAGAAAACCATATTGTTAGAATGAAGAGTCAGAGAAAAACATTTTTTGTTATGAAACGTGACAATAGTTTGGATCATAATTAGCTCTCCGAAATAACAGTCAAATTTAATGTCATACCAACTGAGCATTCACATTGTTCCCTTGGTATAACAACTAGATTTCAGTCAATCAATTTATTCTGCTTTTTTGACTCGCGTTTGCTTCAAGCTGAAAAAACGGAAACAGCATTTGCTTCGTATTTACAAAAACAGAATTAATTAGCGACAATATAAATGCAATAGCATCTCGATCAGTTTTCCTAATGGCTGCATTTTAATGGGCAAAGTTAGCAGTGTGGGACTTAAACGACCAATCTAGGACAAAAAATTTACTGTCCATCAACTGAAAAAGACTGCAAAAGCAGGGCTACAAAGGCGAAAATCAAAATTAAACGGCAACAACCGACTCAAAACTCTGTTTACATCAAGTTTTCATTTGTGTATAAAAACCTTGGTTTCAATTTGTTGAAGGGACAGGCGTTCCTGATTGTTCGAGTGTCAAGGGGACAAAAGCTCAAAATTTTTATGTTCCGTCAGAACAGATCAGCAAACTGATCAAAAAACATTGGCAGATGCTGAAAACATCTTTAATCACAAAATTGGGTGTGATTGATTTTGTATTAGATCTTTAAATGAAAAAAAATGATGATCAATGGAACTGTTTGACGGAACAAATTATAAAATTTCAGAATATCATATAGTAAATAAATTGGAAAGAACGCTAAATTTTTAAGGGAATTTGTTTAGCATGATTAGATAATGAATTTTACAATATGATTGAAGCATTTGAAAAAAAAACTGAACTGTGATAATTTCTTGACAGAAAACAATCGAAACGCCTATTTTGATTTAGAGCTGAATAATAGACTTACAAAAATGAACTTGAAAAACTTCTTGTCTTCGGTAAGCGTATGCAATGTTCAGAAGTTCGAAACAATTCCGGACACTCAGACACTAAAATATTTAGTTAGGAAGATGAAATTTTTCTAAATTTTTAATTCTTTTCCAACTTGAATTTTCGAGTTCAATAATTAGATTGATTAAATAATTGTAACCAACAACCATAAAGCGTTCATTTGAAGAGGAGACGTTATCAAAAGCCTCGAATTATCTCTAAATTAAAAGGAAAGTAACTCAGAATCAATGCAAAGAAAAATGTAATCCCAAAAAAATATCGAAGTTCATCAAAGAATGAAAACAGGCCTTTTTTGCGCTTCATGGCTTCTAGGTGATCAATGGTTCCATCCATCTAAACAGTGCGGAACACTAAGAAACTTTTATTTCTCTTCTTTTTTTGTCTGATGACTTTAAAACAGAAATTTTCAAATAATATCCAAAATTTTAAAGATAATATCCCAATCGTTTTTACAGGCTCAGAATATGAAAAATTGAAGGCGGTATAAAATGTCATTAAAAGTTTGAACAAAAAATTTTTCCATTTATCCAAAGAAGCGCTTTTTGAGAAATCTGAAATTATGTCCCTAGTATTTGATTTTTCGGAAAAACGAGTTCCTCAATTTTTTGAAGCAAAAACAATTGAAATAGTTTAACATCAGGAGACAAAAAATTAAAATCTTTTGTAAGAAGTGGCTTTTTGAAAAGACGACGCTGACATATAGTCAAATTAAAGAAAACACGTTAAATATCAACACATTAAATAGACAATTCTAGTGCAAAGCCTCAAAAACAGTCCCAAAACACCTTAGAACAAGAATTAGACCATAGTTGGAGATTAATTTCTTGATGCATTGCAATTTTTGAAAAAGGCTTACATTAAATTGTAGCGTCATGGAACTCCAAAGCAGGTAATGCAGGCACACAAATCGTTACTAACACTACATCACCAGGCCCTCTTAATAATCTTCAAGGCCAAATCATCAAAGTAGGTTAAAGATTTGGACTGATCGGCTAATATAGCTTATATTTAAAACCGCGAACTTTGCAGGCCGGTAGTAAAATGGTATTTGTAGACTATATCAGCTAGAACTCAATCAATAAAGCCATACACAGAACATGTTATCATAAAGAATTTGCTCTTTTCTACTTAAATTTAGTTGGCCACAAAATGAATGCTATTAACAAATTCCGGAATGAAAAAAGGAAGTTAGCTAAAATTTAGCTAAATTTTCTCGCAACGATATTGAAACAAGTAATTAAATAAATGAGCTGCACGAAACCAGAGGAATCAGGCTTACTTAAATTTATAGCGTGCAAGACATTTCCTTGCTTATCAATTTAAAATATGTAAACAAAAAAACAATATCTTTCGGTCCGTTCGATGCGCATTTTCTTACAGTACCAAATAGCAACCTGTTAAAATTAAATACAGAGGCACCTAACCAGACTTAATCGTGGCAAAACGTAAAAAAATTTTGTTATCATTGCAGTGCGGGAACTAAACATGAAGGATAAGAGGAAGGACATAAAACACCTCAGTGCCTATGAGATCGAACGAAAGAAGGAACAGCTTACCAAATGTTTAATGGCAATTGTTTGAATACGAATTAGTCTATTCGCTTAAACCATGCAAATCCTCAGTTACATTTTTGTTAATGAAAAAACTTTGTAATCGTCATGTGCCGTTTTTACTGATGTTTTCGACAACCATTCTGTTTTAGCAAGTGAATTCATAAAAATTGATCTTCGCTATCGATCGACCACTATAATAAGGCTAGCAAACATCCCGTGACTTAAGAAGACATTGTAGTTGTAAACCAAAGATGATTGCACGAAATGTAAAACAGCGGTAATAACTGGGTAAATAAATGGGCCAAGATTTTTGCCCGCCACTTTTCTGGACAATCAATTCTAATTGAAATACTTGATTGGAAGTTTGATCGCAGCGTCAATATTAAAAGATAGGTTATAGGCCCACAGCTTTTCTAATATGATTATTAACATCACCCTTAAACGGACACTAGGTCGCACTGTCTCGGCGCTGCATTCAACTGGAAAAACAGACGAGAGGACTAGGAGAGACAAGCGTTGTAGACAAGCAGTGGTCAACCGTCTGTGTTTGAGTTGGAAATCAAGTGGGATTGAAGTTATATTGTGCCGCTAGTTACTTCAGGGACTCTGTTTATGGAGTGGGATGTTGTCTAGCTGGCTAGCGGACTTGTGTGGACAAGGAGTTTTTGTAGAGGACTGGAAGAATTTGTTTGTGGAAAGAGGACCTTATGTAGTTGTGGCTGGCTCTTCGCGGAAGCTTGTGTAGCTGTGTTCAGCTGTGTTTTTGGAAGCTCTTGGGGTGTTTTGGAATTTTGCTTGTAGATCACAACTCTTCGAAGGATCATGGGAACTGTCCATGGAGCTTGGGATGTTTGTGCAGATGTTTCTACAAGAACTTCTTCAGATTTCTTAGTATTGCTGAAAACAGCTAAACATAAACAATTTTTGTCTTTATTCCTAACCTCATCGGGTTATCGATTATAATGCATTCAATTTGGTTGATGTTATCACGAGCGTTTATTGGTCAAAATAAAGTCTCTAAAAGAACTTATTTCTAGTGAGAGTTTATGATAAAGCAGAGGTAGGTTAACAAAGTCCCAAATGTTAAAAAAAGTCTCAGAAGGATAATGTTAAGTTAAAAAAGACGACAGGCAAAATAACATGACATTGGAAAACGAAAGTGATAAAGAAAAAAAAGTTTTCTTCAACAATTCTGAGAGGACTAAATACAAGCATTTCACAACACCTGTAAAATATAGTAATGATTGGAAAAATTTAGAGGAAAAATTCGAACTTGTCGACTTTCAAAACGAGAAAGTTCAAAAGAAAAGTAAGCATTTATTGTATGAAAAAGACGAAAAAAATAATTGTTGGGAACTTTGACTCCTAACTGCGGATTGTAGACTTAAGAAATCAACTAGAGAACAAATAAGGTAACAACCAAAAAAGTGTTCAAGTGTGGCCAGCAAGCTTACTGTTTCAAGCGAAATAAGAAGCAGAATTCTGAGGAAAAAGTCTGTTAAACAAAAGGACAAAGTTTAAAAAAAAACAGTCAATCATGGTCACAGAGCTTAGTTGATCAAAAAAAATCGAGGACGAAAAGTACATTTCATACCTTCAACCAGCAAAAATCTTAAGATGAACTGGTGTTAGACTCCTGAACAACAAACAATAAGATTAGGGATTAAAATTTATTTATTGAATTTGCCAAATAATATACATTGAAAATAAGTACCGCAAATTCTTGCAGCTTGATAACGATAATGTTGAAAAGAAAAGTGATTGTATGTTCTAAAATAAAAAGTGAAATTGTTTAAATTGTCATAGAGTTGAACACATGGCTAAGGGTCCTAAACTTCAGAAATGAACTGGAAAATGAACAAAGGTCCAACCAATAAAGTGTTTAATTGTGGTGATCAAGGTTATTTTTTTTATACGAAGCAGAAACCAGAGAAAAAATCTGTTAGACAGAGAAGATTGTTTAGTCAAAAAAATCAATCGGGCCACAAAGCATAGTAGATCAAAAAAAGTTGAGGACGAAGAGTATTTCTCATTCTGTCAAACAGCAAAAAAGTTCTTAATGTCAGCTAGTGTTAGCATCTTGAGAAACAAGTAAAATGGTTAATTGTGAAAGTATGTTTATTACAATTGACGAAGAATATGCATGTATACTAAAACGTCAATAAAGTAACAAATTTTTAATAAAAAGACGGGGACAATTGAGATAGAAACAGAAAGGTATGGCAGACTCAAAAGGTATGGCCAAAAAACTTTTGTCAAAGGCGCTACTAGTACTTGATAAACCCAAAAATTTTTCTCTGTGTTCAAGTTTAGAAGGGCCCGCAATTATGTCTTTTTTGGTAGCATGATTGAAATAGGAACTAGAATTGGAAAAACTGACCCGCTTGAGGAACGGTCCTTTTGAGAGCAGTGAAATCAGCAACAAGTTCGGAATAATGCAATTGGCCTAGCGGGGACCGTCTGAGTTTATGGCAGAAACAATTAGGACACAATAATATTGAGTAGTTGTTGAAATTGAAAGATTGAATCAGCGGATTTAGTTTAAGGGAACATGACCTGAGGAATTGTTAAACATGATGTAGCAATGATTAGGTCGAAGTTCCACTTTAGAAAGATTCTTTGACCGGAGCGATAGATCTCAGTGGAAAATATTTCAAGATGATACATTAGGGCCTTTTAATCCAGAAGTTGTCGATGGCCTCCTATATGCAAATGGTTCTGTGGACACTTTTATTAGATGTCTGAAAAAGTATTGCCTAAAGACAAGGTTTTGCGAGGGTTTCCCAAGGAGCAAGGTTGAAGCGTCAGAAGAGGTTTAGCAATTTCTTGCAGATAGAGGAAAGCCAGGATTGTTACTGTGCGATGGTATGGGTGAGTTTAATTTGAACGACATGAGGTAGTTTTGTATAAAACAATGCGTATGTCTGCAGTTTCCAGCACCTTACACAACTAAAGAAAACTGTAAAGTTGGTCGTAAGTTGGGATCAAAAACATGAATGGTGAGATGTCCAAGTCAGCAGTCAGGACACAATAAGACAAACTGGCCTTATGAATAAAACAACTCAAGTAAAAGTCAGAACCTTTGTTTTTATTGTGGGATCAAAAAACACCATTCAAAGCAATGAACGGAAAAAAACCGAAAATTCGAACCCATAGTAACTCTGAACCTAGTACAGTTTTGATTAAAATGCTAACGTACAAAATGAGAACTAGTTCCGCTGAAAAAAAGTTCAGACTTCACAGAAAGGTATATTTTGCGACATCATATTACCGTAAAACATATCCTAAAGGCGCAAAGAATCAAAAAGTTACTGAAATTAGAAGATCTCAAAAATTAATTTCTTACAAAGAAAGAAATGTTCAACAGAACCTCATTGACATCAGAACAATGAGGTTAGAACAGGATGCAGATCTGAAATCAGTTACAAATTTAATTGAAATTATAATTTATAATGTGATACCTTAGTCAACAAGTGAAGCAGTAAGAGACAAGAATTGGTTTGAAGAAATGCAAACAGAGTATAATTATTTAGTTGCTAATTTAATTAGATCCAAGTGGATTTAGGCTCTATTCCAACTTCTCAAGATGCTGTTATTTTTATGAAAACGGGGATGAAGATACTGAGAAAATGGTCTACTCTTGGGTAGAAGATTTGGTTGTAACAGGAATGCGACAAAATTTTTGCAACATTTTTTAAAACAAGACATGCAAAAAATTAAAGATAAATAGCTGTGGTGAACTGATTTTGTGCCTTAAAACTAAAATAGAAAGGACAGAAGACGAAGTAATGCTAAGCCAAGAGAGAGGTTAGTTTAAAGAAATTACTAGAGAAGTATCGAAGGAAACGTGCCAACGTAGCACATTGAAAATACAGGGGTACGTTAGTTCAAAGCATTCAAAACATGATTTTTCAGAAATCGGCGGCAAAAATATTAAGAACTGCGGTATTCTGAATATAGGGTTATAGTAGGATGGTTTGATTTTTGTGGCGTTGAAGACAACTCCAGATGTTTCAGATGCAGCCTATGTTTTGATTTCAATTGTAGAAAGTCTGGAGAACAAGCATTGAAATGCCACAAAAAGCTTGTATGCGTTACTTGAAGAGTAAAAGGTCTGAAAAATTGGTTTACAGAAGGTATGATAAGTTGGAACTAAACGGGTTTTCAGATTTCGACAGTTCGGTCAAATTAAACAAAAGAAAAAGTACAATTGGTTATTGTTTCAAACTTCAAAACAGTTCAGGAGCAATCAGCTGGGCTAGTAAATTTCAAAAGCGCGTATCAACGACCACATTTTTTGAGCAGCTTTAGCATCAGTTTGCACATAATCAACCATGTATTGCTCTTAGTTAGAATTCTCTGAACCATGGCAAGACTATGCAGTTTGCATTAAAGATGCTCTTTGTTCTTATCTTGGTAGAAATTACACTATCTTAGCTGAACTACTTGCCAAAAAATAGCATAGACACCTTGGAAACTTTGGTGAGAAAAAATATTCTTTTTGGTGACGTTCTCCTTAGTTCAAACACTGAATTTGTCACAGGAGAGGTATCAAATTTTTATATATCATTTGTTTGATTACAAATTGGTATATTCACTTGCATCAATGCACATGCTGATATACACCTTTGTTGTTGAGAAAACGATGCTAATTTAATGTGCCATTTGCACTGATGTTTTCCGCAACTATTCCGTCTGGGCATGTGAATTGATTTTGTTTGATTTATTTTCTATCGATCACTATGGTGATGCTAGTGAACATTACAAGTCGCCGATAGACCTAAAAGTTGTATATCATGGACGGTTGCGCAGAATTAAAAAAACGGTAATCACTGGGTATATGAAAGGGCCAAGGTTTGTGCCTATTGTCACTGTTGTCAACCACCAATTGTAATATATTTGATGACAAGATTCGTCTCCGTGTTGCCTAAAACCGGTACAGATGCAAAATGACTGGTTGAAAATAGTCAGTGTTAAACAGAATTTATCAGCCAGTCATAATCCAATAGACAAGGAGAGTAAGCGCTTGAAAATTGTCATATCATTTATAACCCAGTACAGCGAAGAGTGAAGATTTTGCACGGTAACTAAAAAGATCTATTTGAAGGCTCAGTAATAAAATCTATAAATTAGAGAATCACAAAAAACGCCGGTCTAACCGGTAAAGTAACCAACGAGACCTACTTTGCAAGAACTGGCTCAACAAACAATATCAAGAACCGCTGACAGACTTGAATAATTGAGGATGGACACCCCAGAACACACTGGAACTGTTAAAGACCTCTTGGATAAATTAACAAGCGGAAAAATCCAGCGCAAAACAGAAGAAGGTACAGTTAAAACCAGGCTGGAACAAATCTAACTAATCCTTGTTCGGGGTAACATCTGATCTGAACTCTGATCAGACCAAACCCAACGCACACGGTGCATTCGTAATCTAAAATATAGGGTCTGGGATTTGTTTCGAGTGCTCTTAAATATGATTGGTTACTGCGGCCTGGGGATGTGTTATAGCTGATAGATTAGCTATTTGAATTGTATCTGTGCTTCGAATACGATAACTAATTTATACAGTGGAATCCCGGGGCGAATCCGTTTTAAAGTGAACTTTGCTAAATTTACTGAATGGAATCGCTAAGCGAATCCAGGCTAACTTTAGCTTTTGAATTTGAAGAGCGTTTACAGAGGCAACTTGAATTCAGCAGATTAAGAAAGATTATGATCAGTAAAATATATGCAGTTTGAACAATCTATGAAAGAGTTTAGTAGACTAGCGGTAATATCTATATATGCGAACAATAAAAAGTCATCATATCCTTTGTTACAAAATGTATGACATAAATATCAAAATAGGGGGTAATTTGTAATTTAGTACAAGTATGAGTTTCGATATATAATTATGTATCCATAGGTATCACGTTTCTCCCATGACAGGAAAAAATTTTAATGTAATTACAATTTTTAAAAAGAACAACACAAATAAATAAATGTATGCATAGTGATGCAATTTAGTTAACGAAAGAGTGACAACTGAAATTAACATAATCGTAGGTTGGAAAAGCACCGCGAATGTTGAAATGCACAAAGGAAATTGTATAATTTTATGGATTTGCGAGGTGAATGCATATTGATAAATTTAAGCACAACGATGTCAGATATGCAAATGGAGAATGTAAACTGGAAATGAGAAACAAATGCAATAAATAAAATATGAAACACAAATTAAAATTGGATTCGCAGAGCGAATACAAGAATGAATTAAAACTAAACATTAACTGACAGTTTGCAAAGTTTGAACGGTTTCTAATCACTAAATTTCATTTTCAGCATCCCATACTGACATTTCCTTTTCTTGTTTATACTCATTATAGCGGATTCGAGGATCAGGTGGTGATATATGTCCGATCTGTATTACGGGTAATGGTGGAGATGGGATGCGAACTTGTGCTGCATTCTGGATTAATTCCACCACTGATTCTCCGGTTGTTAAAGTTTTTAAGTACTTGCTTTTTGGTTTTGCGTTTCTTTGTTCTTGATGAACTTGTATATGCCAATGAGCTTGTTGGGGAAATGTCCGCCTCCGAAAAACCATAAAATTGAGGCCGTTTTCGTATTCGACCTTTGTTTTGTATTTGCGGGACGGGTACAGTTGAGGATCCAGGCTGTTCTTGTGGGGCTTGTCCGTTTTCATTTAGAGAGGCTGTATTTTGGCAGCGTTTGAACTGAGGCCTGGAGGAATTTCGAACTGTCAGAGCTCGAATCACATTCAAGTTTACGGAAGAAACTACTAACGTTGTATCGCGTTGTCGATTATGAATTTTGGTTTCCCCCGCTTATGCTTCTTTAAGTCATTACTATGTTTTGCTATTTTGGTCTGCGTGGTTTGCTCATAGGGTGCCGGCCGACTTTGTGCATTTGTCCATAAATTATTTGCCCGTTCCGCTTTAGTTCTTATTTTTTCCAGGTCACTATCTCGAACTTTAACCGATGATTGTCCAGGCTCATTTATAATTGTTGTGGTTGGCGAGGATTTAGCAATGTACGACCCGGGTATGAGGACTTCGTATAATCCGGCCAGTTTTTTCTTCGCTCTTTTCTTATGAGGAAGTTTTCGGGCGAGTTTGACTTTCAGAGATGCCTCAGTCCTGGGGATGGGATCAGTTAATTTCGGGTGTATAATGAAGCGCAATCCCTTGTCAGTAGAATCGCGATAACGGCGGCCTAAATCTTGTTGTGCCTGGCACATAGTCTTTTCAATTTCCAGATCACGTCTATCTGGATTGATCCACCCGGCATCATCAAGGAAGGCTTCCGCAGGAACTGCATCACCATCTAAATAGTAGTTAATAATTTTTTCCTAAGATAAACTTAGACTTGAGGGAGCAGTACTAATATTCTTTAAAGGAGTATTTGGAGGAAGACTAAAGTGAGCTTCAAATGGATTTATCTTTGTAGTTTTCAGATTTGTTATACGTAGGTCTGAAATAATTAATTTAATCGCAGCGGAAGTAGAAAATCTTTCTTTGTGTTCAGATTTCATACAAGATAAACGCCGTTTTATTGTTTGATCATTCGCTCCACTAATCCAATAGCTCTCCAATAGCTCTAGCTGTAGGATATTTTGAATAACGGTCAATACATGTGAGAAAAAAAATTCTTAATCTTTTCCATTCGGTATCGGTCCCCCAAAGTCAATTTGAATCTCCACATTAGGTTCTTGACCTACTTTATGTGGATGCCATTTGGATTTAGGAATAACAGGTTAGAGATTCTTTCCAATTTCTGTACATAGGACACAATCAGAGGTTTTTGCTAGAATTTCTCTATGCATGTATGGCCACCATGCATACTGAGTTAATGAGATCATCCCCCAGCTACCAGTGTGTGTCATGTGAATCGACTCGAGTAAGACCTCTTTAATTGAGTTAGGGATCGCGACGCGTTCTTCAACACAAAGGCAAACTGATTTCACAAGAAGGTCCTTCCAGAAAGAATGAATGTACTGGCTGAATTCCTTACATCTGGCCTCATCATCTTGGATCACACAGTCCCGGATTTGTTCGAGGACGGCGTCCTTGCTTGTAGGGACCGCGAGAAAGGACTTCGTGAAGAGCTGATTTAGGTAGTCTTTGAAAATTTCTTCCCGGGAAAGCTCAATGTCCCTACTTTCCGGCGATGAAGAAGTCTGGGTGTTGATGGCACTCGTACTCGCAATTGTGTTTGGCGTTGAATGGGTTTGAAAGGTCACTCGGGGAGTTTGAGGAGATGTAGGAGTGTTGATTCGAGGGGACTCAGTAGCAGACATTGTGATGTGATTGAAATTGTTATCAGAATTATTTCCTGAATTTAGTTTAGAGTTTGTGATCTGGATTTGCGGAGCGGATGCAGTTATAATTTTGAGCAAGTGAATTGCGTGACAATTGAAGCTTGAAATGAATTCTGAGTTGTAATTTTTACTCTCGCTTTAGTAGTGAATGGATAATTTGAGTAATTCGGAATATGTGCGTTGTGTTTGGTGAATTTGTGAGAGTGGACTCGCGTCCTGTTTACAAGTAATTTGCAGTTGGAGTTATTATGCTGCTTTTGGAATGTATTTTATTCGAGTTACTAAATAAAGTGGTAATGGCGAATTCGGTAAATTGTAGCTACCATAAATTCCTCATCATTTTGAGTGATGCTGTTTGAATTGGTTGGCGCGAAATAAAATCATCTAATCCCATACGAATGCCAGGGATATGTTCTATATTAAAATCAAAAACTAACAAACGATCAATCTTGTTTATCGAATATTATATGACTTATTTGAACGATGAGATTTCAAAATGGAAAGAAGTGCTCTATGATCTGTCAAGACTGTAAAATGTTTTCCAAAAAGATAATAATTAAAATATTCAATGGCTCAAACCACACCAAGTAATTCTAAATCATTAAAACTGCAACACTCTTCGTTGCTATTAAGAAAACGAGATGCAAAAGCCACAGTTTTCCACCCTTCGCAAGCCAATTGTTCTAGTGCGGCGCCTGAACCTTGATGCATCACATTTGACTCGCGTTTCCAGTCGTGGATTAAAATGAGTATTTTCCGTAGCATTTGCAATTGTAATTTTAAAATGTTCAAAATGAATTCGATGATTTTCAGTCCAAATAAGTTTTTCATTTTTCTTTAACTGAGGTCGAAGAGGGTGACAAATTTTTGCCGGATTAGGAATAAATTTGCTTAATTGATGATCACTACCTAGAAATGACCGCAGTTGTTTCAGTGTTTTTGGAGCCTTCATTTCCGCTATAGCTGCTGTTTTTGATTCTATGGTCTGACCATCACTTTGGGAGAATGTAAAATCAAGCCAGTTTATATGATAATTTGCAAAATGACATTTGCTCAGGTTTATTCTAAGATTATCTGCATCAAGTTTTCGTAAGCAGTTGTAGACGTATTTCATATGCGATTCCTTACTACCTTTACTGACTACAATTGTATCATCATTAAAACAATATGTATTAGTTAAACCAACTAATGTGTAAACCATGGCTTTTTGATACTCCGCCGGCATATCCGTAAGACCGTAAAAACCAGTTTTAAAACGATACGTACCAGTAGAGTCACCGCAAATGATATTAAAATTACAGTGACGAGAAGTATCCGGATGTAATTTAGTTGGCTGTACGCATATTTTAAGTCAATTGTCGAAAAACAAACATTGTCGCCTTGATTCGAAAAACAAACATTGTTGATGTGTTGTTGGTTAGAATCGATAAGACTATCTATGTTCGGCATTTAATACTTATTTTTATGAATTGCTTTACTCAAATCAAGAGCTAATTTAACACATTTGTCTTTCTTAACCGTGACAACGATCGGAGAATTAAAGTTTTTATCTGAGCATTCGTGTAAATTTTCAATATGTCCTTGATCTGATAGTTTCTTCAATTCATCAGATTTTTATCAAACAATTTTATAGGAACACGACGGCCTTTTTGGTGTGTTGTAGTATATTTTTTATGGAATTTACAACAAACTGTATGAAATTTGGACTTACCAATTCTGGAGACTAAGTCAGGACAAGGTTCATGTTCTTGGAGACTAAGTCAGGACAAGGTTAATGGTTTTTGATTTGACAAGGTTCATGTTCAACCTGAGTAACTGTCTTTGGATTATTAGATTGTTGAATTGAAAGTCCGATGGCAGGGAACAAATCTCTGCCCAACAATGAACGATGACCGTCCGTCAATACTTGAAATTCAATTGGATTCGCTTACCAATTATTACTTCGGAGTGACGTTTGGTGTATGCAAAGCGTTTGATTGAGTTCGTTGGAGAAAGTCTTCAATTGTTTGGGAGGCGCCTCGCGTATTCATTTTAATTTTGGATCTTTGAAACGATAGTTTGCCAAGGTTTTAATTATTATCGTGCAAACGCTGCCGAATCCACGAAAACATTTGTTGCTGTATTTCCAAATACCACAAGAAGATTAATTGATTCTATAGGAGTTGTAAAATCCGCTGAAGATACTGATGCATTAGTTAGATTCTACATCAGGGTCATAATTAGCCGAAAATTGATTAACATCATCAGTTTGATCATTTTCTTTTTCAACGTTATTGACACGCGGTTTAGGATTTGGGTAAGAATTAGGATCCTTAGGTTTTCGACAAACCTTCACGATATGATTTTCGATACCACAATTATTGCATTTCTTTCCACGTGCCGGGAATTTGTTACGATATTCCGAAGTCCAACTCAGTCCACAAAAATGGCATGGTGTAGGCCTCCTCCGGCTTGTGGAAATCATGTTTGAGTAGGGAGTAGCATTTGCGATGCGCATCCGTTGTACTTGATTGAATGTGGAATTGAATTCGGATTTATTAGCAATCATTTTAAGTTTGTGAAGAGTGCCCATTTCAATGTTTATTGGAATTGTCAAAGCTTTGCTGGGCTCCATCGTCTCTCTTAGGAGCTCTTTCTGAATATCTTCACTTTGCATGATTGCATTAAAGACATCTCTGATGATGGTATCTCTCTGTTCTCCCAGATCACAGTTTTTGGAAAGTTCTTTAAGATGACCGTAGAGTTTTTCATTTGGTTCGCCTTTTTGATGCTTTCGCGTTAAGAAGAGATATCGACCGAATGTTATTTTATGAATTTGGATGAAAGTTTTGTTTAAGATATCCCAAAGATTTTTAGTTGAGACTTCATCTAAAGTGATAGCCAAATTTTTGAAATTGAAGACTCGTCGTTCTTCTGTTCCGAGGCTCAAATACATCAAAGATGATGCTTTCAGATCACAAACGTTCTAAGGTTTGTCTCCGCATAAAACGCTTACAATTTCAAGACGTAAACATTGATTCTTCCATGCCCTCTTTGCTTGTTCATTACGAATGCGTCTTGCTCGTTCCGATTTGTGCTGTAGGATTGTCAACGGCGTCTTCATAGGCGGGTTCGGGAGGTAGAACGACGGGCTCTGGAGTGTCGGGAAGGAGGAGATCCACTACAATCCCTTCGCGATCAAGAATCGCCAATTTGAGTTGTGTCCACCAGTTTTCCCATCAAAGAGGGGGCTCTAGAGTAGCTTTCACTCAAAAAGGTTTTATTCCGAGTGGAGATTTGCTGCTGTCCTTTAGTGCTGACTGCGCCATTATATAGCTGAGAGATTAGCCATTTGAATTGTTTCCGTGCTGCAAATACGTTAACTAAATTATACAGTAGAATCGCGGGGCGAATCCGTTTTAAAGTGAACTTTGCTAAATTTACTGAATGGAATCGCTAACTTTAGCTTTTGAATTTGAAGAGCGTTTACAGAGGCAACTTGAATTCAGCAGATTAAGAAAGATTATGATCAGTAAAATATATGCAGTTTGAACAATCTATGAAAGAGTTTAGTAGACTAGCGGTAATATCTATATATGCGAACAATAAAAAGTCATCACATCCTTAGTTATAAAATGTATGATATTAATATCAAAATAGAGGGTAATTTGTAATTTAATACACATATGAGTTTCGATATATAATTATGTATCCATAGGTATCACAGAATGGTATGATCAGAGGCTACTTCCGGATGGTATTGGTGTGATTGGAGGTCATTTCTTTCGGGGATAGTCTGATGAAGGATTACTTTCGAGCGCATTTCAGTATGATCGGAAGTCTCTTTCGTGCGGGATAGTCTGATCAGGGGTCACTTTCGAGGGCACTTAAGTATGATCAGAGGTCACTTCAGTCTGTAGTTGGTCTGATCGGATGTCACTTCCTGTTGGTAATGGTCAGATCAGAGGTCATTTTCGTCTGCGATAGTGTGATCATTTTGAATTTCGAGCGCATTTCAGTTTGATCAGAGGTCACTTCAGTCTGGGATCGTCTGATCAGAGGTGACTTTTGCCTTGAACGGTCCGATCAGAGTTCATTTGCGGATGACACCTCAACCTGGGACGTCTCCATATTCAAAATACTGAAAACACAGAAACCCCTTCATCGCTCTTTAAATAAGAGTTAACGTCAAAAAGACTATGAGAGAAATAAAGTAGAAAAATAAGGGATCCATTATCAGACAGTGAGATTTGAAAAGCAATACATCAATAGAACAATTAAGCTCCAGCTAAGCCACACACATGCTCTAACAAATAGAAGAACCCAGACCTTCGAAGGTGCAATCCAAGTGACAAAATTTAGATCAAGATGAAATGAAACCTAAAGAACAGCGATTCAAGATAGAGATTTTTGTTGGGCGTGCTCTAAGGTTTAGGTACTCAACCCTAGACCGCTCTGATCAGACCATTTGGGTCGCACAATGGTGGCCTGGTGCCACGCAAAATACATGGTCTGGTAAACGCTGGAGTCGCACGATGGTCTTGACAATGGTAACATGACGGTCTGATCAGAGGGCAAAGTTTGGGAAATAGTCTGGAAAATGGTCACACTACGGTCCGATCAGAGGGCAAAGTCGCACTATGATCTGATCATTGGACGCATGAAAGTCTGAACGATGGTCGCACTACGGTCTGATCAGAGGACAAAGTCGCACTATAGTGTGAGCATAGGTTGCACTATAGTCTGAACAATGGTCCCACTACGATCTGATCAGAGACAAAAGTCTGGACATAAGTTGACTCAAAATGTGATCAGAGAGCATTAACTGACTTTTGTATTTGACTGCAGTTTTCATCACTGTTTTTGACGACTCAAAAAAGAGTTGCAGACGCTTCAAAAGGAATTTTTGTTTATACTTTTATTGTTGCTAATGTCAACAAATAACAACGGGTTATAACATGTATTCAGGAATGGTCTGATCACAGGACAAAGCTTGGAGTATGGCCTGATCAGAAGGAGCGTTGGTCGCACTAAAGTTGCATAAAGTTTTGGGTCGCACCAGAGTCGCATGAAATATTTGGGTCGATAGTCTTATCAGAGGGATTTGGGTTGCACGATGGTCCGATCAGAGGTCCTTTGTGTCGCACAATGGTCGCACAATTTTTTGGGTCGCAGTACGGTTTGGTCAGAGGGCTTTGGGTCGGACGATGGTCTGACAAGAGGTCAAAGTCTGGGAAACGGCCTGATTAGAGTGATCTAGCGCACATAAACCTGGGCTGAGTTTCAAAACACAAAAGCTACATAGGAAATCTAAAGAGTATTATTTTTAGTTAAAAAATCAGAAGCAAAAGTGATAACAGTCTATTACTCTACAGAGCACAGTCGTTTTGGAAATTGCTGTAGATAAGATTGTTAAGAGAGCTAAGCTACATTTTTCTCTTTAATGCAATTTAAAGTTGTTGATGTCTTCAGCACAAAGTCGTAGTCTCAAAGTCACGTGTTGTCTGATATAAACACTGTACGTAGACTGACATCTCCCAATATACAATGAATTAATTATTAAATGTTTTACAATTATTTAACTATTACGTAAGTGTTCCGGGCCTTTTTTTAAAAAAAAAAATGGGGAATATATAAGCGAGGCTGGTTTCTTTTCTTCATTCAAATTTTCTCTTTTCGTTAACGCATCAAAGAGGGGAAAAGAAAGTCGTATTTTGGTAGCCTTCAAGATCTTGTTTTGATTTATAAAAAATTATCAGTAAATTGAAAAATTGAGAAGGAAAAGACATCGCGTTCTTTTGTTAAGACGAAAACAAACGAAAAATTCTGTAATACCTTAGAATTAAAAAGTAAACAATATAACCAAAATTGCAAAAAATGAACTATTAGGCTAACTGTCTCAAAACTTTGTTTATTAAACATTTCTATACGTCTCTCTGTTTCTGCCGCATGAAAACTAATGTACAAAGCATTTCAGTTCTCTGCGTCAAGACTTTGGAAAGTTTAGAGCTTGAAGAAGAAATTTAGAACAAAAGCTTTTAACGGCTTCTTTTTTTGAATTTTCATTTCGTCGGAACTAATCAATTGAGTTTTTCAAAAAAAATAGAGACGAAAAAAATGTCTTCATATCTTTTTACTTGTATTCTTTATATTGTCAGGGCAGATAGTTCCAACTACTCTCCTCTGAAACATTAAAAAAACACAGCTTAAATTGAGAAGTTAGAGAGTTTCTGGATTGCCAGGTTGAAAATTTTAACACACATTTCCTGAACTTTTTCAAAAATAGGAAAGCTCTACTTCATTTCTATTTTCATTAAATTGCCCTTCGAACTGATACTTTCCAGCATTTTTGCGTTTCTGTGAGTAAAAACAACAAATGTCTATTGGTTTTGAAACTTCATTGGAACAAACAAAAACTGCTTTTGAAAGAAATTTTCTTCTCCTTTTCAGGTCACCTAAAAATTGTTAAATTTTCCTAATTATTTAGGAGAAATCTTACTTAAAAAAGTGTCAAAACCAGAACGCAAAATTTACTGATAACTAAAGTTCCTTTACACTAATAATACGAGCTATTAACAACAGCTTTCAGCGCTTCTTCACATAATAGCCTCACAAAGAGGCAGAGTGCAAAAAATTGTCAGAAAAGATTGTGCAGTCAACACATCTTAAATAAGCAAACTTTGCTTTAAATGCGGTCTTAGATATGTTCCAAAAACATTAGTGAGTATTAAACATTTCCACCAGATAATCTAGAACTTATCTGCGGGAGTTTTAAAAACCCAACAAGGACAACTATACTTAAGGAACATGAAAAATGACAATTTTTTTTTGAAAAAGCATTGAATTGTTTAATTTTAATTTTTACGTCAATTTTTTTTATTAACAATACAGTTGCCTCAAGAAATCCATATACAGTTTTCTAGAAAAAAAAATTTTCAGGACATAAATGAGCTGTGACGAAACTTGAGGAAAAGTCAGATGCCTAAAACATTTCAAAAGTTTTTTTGTGGAAAGAATTGTTTTTGTATTGTGTTTGGGTGAGCGTTTGAATATGTCCAGTAGCAAAAATGCGTGTTTTTATATCTTGCTGATAGCGCAATTGTAAGATTTTGATAATAAAAGGCCCCATTACGCTTATATAACAACAAATTGACAAAATTTTACAGCAAACCACACTAAGTTCGTGTCAGATTTTTCTGTCATTTCTACAATTAACTAAACGGTTGCCTAAAGAAGTCCAATCTGTGCTTTCGAGGAAGACAATCCAGAGAATGCAAATAGAAAAGCTGCAAGCTTTGAGTAAAGATCAGGTGCCAAACAGTCTTTAAAAAAATTGCTCGGTGGTGATCACGGTTTGGTGGGAATAAATAACGATGTGCATTTTTGTTGTGTTTGTGTTATCTGCGTGTAAAATAAAGAGAGAGAAAGAGATTTTGAGAGAGAGAGAGAGAAAGAACGAGAGAGAGAGAGAGAGAGAGAGAGAGAGAGAGAGAGAGAGAGAGAGATAGAGATAGAGAAAGAGAGATAGAGAGAGAGAGAGAATTAGTGTGAGAAAGATAGCTTCTTCAAATGTTAGAAGCAAATAGGGGGAGAAGACAATTTTTTTGGAAGAAGAAAAATCCTTCTCTTTTCCAGTTCAAAAAGAAAATTGTTAAATTTTCCTATTTATTTAGGAGAAATGTTACTTAAAAGAGTGTAAAAACCAGAACGCAAAATTTACTGATATCCAAAGTTCCTGTACACTAATAATAAGAGCTTTTAACCACAGCTTTCGGCGCTTCTCTACATAATAGCTTCACAAAGAGACAGAGTGCAAAAAATTGTCCGAAAAAATTGTACAGTCAAAACAACTTAAATAGTCAAACTTTGCGTTAAAATGGGGTCTTAAATATGTTCCAAAAACATTAGTGAGTATTGAACATTTCCATCAGATAATCTAGAACTCACTTGCGGGAGTTTTAAAAAACCAACAAGGACGACTATGCTCAAGTAACATGAAAAATGACAAAATTTTCGGAAAAAACATCGAATTGTTTTGATTTTAATTTTTACGTCAATTTTTTGATTAACAATACAGTTGCCTCAAAAAATCCACATACAGTTTTCTAGAAAAAAAAAATTCAGGACATAAATGAGCTCTGACAAAATTTGAGGAAAGATCAGATGCCAAAAATTTTTTAAAGGTTTTTTTGTGGAAAGCATTGTTTTTGTATCTGTGTTTGGGTGTGTGTTTGAATATGTCCAATAACAATGTTGCGTATTTTTAAATCTCGCTGATAGCTTTCTTGTTAGATTTTTAATATAAAAGGCCCCGTTGTGCTCATAAAACAACAAAATGACAATACATTTCGACGAACATCACTTAGTTTGTTTAATATCTTACTGTCATTTCTACAATTACCTAAACGTTTGCCTCAAGAAGCCCAATTCGTGCTTTCCAGGAAAACAATCCGGAGATTACAAATAGAACAGCGGCAAGTTTTGAGTAATGATCAGATGCCAAGAAATCTCAAAAATATTGTTCCGTGACGATCACGGTTTTGTGGGAATAAATAACGATGTGCATTCTTGTTGTGTTTGTGTTATCTGCGTGTAAAATAGAGAGAGAGAGAGAAAGAGATGTTGAGAGAGAGAAAGAACGAGACAGGGAGAGAGAGAGGGAGAGAGAGAGAGAGAGAGAGAGAGAGAGAGAGAGATAGAGAAAGAGAGAGAGAGAATTAGTGTGAGAGAGATAGCTCCTTCAAATGTTAGAAGCAAATAGGGGGAGAAGACAAAATTTTTTTTGAAAGAAGAAATTTTGTTCTCTTTTCCAGTTCATAAAAAAATTGTTAAATTTTCCTATTTATTTAGGAGATAAAAACCAGAACGCAAAATTTACCGATAACCAAAGTTCCTATACACTAATAATAAGAGCTTTTAACCACAGCTTTCGGCGCTTCTCCACATAATAGCCTCACAAAGAGGCAGAGTGCAAAAAATTGTCCGAAAAAGTTTTACAGTCAAAACATCTTAAATAGGCAAACTTTGCGCTAAAATGCGGTCTTAAATACGTTCCACAAACATTAGTGACTATTGAACATTTCCATCAGATAATCTAGAACTTATCTGCGGGAGTTTTAAAAAACCAACAGGACGACTATGCTCAAGAAACGTAAAAAATGACAACATTTTTGGAAAAAACATCGAATTGTTTTGATTTTATTTTTTACGTCAATTTTTTGATTAACAATACAGTTGCCTCAAAAAATCCACATACAGTTTTCTAGAAAAAGAAAATTCAGGACATAAATGAGCTCTGACAAAATTTGAGGAAAGATCAGATGCCAAAAATCTTCCAAAAGTTTTTTTTTTGGAAAGAATTGTTTTTGTATCTGTGTTTGGGTGTGTGTGTGTGTGTGTGTGTGTGTGTGTGTGTGTGTGTGTGAATATGTCCATAACAATGTTTCGGGTTTTTAGTTCTTGCTGATAGCTTACTTGTTAGACTTTGAATATAAGGTGCCCCGTTATGCTCATAAAACAACAAAATGACAATACATTTCGACAAACATCACTAAGGTCGTTTGATATTTTACTGTCATTTCTACAATTACCTAAACGGTTGCCTCAAGAAGCCCATTCCGTTCTTTCCAGGAAAACAATCCGGAGAATACAAAAAGAACAGCGGCGAGTTTTGAGTAAAGAGCAGATGCCAAAAAATCTTTAAATATATTGTTCCGCTACGATCACGGCATTGTGGCAATAAATAGCGATGTGCATATTTGTTGTGTTTGTTTTATCTGCGTGTAAAATAGAGAGAGAAAGAGATTTTTTTAGAGAGAGAAAGAACAAGAGAGAGAGAGAGAGAGAGAGAGAGAGAGAGAGAGAGAGAGATAGAGAAAGAGAGAGAGAGAATTAGTGTGAGCGAGATAGCTTCTTCAAATGTTAGAAGCAAATAGGGGGAGAAGACAAAATTTTTTCGAAAGCAGAAAATTCCTTCTCCTTTTCAGATCACATAAAAATTGTTAAATTTTCCTATTTATTTAGGAGAAATGTTACCTAAAAGAGTGTAAAAACAAGAACTCAAAACTTACTGATAACCAAAGTTCCTATACACTAATAATAAGAGCTTTTAACCACAGCTTTTGACGCTTCTCCACATAATAGCTTCACAAAGAGGCAGATTGCAAAAAATTGTCTGAAAAATTTTACAGTCAAAACATCTTAAATAGGCAAACTTTGCGTTAAAATGCGGTCTTAAATATGTTCCAAAAACATTAGTGAGTATTGAACAATTCCATCAGATAATCTAGAACTTCTCTGCGGGAGTTTTAAAAAACCAACAAGGACAAATATGCTCAAGAAACATGAAAAATGACAAAACTTTCGGAAAAAACATCGAATTGTTTTGATTTTATTTTCTACGTCATTTTTTTGATTAACAATACAGTTGCCTCAAAGAATCCACATACAATTTTCTAGAAAAAGAAAATTCTGGACATAAATGAGCTCTGACAAAATTTGAGGAAAGATCAGATGCCAAAAATCTTTCAAAAGTTTTTTTTGTGGAAAGAATTGTTTTTGTATCTGTGTTTGGGTGTGTGTTTGAATATGTCCAATAACAATGTTGCGTGTTTTTAAATCTCGCTGATAGCTTACTTGTTAGATTTTGAATACAAAGTGCCCCGTTATGCTCATAAAACAACAAAATGACAAAACATTTCAACAAACATCACTAAGCTCGTTTAATATTTTACTGTCATTTCTTCAATTACCTAAACGATTGCCTCAAGAAGCCCAATCCGTGCTTTCCAGGAAAACAATCCGGATAATACAAAGAACAGCGGCGAATTTTGAGTAAAGATCAGATGCCTAAAAATCTTTCAAAATATTGTTCCCTTACGATCACGGTTTTGTGGGAATAAATAACGATGTGCATTTTTGTTGTGTTTGTGTTATCTGCGTGTAAAATAGAGAGAGAGAGAAAGAGATGTTGAGAGAGAGAGAGAAAGAACGAGACAGAGAGAGAGAGAGAGAGAGAGAGAGAGAGAGATAGAGAGAGATAGAGAAAGAGAGAGAGAGAGAGAGAGAGAATTAGTGTGAGAGAGATAGCTCCTTCAAATGTTAGAAGCAAATAGGGGGAGAAGACAAAATTTTTTTTGAAAGAAGAAAATTCCTTCTCTTTTCCAGTTCACATAAAAATTGTTAAATTTTCCTATTTATTTAGGAGAAATGTTACTTAAAAGAGTGTAAAAACCAGAACGCAAAACTTACTGATAACCAAAGTTCCTATCCACTAATAATAAGAGCTTTTAACCACAGCTTTCGACGCTTCTCCACATAATAGCCTCACAAAGAGGCAGATTGCAAAAAATTGTCCGAAAAAATTTTACAGTCAAAACATCTTAAATAGGCAAACTTTGCGTTAAAATGCGGTCTTAAATATGTTCCAAAAACATTAGTGACTATTGAACAATTCCATCAGATAATCTAGAACTTCTCTGCGGGAGTTTTAAAAAACCAACAAGGACAAATATGCTCAAGAAACATGAAAAATGACAAAACTTTCGGAAAAAACATCGAATTGTTTTGATTTTATTTTCTACGTCAATTTTTTGATTAACAATACAGTTGCCTCAAAGAATCCACACACAGTTTTCTAGAAAAAAAAATTTAGGACATAAATGAGCTCTGACAAAATTTGAGGAAAGATCAGATGCCAAAAATCTTTCAAAAGTTTTTTTTGTGGAAAGAATTGTTTTTGTATCTGTGTTTGGGTGTGTGTTTGAATATGTCCAATAACAATGTTGCGTGTTTTTAAATCTCGCTGATAGCTTACTTGTTAGATTTTGAATACAAAGTGTCCCGTTATGCTCATAAAACAACAGAATGACAAAACATTTCGACAAACATCACTAAGGTCGCTTAATATTTTACTGTCATTTCTTCAATTACCTAAACGATTGCCTCAAGAAGCCCAATCCGTGCTTTCCAGGAAAACAATCCGGATAATACAAAGAACAGCGGCGAATTTTGAGTAAAGATCAGATGCCTAAAAATCTTTCAAAATATTGTCCCTTACGATCACGGTTTTGTGGGAATAAATAACGATGTGCATTTTTGTTGTGTTTGTGTTATCTGCGTGTAAAATAGAGAGAGAGAGAAAGAGATGTTGAGAGAGAGAGAGAGAGAAAGAACGAGACAGAGAGAGAGAGAGAGAGAGAGAGAGAGAGAGAGAGAGAGAGAGATAGAGAGAGATAGAGAAAGAGAGAGAGAGAGAGAGAGAGAGAATTAGTGTGAGAGAGATAGCTCCTTCAAATGTTAAAAGCAAATAGGGGGAGAAGACAAAATTTTTTTTGAAAGAAGAAAATTCCTTCTCTTTTCCAGTTCACATAAAAATTGTTAAATTTTCCTATTTATTTAGGAGAAATGTTACTTAAAAGAGTGTAAAAACCAGAACGCAAAATTTACTGATAACCAAAGTTCCTATACACTAATAATAAGAGCTTTTAACCAGAGCTTTCGACGCTTCTCCACATAATAGCCTCACAAAGAGGCAGATTGCAAAAAATTGTCCGAAAAATTTTATAGTCAAAACATCTTAAATAGGCAAACTTTGCGTTAAAATGCGGTCTTAAATATGTTCCAAAAACATTAGTGAGTATTGAACAATTCCATCAGATAATCTAGAACTTATCTGCGGGAGTTTTAAAAAACCAACAAGGACAAATATGCTCAAGAAACATGAAAAATGACAAAATTTTCGGAAAAAACATCCAATTGTTTTGATTTTATTTTTTACGTCAATTTTCTGATTAACAATACAGTTGCCTCAAAAAATCCACATACAGTTTTCTAGAAAAAAAAAATTCAGGACATAAATGAGCTCTGACAAAATTTGAGGAAAGATCAGATGCCAAAAATCTTTCAAAAGTTTTTTTTGTGGAAAGAATTGTTTTTATATCTGTGTTTGGGTGTGTGTTTGAAATATGTCCAATAACAATGTTGCGTATTTTTAAATCTCGCTGAGAGCTTACTTGTTAGATTTTGAATATAAATTGCCCCGTTATGCTCATAAAACAACAAAATGACAATACATTTCGACAAACATCACTAAGGTCGTTTGATATTTTACTGTCATTTCTACAATTACCTAAACGGTTGCCTCAAGAAGCCCATTCCGTGCTTTCCAGAAAAACAATCCGGAGAATACAAATAGAACAGCGGCGAGATTTGAGTAAAGATCAGATGCCAAAAAATCTTTCAAAATATTGTTCCGTGACGATCACGGTTTTGTGGGAATAAATAACGATGTGCATTCTTGTTGTGTTTGTGTTATCTGCGTGTAAAATAGAGAGAGAGAGAAAGAGATGTTGAGAGAGAGAAAGAACGAGACAGGGAGAGAGAGAGGGAGAGAGAGAGAGAGAGAGATAGAGAAAGAGAGAGAGAGAGAATTAGTGTGAGAGAGATAGCTCCTTCAAATGTTAGAAGCAAATAGGGGGAGAAGACAAAATTTTTTTTGAAAGAAGAAATTTTGTTCTCTTTTCCAGTTCATAAAAAAATTGTTAAATTTTCCTATTTATTTAGGAGATAAAAACCAGAACGCAAAATTTACTGATAACCAAAGTTCCTATACACTAATAATAAGAGCTTTTAACCACAGCTTTCGGCGCTTCTCCACATAATAGCCTCACAAAGAGGCAGAGTGCAAAAAATTGTCCGAAAAAGTTTTACAGTCAAAACATCTTAAATAGGCAAACTTTGCGCTAAAATGCGGTCTTAAATACGTTCCACAAACATTAGTGAGTATTGAACATTTCCATCAGATAATCTAGAACTTATCTGCGGGAGTTTTAAAAAACCAACAGGACGACTATGCTCAAGAAACGTAAAAAATGACAACATTTTTGGAAAAAACATCGAATTGTTTTGATTTTATTTTTTACGTCAATTTTTTGATTAACAATACAGTTGCCTCAAAAAATTCACATACAGTTTTCTAGAAAAAGAAAATTCAGGACATAAATGAGCTCTGACAAAATTTGAGGAAAGATCAGATGCCAAAAATCTTTCAAAAGTTTTTTTTGTGAAAAGAATTGTTTTTGTATCTGTGTTTGGGTGTGTGTTTGAAATATGTCCAATAACAATGTTGCGTATTTTTAAATCTCGCTGATAGCTTACTTGTTAGATTTTGAATATAAATTGCCCCGTTATGCTCATAAAACAACAAAATGACAATACATTTCGACAAACATCACTAAGGTCGTTTGATATTTTACTGTCATTTCTACAATTACCTAAACGGTTGCCTCAAGAAGCCCATTCCGTGCTTTCCAGGAAAACAATCCGGAGAATACAAATAGAACAGCGGCGAGATTTGAGTAAAGATCAGATGCCAAAAAATCTTTCAAAATATTGTTCCGTGACGATCACGGTTTTGTGGGAATAAATAACGATGTGCATTCTTGTTGTGTTTGTGTTATCTGCGTGTAAAATAGAGAGAGAGAGAAAGAGATGTTGAGAGAGAGAGAGAGAGAGAGAGAAAGAACGAGACAGGGAGAGAGAGAGAGAGAGAGAGAGAGAGAGAGAGAGATAGAGAAAGAGAGAGAGAGAGAGAGAATTAGTGTGAGAGAGATAGCTCCTTCAAATGTTAGAAGCAAATAGGGGAGAAGACAAAATTGTTTTTGAAAGAAGAAATTTTGTTCTCTTTTCCAGTTCACAAAAAAATTGTTAAATTTTCCTATTTATTTAGGAGATAAAAACCAGAACGCAAAATTTACTGATAACCAAAGTTCCTATAAACTAATAATAAGAGCTTTTAACCACAACTTTCGGCGCTTCTCCACATAATAGCCTCACAAAGGGGCAGAGTGCAAAAAATTGTCCGAAAAAGTTTTACAGTCAAAACATCTTAAATAGGCAAACTTTGCGCTAAAATGCGGTCTTAAATACGTTCCAAAAACATTAGTGAGTATTGAACATTTCCATCAGATAATCTAGAACTTATCTGCGGGAGTTTTAAAAAACCAACGGGACGACTATGCTCAAGAAACGTAAAAAATGAAAACATTTTTGGAAAAAACATCGAATTGTTTTGATTTTAAATTTAACGTCAATTTTTTGATTAACAGTACAGTTGCCTCAAAAAATCCACATACAGTTTTCTAGAAAAAAAATTCAGGACATAAATGAGCTCTGACAAAATTTGAGGAAAGATCAGATGCCAAAAGTCTTTCAAAAGTTTTTTTTTGTGGAAAGAATTGTTTTTTATCTGTGTTTGGGTGTGTGTTTGAAATATGTCCAATAACAATGTTGCGTATTTTTAAATCTCGCTGATAGCTTACTTGTTAGATTTTGAATATAAATTGCCCCGTTATGCTCATAAAACAACAAAATGACAATACATTTCGACAAACATCACTAAAGTCGTTTCAGATTTTTCTGTCATTTCTACAATTACCTTAACGGTTGCCTCAAGAAGCCCAATCCGTGCTTTCCAGGAAAACAATCCGGAGAATACAAAAAGAACAGCGGCAAGTTTTGAGTAAAGATCAGATGCCAAAAAATCTTTAAAAATATTGTTCCGTGACGATCACGGCTTTGTGGCAATAAATAGCGATGTGCATATTTGTTGTGTTTGTTTTATCTGCGTGTAAAATAGAGAGAGAGAGAAAGAGATTTTGAGAGAGAGAGAGAAAGAACGAGAGAGAGAGAGAGAGAGAGAGAGAGAGATAGAGAAAAAGAGAGAGAGAATTATCGTGAGAGAGATAGCTCCTTCAAATGTTAGAAGCAAATAGGGGGAGAAGACAAAAATTTTTTTGAAAGAAGAAAATTCCTTCTCTTTTCCAGTTCACATAAAAATTGTTAAATTTTGCTATTTATTTAGGAGAAATGTTACTTAAAAGAGTGTAAAAACGAGAACGCAAAATTTACTGATAACCAAAGTTTCCTGTACACTAATAATAAGAGCTTTTAACCACAGCTTTCGGCGCTTCTATACATAATAGCCTCACAAAGAGGCAGAGTGCAAAAAATTGTCCGAAAAAAATGTACAGTCAAAACATCTTCAATAGGCAAACTTTGCGTTAAAATGCGGTCTTATATATGTTCCAAAAACGTTAGTGAGTATTGAACATCTCCATCAGATAATCTAGAACTTATCTGCGGGAGTTTTAAAAAAGCCAGCAAGGACGACTATGCTCAAGAAACATGAAAAATGACAAAATTTTTGGAAAAAAACGTCGAATTGTTTTGATTTTAATTTTTACGTCAATTTTTTTATTAACAATACAGTTGCCTCAAAAAATCCACATACAGTTTTCTAGAAAATGAAAATTCAGGACATAAATGAGCTCTGACAAAATTTGAGGAAAGATCAGATGCCAAAAATCTTTCAAAAGTTTTTTTGTGGAAAGAATTGTTTTTGTATCTGTGTTTGAGTGTGTGTGTGTGAATATGTCCAATAACAATGTTGCGTGTTTTTAATTCTTGCTGATAGCTTACTTGTTAGATTTTGAATATAAAGTGCCCCGTTATGTTCATAAAACTGTAAAATGACAATACATTTCGACAAACATCACTAAAGTCGTTTCAGATTTCACTGTCATTTCTACAATTACCTAAACGGTTGCCTCAAGAAGCCCAATCCGTGCTTTCCTGGAAAACAATCCGGAGAATACAAATAGAACAGCCGCGAGTTTTGTGTAAAGATCAGATGCCAAAAAATCTTTAAAAATATTGTTCCGTGACGATCACGGTTTTGTGGGAATAAATAATGATGTGCATTTTTGTTGTGTTTGTGTTATCTGCGTGTAAAATAGAGAGAGAATGAGATTTTGAGAGAGAGAGAGAGAGAGAGAGAAAGAACGAGAGAGAGAGAGAGAGAGAGAGAGGGAGAGATAGAGAGAGAGAGAGAGAGATAAAGAGAAAGAGAGAGAGAGAGAGAGAGAGAGAGAGAGAGAGAGAGAGAGAGAGAAGAGAGAGAGGGAGAGAGAGAGAGAGAGAGAATTAGTGTGAGAGATAGCTCCTTCAAATGTTAGAAGCAAATGGAGGGAGAAGACAAAAAGTTTCAGCGAACAAGAAAAAATTACAAAAAATTACTTCTTATTTGCTGCAAAATTATTGCTCTGAATGAGTCCAACAGCAAAATTATGTTTACGAAACTCTCCAATAACACTCCGCGAGTTTTACAAAATAACAAAACATTTCGAACGGTTCATTTCAGATTTTAGTGTCGAATTACAAATACTGATTGAATTGCCTCTAGACAATACACATTGGATTTTACCGAAAAAGCAAAAAAGACAGCACTGAACAGTGAGAAACCTTGAGTGAAGGTCGGATGCAAAAAGGAAAATTGTAAAGCTTTTTCTGTGTCAGAGTTTGTTTTATGTGTGCCTACTTGTATGGGCGTCTTTGTGTTTCTAATGTCCGTGTTTCGTCTGCAAGAGATAGATAGAGAGAGAGAGAGATAGCAAGAAAAAGAAGAAAAAATAGTCTGAGCGTTGATATAATTATTTCTTCTAAACGTTAGACGCAAAAGAGGCAGGAGGCAAAATCTTTTAGAAATCAAGATAAAATTAGAAGAATTGCTTACTTTTTGCTACAAATTGCTGAAAAATAAGTCCAAAGCCAAAAACTGTGTTTCAAAGTCTCGTTGAAGACACATCTTTGTCATTTCTAAATTCTGGGAAATGAAATGGTTAGTTAAAGCAATGCATTTTACAAAAATTCGTGATAAGAAACGTTCTCTAGGATTACATATCAGAGATGTACATATCAAACCTCTATTACAAATTAGGTTGAATATTCATTGTTTTCTTTTTCAACGTCAGAGAATTTGATTTTGAGAGGCTTTTTGCTGTTTTTCTATTAAAAAAGCCGTATAATAAAAAAACATCTAAAACCTATTGTTTCGTTTGCTTTGCTCTTTTGATTTTTCTTCTGTTTTGCAAGAACAACTTGCTTTTTCAAACATCCCATTCAGTTTTTTCCGCTCTGGGCTAAACGGTTTTTTAAATTAAGTTAAAAATCGGGAGAATTATGAAAAGGCAAGGTTTTACTCGAAGTTTTTTCTCATGAGAAATGTTTTCTTAACAATTGACGCAATTTTCTTAATCTTTGAAATTTTTTTTGCAAAAGCTGGTATTATAGGAGAGGACGTACAGTACGTTATAAGGTATGTATTGAAGATAAAATGTTTGGATATTGGTCTATGATAACAAATTTTTTTTAGCGGGGTCATTGTTTACGTATCACAAAAAACGATATTAAACAAACACACATCGATGAAGTTATCTTGATTTCCAGCAATAAGGTGTTACTACTGAAGTCTACGAAAAAACGTTAGCAGTTGGTAGGGCAACAAGGCAGCTTTCAGAATCAAGAAAAGCAAGTTATTATCGAGCAAGTAAGGAGAGCTTTTATTTATTATACATTGAGTGGTCAAGCCGATCTTGCAAAACTTTAACCTGAAACGTTTCTTAATTTCCGGGGTAAACAAATTTTACATCCTCAAACAGACGGATTGGAGAATATCGCGGGAAGTTTCATAATCCTTCTAAAGCTAAATTTTTAATAATCAGTCCTTTCTGTTTTTAAAACAGAATGAATTTGGGAACGAACAGGTATAATGCGAGGAAAGAATATTTTGAAAAATCAAAAGTAAAATCAAGAAAATTATTGATATTTGAAACAAGGGTGGGTACGCTCATATTACGAGCACATACTACATACAATTCAAGTAAACTCAGCTAGTTATTTGATTCGTTTAGAAAAAAGATGATTTGGTTAACACTTTTTCCTGTGCATCTCTTGAAGATAAAACAAAAAAATTTCAAAATCCTAGCCCGGGCCGAGGACTGAGCGGGAAAAAAATGCAAGAAATGAGCGAAATTTGAGCGGAATAAAAATGCAAGAAATGAGCGAAATTTGAGCGGACAGTTTAGCAAAATCCGCTCAAAGCCCTTATATTTTTTTTGACCGCAATGAGCGGAATTTGAGCGGAAAAAAAATGCAAGAAATGAGCGGAATTTGAGCGGAATAAAAAATGCAAGAAATGAGCGGAATTTGAGCGGAATCAAAATGCAAGAAATGGGCGAAATTTGAGCGGAATCAAAAATGCAAGGAATGAGCGGAATTTGAGCGGAAAAAAATGCAAGAAATGATCGGAGAGACGTTTCGACCGCACTTTTGTCTGATCAGAGGACGTTTCGAGCGCACTTTTGTCTGATCAGAGGACGTTTCGAGAGCTGAAATAGGTTAAATACTGTCGGAAAAAATCTACAGTTGAACTAACGAACAACTGTAGATTTTTCTTTAGTTGTTACTTGAATTGTACTTCATAGGAATTGTGAATTAATTTTAGTCTAAAGACATTCCGTTACAAAAGCTGCTTTGTATATACAGGAGCTTGTAATCTGCAAAAAAGGTTTAACAGGGTATTGACTTTAAAGTAGCCGAATAAACAAGGAACTTTTTTTGTTAAGCAATTCCATAAGTCGACTCAAATCTCTATTTGCTAATTGAAATACCATACTGCACGTTAGCCTTTAAGACCATCATGGCGCTTCAGAACTTTGGTATTTTTATTTTTTATCTTAATTAGTTAAAATCAAAACTTGCCCAATAACAAAATCGCCCACTGGAACTTTTTTTGCATGGAATAGATACAACAAATTGGTTTTCTAAAACAACCATTTTCCATGTAATGAATGCAAATTGGTACCGTTGTAGTAGAGGCATTCTTGCGCGGTCACAACCCAATCCATGTCAATCAAAGCACCTCCGCAAAAGCCTGTCGTTCCATCCCATTTCAGGTAAACAATTAGCGCATAAAAAACCTCTGAATGGCGAGTCAGAACCTCGAAAAAACTCTTTTCTCCTTATCTATAGAAAAATTCTCAGACAACTGTTGTCCATAGATTAATGCACAGAATATAAGAGAGGAAATTAACCAATTCTTCATTGAAATCAGTATACTTTCGAATTCAATTAAAAGCAAAAAACTACAAAAACTGTTACCCTGTTTTTCGATAATTTTTCATCTATGTCACTTTTAAAACCTATGAAAAAAGCAAAAATTTTGTCACCTTTTTAGCCCAGTTATTAAGGGAAAAAACTTTTCCTGTTTACTTTGTAATGGCGGATTTTTTCTGGATTACTTTATTTCTACATCTGCTGCTCCTTAAATACTTATTTTCCAAAACCATTGATCCCATACCGCTTTAATTTGTCTTCATTACAACCGCGTGATGCTGATCTACTTTCTGCAAGCATGGCCTGAAGATAACCGCGTGGATTGACCAGAAGAGCGAACACGGAGAAATGTACCAACTAGGGTTTCGATGAGTTTTCCGTTTCGCTTTCGAGATCTTTACTTACGTCACAACTTGTCAAAATTGAACGCTGCAGAGAAAAGTAGCGACAAATTTGCAAGTGAAGCATATACTATTGCCCAAATTGATGGCAGAATTGAGATAAAATTTTCCTCACATTTGTCAAGGATTGTCACCTTAATCGTTGGAAAAGGGAAAAATAAGTTTGTGTTTTTTACAACTTTAAATTTATTCTTCAATTCCAAACGCACAAAAAAATCAGATTTTCTCCGGCACAATGAAAAATTGGGCCTATAACGTTGGTATGAAGTGAAGAAAATTTTGGTCAAAGTAATTGATGATCAAGTCTCAATTGTGAGCACATCTCGTCTCATGTTTCGTCGCACGCTAGAAAACAAAACCAGATGATACAAACAATAAAGGCTAACTGAAAGCGAAAAATTCAAGATCAATCTCAAAATGGATTTTTTAATTTAAAGGTTTCCTTAATGCGATAATGCATGCTGTAAACTAATTAACTTGTTTCTGTCTGCTATTGAAACTGTTTCAGACAACTAGCTCAACTTTTTTTTACTTCGATGACAAAAGTGAAGAAAAATGAATATACCTATAAAATTAATATATAAAGAGGTTCCGTATGTCGACTGCTGCCACGAAACAGTCTGTCGTATGCAATTCTTTGCTACACTATTATGTCTTGATTGGCGGTGCGTTTGAATCGAATATTTTACTAATGCTGATTCGCGGTCGATTCAGGTTTATTAAGTTATTATACTGTTGGAGTGATTCGCGGAGCTATTTGGCAGTTTAGGACTACTGAATAGTTCCGCTTGGCGAATAGAATAATTTTTTGACGTTCAATTCAGCAGTGAATTTCAACATGACAAATTAGAAAATGAAATGAACTTAGGCAATCAATGGTTGGTTGCTAGACAAAAGTATATACATGAACAAACAAAACAGCTTACAGCAACGACAAGAACAAGTTCAGCTGCGAGTTGCAGAAGAAGGTGTGAATGTTGATGAGAATTGGACATAAGCAACAGACATAAAGCAATCTAACATAACATTAGACATAAACTAATCTAATATGGAAATCTACCAAATACAGACAAGGAAGATTGAATAATGGAATAAATAAGTATACATTGTGGTACCTGTGCACCACCTTTCCTCCTCTGCTAAACGAAAAAAACTTTGCTTTATATTCGTCATTATTCACTGCTTTGAACGAAAATTAGATAAAATATGTATTGGCTTCTATAAACCACAACATATGGCTGACGCTTTTGATTTGTAATGATTTTAAGCAGTATCAATCACTTTCCAAATGCATCTCGGTTTTTGGTGCAGAACGTATTATCGGGTCCAGATTGGGTGATTCGTATGTCTGGATCACTGGTGCAACTGTTGGCGAAATCAATCCAACTTCAAGATGCGTAGAGGGAGTGGGATTTCGCTCTGCGAGACTTTGAATGCCTGCAACTACACTTGATTGCGGCGCGATTCGTGAAAAAGCAGAAGAGCTGCTTGGGAGAGCAGCGTGGTTCGTTTGACGTACTGTTTAAGCTTTTCGTTTGTTTTTTCATGCTGGGAGATGGTGGTTGCGGATTGGCTGGTTCCAAAGGCATTCTTCCTCTGAAAACTCTGAAAAATTTGAATTTACCAACAAAACTATGCTGCGTCGTCAACCGGTTGTTTTCCTGAAACTCAATTTGACCCTTCACTGTTCTCTCTAAGTCGCTGGCGTGATTCAAAATTTTGTCATCTGTGATCTTCCCGAAGGTGTTTTTGCCCACCTGTCTGCCTAAAAACTCAGGTGGTATCTTTTATGCTTTTGTGCCATGTGAGTTTTTACCTTGTCGGATTTGCGCACAGTTACCGGCGTCCTGACCGCTTCCTTGATTGTATATGTTATATCGTCGTGTTTCAGGGTTGTTGAGCTGAGTGCCAAAACTTCTTATAAACATTGCAAATTTTTTTCGAACGTTTATTAGCTAGTATCTTCAACGCTAGTTTTAAATGTAATATTACCTTTCTTAAAGGAATGCCGCCGCCTTCTACTTTTATCAAAAACATCTCGTCTGAGTTATCATTCAATTGCCGATTATTTGCGTCGCGAATCGCATTGGTTTCATTGTTCTCCATTTCTGCGTCACTGTCCTCCCATTTGTGCTCGGGTGTGTGAGTTGACCATCACAATGTGTGCGATTTAGCAGCGTCTTTAAAACACCCAATCGACGTTTAATTGTTTGGATTAAGCATTATACTAAGCTAATGGCTCTGTGGCGTTAATTGGCGGTGTGATTATTTCAATCTTGTTTTGCTCGCAAAGCTACTGATTTGCTCTCCGATTTGGCATCTGGCTTGGTCAAAGCGAATGCGACGGGGAACTCAGTGTAATAGGATGTAAATTTTTATAGAAACTTTTGAAAATTATAAGCATTGGCGTGGTCAAATACCTCCGCTTATGTAGAATTTGAGAAACGGTTTTTGCAAGCAAGGAAAAACCTCATGACCTTTCTCGTCATAGATCGAATCTCCAAAGTCAATTGAATCACTTCATTAGGACCTTTGCACGGTTTTATTGGGGCAGTATGTTTAAGGTATGACGCGCTTTGAGTTTTTACTAATTTTGATGCAAGGCCCGCTTTCTGATGTCTTTGGTAGAATAACCCCGTTCTGAGATGGCCACCAAGCGTGGATGGCCATATCAATCAACCCCCAACTGCCGGGATGTGTCGAAAGAATTTTCCCTATATAGGCGTCTTTGATGATCTGAGGCATCCTGATTTGATCATCCACACAGACGCAGCCTGCATTTATGTGCAAGTTCCGCCAGAAACTGATTGTGTAGGGACTCAACTGTTTTCAACGCTCCTCGTTCCCTGTCAACAGGCAGTCGCGGATTTCTTTTAGGATCGCATATTTCGTCCTCAAACATGCTAGCAGGCGTTTAGTGATAATCTTGATCTGATCAAATTTAAAGGCATAGATCTCCAACGTTTTTTGGTTCCTGTGCGCGGGTCCCTTCAGTTGTTGGGACCTCTAGTGTTTGCGTTTGGAACGTGGTTTGTTGGGGTTTCTCACCAAAGTGAACTCTGAATGGCGAGTCTTATAACAGAGTGATTTTAATTGTGAAAAAATCTCCAAATTTTGCTAAATTGTTTTCATTTCACAAAGATTGATGCAATAAATCCCCGGAAAAAAACAAAACTGCTGACGAAACAAATAATTTGTATACAGTTGGTGCTTTTCCGACTCATTTTATAAACTTATACAGTTTTCCATAGATCCCAATCTACAGAAAATTAACACCTCAAAAGCGGGACTGGCGTTTGATATCATCTTGATCTTTGGTTTTTGCGCTCGAAGTGCGTTCCAATCCGTCTCTGTTCAATTTTATGTGGTTTACACAGTGAGCTCACATTGCGTTCGAAAGCGTCTCTGACTAGATTGAGGGAGCGCTCGACAGTTTCAGTGCAAAAAATAATTAGATTTGCATTTTTAGTGCTGATTGAGGTGAAAGCTTTAACAAAAAATATCACCGCTTAAAAGCGGAAATGTTACAAATGTTAAAAATAGTAATCACAGCTAACCACTCAGCGGTGGAAAATAGTACAGTTCTGATGTTGGTGCACAGTTCTGACTCATTGGATAAACTTATACAGCTGTTTATATG
>NC_134479.1:13988386-14041534 GCF_964194025.1 Convolutriloba macropyga | reverse complement strand
ACATAATACATACATACATACATACATACATACATACATACATACATACATACATACTTACATACATACATACATACATACATACATACATACATACATACATACATACATACATACAATACATACATACATACATACATACATACATACAACATACATACATACATACATACATACAAACATACATACATACATACATACATACATACATACATACATACATACATACATACATACATACATACATACATACATACATACATACATACATACATACATACATACATACATACATACATACATACATACATACATACATACATACAACATACATACATACATACATACAATACATACATACATACAAACATACATACATACATACATACATACATACATACATACATACATACATACATACATACACAACATACATACATACATACAACATACATACATACATACATACATACATACATACATACATACATACATACATACATACATACATACAACATACATACATACATACATACATACATACATACATACATACATACATACAATAATACATACATACATACATACATACATACATACATACATACATACATACATACATACATACATACATACATACATACATACATAACATACATACATACATACATACATACATACATACCATACATACATACATACATACATACATACATACATACATACATACATACATACATACAACATACATACATACATACATACATACATACATACATACATACATACATACATACATACATACATACATACATACATACATACATACATACATACATACATACATACATACATACATACATACATACATACATACATACATACATACATACATACATACATACATACATACATACATACATACATACATACATACATACATACATACATACATACATACAAACATACATATGCACATAATATAGATATACGCATAAATACATAGCAAAAAGTTTTTGTTGAAATCAGTTTCAACATAAGAAGCGTCGCGACGCTTCTCATCATGAAATTGATTTCAACAAAACCCTTCAAAAACCGAAGTTTCTTGCAATTCCAATGAGTGCGACGCTCCTTAAAACATTACCGACGATTTTGTTAAGACCTACAAACGCCGTCAAAAACCGACGCTCGCTTCTTACAAGCAAAGCCGATGAAACCACAAAAGCCGACAAAAACCGACGCTTTCTTTTTTATGCATCATACTACGATTCCGGACTTCAAGCAAACACAAATAGAAGTGAAATGTAACAATATTTTAACAACAATAATTATAGGAATTCAATTTCGCTTTCATTTTTCAGCATGAAGATGAATTATCATGAGTGTTACCGTTGACTTGTTTATAATAGTGTTCAATCAAAAACTTCGAATTCTTACAGATAAAATTACCATCAACAAAAAAACAGAAACACAAAGAATTCTCAGTGGTGCCAAATACTAAACTGGTTGATATGCGGTGCCGAGTTGAATTGTTTCGTATCATTTTCAACAGTTGAACAATGGTTTTGATGTCATACCGTGATCTAAGAGACTGCACAATGTAATAACAACAAAAATTTGTATACATAGTTTGACTAATAGCTCCCTTGAAAAAATTTTGCCTCCTTATATTTACCATGATAGGGGGTGCTATACGTTATATGACGATTAAGCGGGGATAATTTTAATGGAAAAACACCATTTTTCTTCAACTTTGTTGATACGTGTTGTGGGTGTAGTAGTAGTTAAACACTCTGTCTTATTTACGGGATGAGACAATTGAGCGTACAAAAAGTGCTGCGATAAGTTTTTACATATCGAAAGGAGAGAACAAGATCTTGCAGAACCAAAAAGTGCTCAATTCAAGTGTGCAAGAATTTGTCAAATCTATAGTTAAACTGCCGTTCGGACATACCAATATCGATAATATTCAATCAGATCCGAACATTCGCGGCTCCTTGAGGACGATTCAAACAGTTTTTGGACGTCTTTACATTTGTATTTTCTCAAATTTTATAATTGTCCAAATGATGAGTTTGTGAGTTTGAGCCAATTAGAGCTGTACTAGGATTGAGAGGAAACGTTCACAATTTTTCATTACAAAGGCAGATCTCTTTGTATTTGCCGAACCGAAACCTTTTCAAACAAATCAACGCTAATGGTTTGTATAGATTTCCATAATACATTGGAGAGATACAAAAGGGACTTGACTTTGAAAAACTAGTTAACAGTTGTCATCTGGCTGAAATCGAAAATTACATTTTAGCGAATCAAAACATTGAAAAGTTCTAAAATATTTCTCGAACGGTAGGAAGTCACTGAGAACTTCAAAAACCTAAATTAAAAGTTCTAGATTAAAATTTTAAAAACGAATTGGCGTGCGAAGTTTCAGAAAATTTGGTTTAAAGGATAAGCGATATTCCAAGGATCTCCCATTATAATGTTTTGTTTTTTAAATGTATTGAAATCATTGTAAATGTAGATAGAATAAGCTTAAGTTGCATTTCTTCTGAGGATGTTAGACATATGGCAAACGTTTGTACATTAACATTTATAATTGACTTAGCTTTTTAATAACTATTTACAAAACCAATTTGTTATTTTTAACGGAACATAAACAAAGTTTCGTGCGAATGATGTTTAGTAAATCTGTAGAGGCATGATATTGAAATTTACTGAAATCGATTATTCATCGCATATGTGATTTAATTTTTTCGACTACTTTGTAAATCCAGCGTCACATTGTTTTGATAACGCAATTATTCTAATATATCGATACATTAGAATAATTGCGTTACCAAAACAATGTGAGGCTTGATTTACTAAATGGTCGAAAAAATTCATCCATATATGCAGTGAATAGACAATTTCGGTACATTTCAATATCACAACTACAAACTTTTTAAACATCATTCGCACGATCGAAGTTACCTGTTTAAATTGTGAGTGGGGCCATAGCGCGATCGAACCATTATCACATTTGGGAAGTTATCGTATTGTTGTTTTTTTTTCAATAAGTTAATCATGTATACTAATTTAAAAATAACTTTGGTTGTTTGTTTAGTTTACTCTTATTGTTTTCGATGAAAAGAAAACAGTTTGGATCATAATTAGGTTTAAATTAATGCGGAAATTCTACCCAGTTTTTCTCCGCATAAAAAAAGGCGCGTTAATTGAATTTGAGAGTTGTTTTACTCATTAGTTTTGAAACTTCTAAAATACTTATGTTTACTATGTGATATGTGAGTCAGATATTGTGGTCTCGATTAGACCTAGAAATGAAAACCTACCCGGGCCGAGGTTTTGTCATAAAAAATTTAAGAAATGCGGTGAATAGCGGTGAAAACAAAAACTTTCGCCGCAAAACGCCCGCACGTTTTTGCAATGGCTACGGTGAAAGGGCTGAAATTTTGTAAGTTTGCGTCGAAAAATTTGTGGTATTTAATAAAAATTTGCGATAAATTTTTTTAATATTTGCAGTTTTTATCAGTGAAATTTCTATTTTCAACGCATTCACTGGAAATTTTAACCAAAAAATAAACTGCCGTAAAGAATTAGAACCTCTCTTCTAGCGATCCTCATTCTTTAGAGATGTTTGCCGTTGATATCTCGACTCGAGTATGAGCAGCACGTTGGCAGGAGCGTCTCAAGTGGGAATACTCTGACGTCGGGCGAAGGGTTGCACAGCCCACTTTCCATTCAAATATTCAACAAAATTCTCCAAATCCAATTATGTTTGACATTTTGTATGAACTTCGGCGTTTCTTTGCATTTCATGTTTCTATGAAAACCTCCACAAATTTTCCAAATTCAGTCAAATTAAATATTTGTACAATAATTTTTTACATAATTGAGCCGAAAAATAAGATGATAAAATAACTAAATCTTTGAGATTTAATAATAGAAGCTTTTGAAAACTGTTTTTTAGTGCACAAATGAATCATTGTATAGTTTTTAACAAAAGAGAAAAATTAGAACGAAGTTCTCGAGGAGAACATTTTATCAGTTCAAACAATACAAAAGTGTACGACTAATGCCGGTCGAATTTTTCTCAGACCAATGGCGAGCGGCTGATTTTCTCAAGAGTTACCTGCGACTAATGGCGGGTAGCTGAAATTAGGGTTATGCTGGAGGGGTGGGTGGTGGTGCTGAGTGAGGTGTGAGGAATCAGATGCCGTGGCAGCGTGGTTGAGGGAAAGTGAGTGGAGGGGGTCAACCTGAAAAAATCTTGCCACTATGAGTTTATTTCTCCTCAACAATTTCCGTGAATCCCACTTAGAAACTAAACAAGCACAAGGCTCTAAAATAATTGCTCTTCAGCTAAATTCACTCCGGTTGTTTCATGTTTATCTCATTTTCGAGGACAAAAAGGTCAAATGGCGAGATAAAAAAACGGCCAAGAGCAGAAAAAAATTGGTACAACGATATGGACCAGCTTTCAAATTTTTGGTTAATGAACCTGTTCGCAACTCTCTGATTTGCAGGGGTAAAGATATATAAGAATGCTGAGGAAAAAATGTAAAAAGTAGATATTCAAGGCTTCACGCGGTTTAACTGCTCTTGAAAATTATAGTTATCAGTTTCACTTCTTGTATTGACGACGGTCTCTGGCTGGTTGAAATTCAATCTTTTTTATCATTAGTTTTTACGCTTCGCGACAACGCTATTTAATCTTGTATAAAAAAGGCTCCAAGAACGCCATTTTTGTAATAAATGCTACACAAAGCAATAAAAAATTTCCTATCTCAAGCTACTTTCTGCCTTTATACGCAGCTTGTCTTCTCTGTCTGCTTTCTGAATATTTTTTGGTACTCATGCTGTTCAGTGGTTTTTTCACAGTGAGAATTCTGATGCTCATTGAATAAATGCACAAATTTTTGCGGACTTTAAAATCTTTGAAAATGTATTCTGTCCATTTCCCTGAATGTTTTTGTCAGTTTTTTCATCAAGGAAATTGTAGTTCTGCTGATACAGTTGATACATGATATGAAACACTTTGACTGATTAACATATTTTTCCGTATAATTATAAACAGTTCTCGTTCCCAGGGGAAGTTTTTTATAACAACTGAAAATTTGTGCGAAAAAAAGCTGCGCTTTGCTTTGAGAGATATAAAAACAATTTTTCGCTCTCCGCGCTCCTTAATATCGAATAAAGACACAATGCAGAAATGGGCTAAATTATTTTTTCTTTTTTTTTAATTTAAAGATCAAGGGACTATAATTTTTCAAGATTTTTAATTGCTGTTCAACAACAAATGGTGAGGAGGTTTCATTCAGGTCTATCACAACAGGCTAATTAATGAATACTTAGTCAACCCAAATTAGTTTTGAAAGCCCTCAGACGAAGTCATGAAAGTCATACAATAAAACAGAGTTGAAAAAGACCGACAGCCTAATTAGCGTGACAACTGTCACGCGTAAGTTATTGGAATCCAGGAATTTGTCAAGAAATGTGCTGACAACCGCTGAAAGAACGTTTTGAGCGGATAAATCTTATATAATAATCAGCCTAATATGCAAAATTTCAGCATCTTTCTTGAATAATTATTTCACTTACCAGCACATTGAGCGGATACTTATGTATGAATTATCCGGTAAAAATATAATTTTCAGAGGCTGTCAGCGCATTTTTTCGGTAATTTGGGCACTTATCTTACAAAATTACAGCAGTCATCTCACGCATTTTTTTCTGCTTCTGTACATATAGAAACAGCACCAGAGCAAGACTAAACAGCATTGCACCATAGCAGTCCAACCTAAAAACAGTTGGAAATCTTTCTAAAGACCTTAAAATTTTGTCAACCTTTAAGATAAAGCAGTTATCACAGCTGGAGTTTATAGCTAAAACAATTGATTGAATGAAACCAGGTAGATTGATTATAATTGTCTTACATCCCTTGTATAACATGAAAGTGTGACCTTTTTCATTTTTTCTGTGTTTGAAAAATATAAGTTATCATTAAAAAACAGCGCAAATCTTGATTGATTAATGTTTCTACAAAAATGCGAAAGATGAAGGACCGTACATATTGACCTCGTTATAAGCAATAATGAGCAAAAAATTGCACGTAGAATTATGTAAGAAGGACGCTGAATTAGCAGAATAACATTGTCAAAAGCGCTGAAAAAAAGCAAGAAAAATGCTGTGAAGCTGCTGGAGTCTTGCAAGAGAAGTGCTAAATTGTAAGAAAGGCGCTGAATCCTCTGAATTTGAAATATTCACAAGTGCTGGAAATATTTAAGAAAGATGGTGAATCAAATGCCAATTTTATGTAAAAAATGTGCCGATATTTTTTACTTCAAAAGATTCAGCACCTATGTTTCAATTTTCAGCGCAATCAGTACAAATCTTACATAATTTTCGCACATTCACTGGGTTTCTTACAAAACACTTGTAGCTGCTGATCGCTCGACCCGAGAATAGAAAACATAATGATATAAATATTCACCAATCATTGGATTGGAATCTTTGGAAGACAGAAAATTTGACAATCCTTAGGCAAACGTTCTTTTCAAAAGCAACTAATTTTTTGTATTTTGCCTATACAGAAGGCTTTACTCGGCTCTGCTGCAAATCAATGACAGCGTGTCAACTCATCCAGTCAGTTAAAACAAAAAATAAAAAAAATTGATTCTAAACTTTTTCTGAATCAAAAATTTTTTCTGCAGCTAGATGCTTGTGAAGCAAAACATCGGGAGTACGCTAGTAATTTAATCAGGTTAATCGAATTATTTCTCTATTGTTCAACATGTATGACATAAGCTGCTGTTTCCCAAATTACTCTAAGAAGTTTTTCTGCTCTCTTCTCTGCTGTAGTCATATAGCAACACTGACATAAAAGCACCAATCATTATTGTAATCTAGATCTGCGAACGTTGTGTTTTGAGATAATTGAAAAAAGTACAATAATTTTTTACATAATTGAGCCGAAAAAAGGGATAATAAAATAACTAAATCTTTGATAGTTAATAATGGAAACTTTTGAAAACTGTTTTTTTACTGCACAAATGAATCATTGTATAATTTTCAACACAAGAGAAAAATTAGGACGAAGTGATCAAGGAGAATACTTTATCAGTTCAACTAACACAAAAGTGTACGACTAATGCCGGTCGAATTTTTCTGAGACCATTGGCGAGCGGTTGACTTTCTCTAGAGTTACTAGCGGCTAATGGCGGATAGCTGAAATTAGGATTATACTGAGGGGGTGGGTGATGGTGTAGAGTCGTGTGTGAGGAATCAGATGCGGCGGCAGCGTGGGTGGGGGAAAGTGAGTGGGGGGGATCAACCTGAAAATATCTTCTCACTATGAGTTTATGTCTCCTCAACACTTTCCGTGAATCCCACTTAGAAACTAAACAAGCACAAGGCTCTAAAAGAATTGCTCACCGGCTAAATTCCGCGCGTTTCCTGTTTATCTCATTTTCGAGGACAAAAGGTCAATGATGAGATACAAAACGGCCAAAGCAGAAAAAATGGTACAACGATATGGACCAGCTTGCAAATTTTTGGTTAATGGACCTGTTTGCAACTCTCTGATTTGCAGGGGTAAAGATATAAGTAAGCTAAGGAAAAAATTTAAAAAGAAGATATTCAAGGCTTCACGCGGTTTAACAGCGCTTGAAAGTTATAGTTATCAGTTTTAGTTCTTGTATTGACGACGATCTCTGGCCGGTTGAATTTCAATCTTTTTATTGTTAGTTTTTACGCTTTGCAACAACGCTATTTAAACTTGTAAAAAAGGCTCCAAGAATGCCATTTTTGTAATCAATGCTACACAAAGCAATGAAAATTTTCTTATCTCAAGCTACTTTCTGCCTTCATACTCAGCTTGTCTTCTCTGTCTGTTTTCTGAACATTTTTTGGTACTCATGCTGTTCGGGTTTTTTTTCACAGTGAGCATTCTGGCACTCATTGAAAAATTGCACAAATTTTTGCTGGCTTTAACGTCTTTGAAAATGTATTTCGTACATTTCCCTGATTTTATTTGTCAGTATTTTCATCAAGGAAATTGTAGTTCTGCTGTTACAGTTATTACATGATATGAAGTACTTTGAATGAGTATTATATTTTTCCGTATGTTTCCGTTAGGCTAATTTATAAACAGTTCTAGTTCCCAGGGGAAGTTTTTTATAAAACCTGAAAAATTGTGTGAAAAAAAGCTGCGCCTTGTTTTGAGAGATATAAAAACAATTTTTCTCTATCCGTGTAGTGCGCTCCTTAATATCGAAAAAAAGACACAATGCAGAATTGAGCAAACTTAAGTTTTTTTTTTTTTCAATTTAAAGATCCAGGGAGCATAGTTTTTCAAGATTTTTAATTGCTGTTTAACAACAACTGGTGATACATTGTTCAAGAGATTAGATTCAGGTCCAACACGACAGGCTAATAAATGAGTAATTAGTCAACCCAAATTTGTTTTGAAAGCCCTCAGATGAATTCATGAAAATCATACAATAAAACAGAGTTGAAAAAGACCGCCAGCCTATTCAGTCACGCGTATGTTATTGGAGTCGAAGATTTTGTCAAAATTTAAGTAAGAAATGCGCTGACAACCGATGAAAGAACATTTTGAACGGATAAATCTTATATAATAATCAGCCTAATATGCAAAAGTTCAGCATCTTTCTAACATAATTACTTCACTTACCAGCACATTAAGCGGATACTTATTTATGAATTATGCGGTAAAAATATGATTTTCAGAGGCTGTAAGCGCATTTTTTACCTAATTCTAACGCTACTTCCATTACAAAATCTATATTGCCTTAAAACTATAATGGAATCCTTGTTGTTCTGTAATATTTTTCTTCCTACCTAAAAATTATGTCGTACCCTTTTTTGGGAGTTCTCTGTACTGTTTCACGTGCGGACATTGAATGAAATTTCTTTGGATAAGAGGAGTATTTGTAGTTCTGAAACTTTAAACTATGCCACTGCTCTGTGACATTGATTCGAAACCCGTCTAAAAAGCACAGCATTAAAATTTTTATTTCCAATGGATTAAATTAAACCAAAATCTGGGAGGCTATTTTCAGTAGAAATGTTAACTCAATCAAACCTTTAAGTTACAAGTTACACCAGTATCGGAAAGTTTATTACTGTCATCAATTTTCCTTCAAGGATGTCCTTAGGTTGGTTGATGTTTAGCTCATGACTGAGCAATGTTACAGATTCAGCCTCAATATCAACTAATTTTTGACTATGTCGGAAATTCCTTTTTCAAGCACATCTGAAACCCAATTTTGAAAGATTCAGGCACTGAGATCAATAAAGCTTTGATAGTAAAAACAATGCCGCTTATGCATAAATCGCGAAAGAAAAGATTTTTTGAGGCTCAAGTCTTTTTGTTCATCCGGTTTAATTCAAATTCGAGCTCCGTGATACCAATCGCTACACTTTCCCAAAACTTTGCAACATATCATGGTGTTTCACTGGCTTCTAACAGGTGGGAAGTTTCCCATCGCTTGTCTTTTTAAAATCATGCATTAATTGTACACACACACACACACACACACACACACACACACACACACACACACACACACACACACACACACACACACACACACACACACACACGCACACACACACACACACACACACACGCACACACACACACACACACACACACACACACACGCACACACACACACACACATTATAGTCAACTTAGATCAAAATGGATAGCCAGAACCATATATTTTCCCTGTGAACCCTATTCGTTGTTCACTCCTCAAAACTTAGCAAACAAGTGTCATTACAAAAAGCAAAATCAAAAGGTATAAATTTACGCTCGCGTTTTTCTCATAATATCTCGAAAATATATCAACCTCAATCACGGGAAACTAGTTGGAATTGACAAAAGCCAAATTGAACGTGCTTTGGTTGGTAATGGTGCACCAGAGGTGCTGCAAACACCGAGACTTTGATCATCCCATAAGTTTGTCATTTGAGACACGAGTTGACATAATTTAACGTTTTTTTTTTGCTTTGTGACGTCTAAAAGAAGTCGTCATGCTTACTCTGCAAAAAACCAATCTTTTGTTATTTTTAACGGAACATAAACAAAATTTCGTGCGAATGATTTTTAGTAAATCTGTAGATGCATGATATTGAAATTTACTGAAATCGTCTATTCACCGCATATGTGAATTAATTTTTTCGACTATTTTGTAAATCAAGCCTCACATTGTTTTGGTAACGCAATTATTCTAATGTATCGATATATTAGAATAATTGCGTTACCAAATAGACGATTTCTGTACATTTCAATATCACAACTACAAACTTCTTAAACATCATTCGCACGATCAAAGTTACCTGTTTAAATTGAGAGTGGGTCCATAGCACGATCGAACCATTATCACATTCGGGAAGTTATCGTATTATTTTTTGTTTTTTTTTCCAATAAGGTAGTCATGTACACTAATTTAAAAATTACTTTGGTTGTTTGTTTAGTTTACCCTTATTGTTTTCTACAAAAAAAGCATTTTGGATCATAATTAGGTTTAAATTAATCAAGAAACTACCCACTTTTTCTCCGCATAAGAAAAGGTGTGATTATTGAATTTGAGAGTTGTTTTACTCGTTAGTTTTGAAACTTCTGAAATCTTAATGATTACTATGTGATATGTGAGTCACATATTGTGGTCTCGATCAGACCTAAAAATGAGAACCTACCCAGGTTGAGGTTTTGTCGAAAAAAAATTTATGAAATGCGGTGAATAGCGGTGAAAACAATAACCATCACCGCAAAACGCCCAAACGTATTTGCGATGGCTGCGGTGAAAGGGCTGAAATTTTTTAAGTTTGCGTCGAAAAATTTGTGGCATTTAGCGATTAATTTTTGTGAGATCTGCAGTTTTTATCAGTGAAATTTTTATTTTCAACGCTTTCACCGGAAGTTTTACCAAAAAATAAACTGCCGTACAAGAGTTTGAATCTCTCTTTTAGCGATCCTCATTCTTTAGAGATTTTTAGCGTTGACATCTTGACCCAGGTATGAGCCCCAGGCTCAGGTCCCGGACCGAAAGTCGATATCTCCAGACCGTCCCTAACGGAAAGTGCCTATGTTCAAACCAACCCAGATTGAAAGTGTCTATGTCCAGACCGTCCCAGACGGAAAGTGCCTATGTCCAGACTATCGTGCGTTCAAAACTTTTAGTGCGTTCTTCGTGCGTTCGAAGTCGTATATGTCCAGACCTTCGTGCGTTCTTGTCCAGACGATCGTGCGCTTCAAATCAAATTCGTGCGTTCCAAAACCAAAGTTTTGGTGCGTCCGTGTCCAGACCATCGTGCGTTCCTGTCTAGACTTTCGAGCGTTCACCAGACAGAGAAAAAAATTACATCCTGTGGTGCAGTGCTATTCCTTGAAGATGAAGGAGGCAGAAGTTTTTTAAAAATTGATTACTTTCATTGGGTCAACTGCTGGTTCAAATTGAATCAAATTTAGCCTAAAAATTTTTGCTATAGTCTGTCTGGAGCAAACTTTGAAAAACGGAATTTTGCGATTTATTCGAATAAAGTATTTAACAAATAGGTGTATATATTGGACCAAAGGGTTGTCCAAATTGATCCAAATTAAGCATGGAGTGTCCCTAATGTAAATTGGATCTAAATCAAGTCGAATTGAAATCAATAAAACACGTTGGAAGTAAATCAATAAAGCACGTTGGCAGGAGCGTCTCAAATGGGAATACTCTGACGTCGGGCGAAAGGTTGGCTCTTTTATTATGGTTGGCTATACAGTTCATCTTATCCTAGTCACCAGGAACAGAAACAATTTTTGCCAATCATTGGAGAAGTGATGCCAACCGAGATACAGTTCCATTTTACACAGAACTTTTGTTAAATTTTGAAAATTTAAATCTTCAACATGCTCTTAGAAAACCAATTAAAAATGGATCAACAAGGGGGAGAAAGCAGTAAATTTCGTAGTAGTTGCTAATTTATTTCTCTTACCTCCTTCAAAAAGTAGAATCTAACTAATCTACGGAGGACAAAACTTTCACAAGCCGTCTCTTTCGGCTTTATCCAAGTTGAGTATGTTGACCCCTAGTTATTGTAATCTAGATCTGCGAACGTTGTGTTTTGAGATAATTGAAAAAAGTACAATAATTTTTTACATAATTGAGCCGAAAAAAGGGATAATAAAATAACTAAATCTTTGATAGTTAATAATGGAAACTTTTGAAAACTGTTTTTTTACTGCACAAATGAATCATTGTATAATTTTCAACACAAGAGAAAAATTAGGACGAAGTGATCAAGGAGAATACTTTATCAGTTCAACTAACACAAAAGTGTACGACTAATGCCGGTCGAATTTTTCTGAGACCATTGGCGAGCGGTTGACTTTCTCTAGAGTTACTAGCGGCTAATGGCGGATAGCTGAAATTAGGATTATACTGAGGGGGTGGGTGATGGTGTAGAGTCGTGTGTGAGGAATCAGATGCGGCGGCAGCGTGGGTGGGGGAAAGTGAGTGGGGGGGATCAACCTGAAAATATCTTCTCACTATGAGTTTATGTCTCCTCAACACTTTCCGTGAATCCCACTTAGAAACTAAACAAGCACAAGGCTCTAAAAGAATTGCTCACCGGCTAAATTCCGCGCGTTTCCTGTTTATCTCATTTTCGAGGACAAAAGGTCAATGATGAGATACAAAACGGCCAAAGCAGAAAAAATGGTACAACGATATGGACCAGCTTGCAAATTTTTGGTTAATGGACCTGTTTGCAACTCTCTGATTTGCAGGGGTAAAGATATATAAGAAGGCTGAGGAAAAAATGTAAAAAGTAGATATTCAAGGCTTCACGCGGTTTAACTGCTCTTGAAAATTATAGTTATCAGTTTTACTTCTTGTATTGACGACGGTCTCTGGCTGGTTGAAATTCAATCTTTTTTATCATTAGTTTTTACGCTTCGCGACAACGCTATTTAATCTTGTATAAAAAAGGCTCCAAGAACGCCATTTTTGTAATAAATGCTACACAAAGCAATAAAAAATTTCCTATCTCAAGCTACTTTCTGCCTTTATACGCAGCTTGTCTTCTCTGTCTGCTTTCTGAATATTTTTTGGTACTCATGCTGTTCAGTGGTTTTTTCACAGTGAGAATTCTGATGCTCATTGAATAAATGCACAAATTTTTGCGGACTTTAAAATCTTTGAAAATGTATTCTGTCCATTTCCCTGAATGTTTTTGTCAGTTTTTTCATCAAGGAAATTGTAGTTCTGCTGATACAGTTGATACATGATATGAAACACTTTGACTGATTAACATATTTTTCCGTATAATTATAAACAGTTCTCGTTCCCAGGGGAAGTTTTTTATAACAACTGAAAATTTGTGCGAAAAAAAGCTGCGCTTTGCTTTGAGAGATATAAAAACAATTTTTCGCTCTCCGCGCTCCTTAATATCGAATAAAGACACAATGCAGAAATGGGCTAAATTATTTTTTCTTTTTTTTTAATTTAAAGATCAAGGGACTATAATTTTTCAAGATTTTTAATTGCTGTTCAACAACAAATGGTGAGGAGGTTTCATTCAGGTCTATCACAACAGGCTAATTAATGAATACTTAGTCAACCCAAATTAGTTTTGAAAGCCCTCAGACGAAGTCATGAAAGTCATACAATAAAACAGAGTTGAAAAAGACCGACAGCCTAATTAGCGTGACAACTGTCACGCGTAAGTTATTGGAATCCAGGAATTTGTCAAGAAATGTGCTGACAACCGCTGAAAGAACGTTTTGAGCAGATAAATCTTATATAATAATCAGCCTAATATGCAAAATTTCAGCATCTTTCTTGAATAATTATTTCACTTACCAGCACATTGAGCGGATACTTATGTATGAATTATCCGGTAAAAATATAATTTTCAGAGGCTGTCAGCGCATTTTTTCGGTAATTTGGGCACTTATCTTACAAAATTACAGCAGTCATCTCACGCATTTTTTTCTGCTTCTGTACATATAGAAACAGCACCAGAGCAAGACTAAACAGCATTGCACCATAGCAGTCCAACCTAAAAACAGTTGGAAATCTTTCTAAAGACCTTAAAATTTTGTCAACCTTTAAGATAAAGCAGTTATCACAGCTGGAGTTTATAGCTAAAACAATTGATTGAATGAAACCAGGTAGATTGATTATAATTGTCTTACATCCCTTGTATAACATGAAAGTGTGACCTTTTTCATTTTTTCTGTGTTTGAAAAATATAAGTTATCATTAAAAAACAGCGCAAATCTTGATTGATTAATGTTTCTACAAAAATGCGAAAGATGAAGGACCGTACATATTGACCTCGTTATAAGCAATAATGAGCAAAAAATTGCACGTAGAATTATGTAAGAAGGACGCTGAATTAGCAGAATAACATTGTCAAAAGCGCTGAAAAAAAGCAAGAAAAATGCTGTGAAGCTGCTGGAGTCTTGCAAGAGAAGTGCTAAATTGTAAGAAAGGCGCTGAATCCTCTGAATTTGAAATATTCACAAGTGCTGGAAATATTTAAGAAAGATGGTGAATCAAATGCCAATTTTATGTAAAAAATGTGCCGATATTTTTTACTTCAAAAGATTCAGCACCTATGTTTCAATTTTCAGCGCAATCAGTACAAATCTTACATAATTTTCGCACATTCACTGGGTTTCTTACAAAACACTTGTAGCTGCTGATCGCTCGACCCGAGAATAGAAAACATAATGATATAAATATTCACCAATCATTGGATTGGAATCTTTGGAAGACAGAAAATTTGACAATCCTTAGGCAAACGTTCTTTTCAAAAGCAACTAACTTTTTGTATTTTGCCTATACAGAAGGCTTTACTCAGCTCTGCTGCAAATCAATGACAGCGTGTCAACTCAGCCAGTCAGTTAAAACAAAAAATAAAAAAAATTGATTCTAAACTTTTTCTGAATCAAAAATTTTTTCTGCAGCTAGATGCTTGTGAAGCAAAACATCGGGAGTACGCTAGTAATTTAATCAGGTTAATCAAATTATTTCTCTATTGTTCAACATGTATGACATAAGCTGCTGTTTCCCACATTACTCTAAGAAGTTTTTCTGCTCTCTTCTCTGCTGTAGTCATATAGCAACACTGACATAAAAGGAGTAAAGAAACTTCCTTGTCTAATTTCAAACTTAGGGTTTGATTACTGTTTTTCTTTTTTTTTATTCGATGAGTTATGCAACTGTTACTGACGCAAGAGAATCAAATTGTGGAATATAATTACACGGATTTCATCGCCATATACACAGTTTTCAGACATTAAGGAGATGTTGACGATGTTGAGATGTTTTGAATAATTTTGAGAAGACGATAACAACCATGTAATAGCGCTTTTAATTGAACCTTGTTAGAATACAACTACACTCCAAAAAATGTTTTGGTAAATGTACCTGCAAAATTTCCATGTGAGCCAAAATCTAGAAAACAAAACATAGAAAATTACACGCAAAACAGTGATACGCGTGCAATCTACTCAGAAATTACCTCCAAACCCAAAACAAAAAACATATATTAGGTGTGTAAATTTTGACGTGAAGAAACGTTTGAAGACCCTAACGTGCAGGTAAGACTTCTCGTTGCTTGATTACAATGTTTCAAAAAGGGTCTGACCCGAAAACTAGAAAACATGACGAATACTTATCATAACCTATCAGTAAACGTAAGCATATTGAAATTGGTAATGAGTGTCAGCCTTGTGCCATCAAATTACATTTTTTGTGAACTTGGCTAAATCTGTTTGTTAGGTTGATAAAGGATGCATGAATCTTGTTAGAATATCGATCAAGTTATAGTCTTAAACTTAGTGAGAATTAGAAAGATAGTTTAACTTACGAGATTAGAAAGACAAAAGCAAATTGGTTTTGATCAGAGAATTTATATAAATGAATCGTGAAGAAATGGTGCTTAGAATCAACATTCGGTTCAAATTGGTGAATCTAGATAACTAATATTAGAATGAGATTGTTTGATGTAAAATCTTTCCAGCATGTATTGAAGGATTATGATACAACCAGAAATGTGAACGAATTCTTCGAAAAGTGTAAACGCATACCATCTATGGTACCCCCAGCGACTGATTTCCGAGAAATTTGCAAAAACAAACTATTTTGGGCAACCCTTGCGACCCCCACTGTAAATCATGGTGCTAAGGTTAGTTTTGTATCTTCTTACTCTTCAAGTCACCATCTTGATCTAACAATCAGATCTCTCCTGTAAATCTCTAAATTCTACTGCAAAATATCATTTTTGTAATTCTCTCATTTTGAGAAGTTAATTTTTCTGCTTAATTGAAGACGCTTTTTATTCCGCTTGCGAAAACCCATAACCCGACAGGTTATGGGTCCAGCAATTTTCAAAGTCATGAAACTAATTTCTAAAACAAAAATAATTTGTTGTTGACAGTCATAATCCTTTTATGCTTAGTACTTTTTCTAACAACTGTTTTGCCTGCTCAAACTACGATGGATCAACAGACAGTGAAGCCGCTGACCTACACAGGAAAGGCACAGGACTTTCCAATCTGGAGCACAAGATTTGTGGCAATGATGCAGACGAAGGGACTCTACAAATCATTACTTGGGACGGAGGAGCAACCCAATGAGCCTGTACCACTAGCCAATGGGGCAAGCAATGATGAAAAGAAGAACCACAAGGTGCTGAAGGATGCATACGATAAGGAAGTTGCAGATATCAAGGAGAAACGGAAGAATGTGTGGTCCATCTGGCCCTGACTCTAGGTGCAACAAACCTCATGCTGATGAGACATGACTGTGTGGGAGATGACGGCATCGGAGATGGAGCAAAGGATTGGAAGCTTTTGCAGGAGAGATTTCAGATTGTGGAGACTTGCTCACACGATTTCAGAATGTGTGAGCAAGTTGTGACATTGGTGGCACAACTTGATCGACTGCACCACGAGGATGCTGAGGATTTGGATAGCTTCTTCATCAGAGGACAGGAGTAGCTAACAACGCTACAAGAAGCAGAGGAAGCAGTCTCAGAGACCCTCTTCAACGCCTTGGTCCTCAATTGTCTGCCAATGAGGTATGAAAGTTTTGTTATACAGGAAAACTTTACCCGGTAACGAACTTCACAGAGTTGAGGAAAAGGCTGCTGAACTTCCATGAGAGCACAGCACAGAGGCACAAGGGACAAAGTGGTTCAGTGGCACTGGCAGCGAAGCGTGACTTCAAGAAGGGACCCAGGAAAGGAAACTGCTTTGTGTGTGGGATCCTTGGACACTTTGCCAAGGACTGCAGGAGGAAGGAGACAGCACAATGCAGCAAGTGTGGTGAGGAAGGTCACCTAAACAGGGCATGCAAGAGGTAAAGAGATGGAGACAAACGTGAGTCAGTGGCAATGAGTCCAATATTGGCTTCACCAGACGAGGAATACTGGGCAGCTCTTACCCAGTGGAAGACAGCAGGCCTTCTAGTGGACAGTGGTTGTATAGATCATATAGTGACCAACATCGTTGCGTTCCTGGACTTTGTGCCCATTCAATCAATGATCAAAAATCCCAACGGAGAGTTCTCCGGAGTGGTGGGCAGAGGCTGTGTGAGGATCAGCATACCCTCAAATAAAGGGTAATTCCAATGCGAAGTCAAAAAAGTTTTGTGTGTGCCGGACTATTCTTCAAACCTCTTATCAGTCTCAAGATGCACGGAGTGGGAACATAGCTTCACATTCGATAAAACAAATAGCTGCATGAAACTCCAGAAGGGAACTCGGGTAAAACTAACACAAGAAAAAAATTTGTTTTACTTACCCTGCAGCGTTCTAGAAATCAAGATGGCTTCCAACAGCGTGAAACTTGACATTGCAAGGACGTGGCACAGACGATTGGGTCATTTTAATTAAGCGGATGTGGTCAAGAATGCACCAGAGACCGGGGAACTCGATGATTTATGCAATGTGTGCGCATTGGCCAAGATCACAAAGACTCCAGTACCAAGAATTGCAGAAACCAAAGCAGAAGAAAAGCTGGAGAGGGTGTTCACAGACGTGTTGGGACTTTCAGAGTAGAATCACTGTCAGGATTCCGGTTCTGTATTGTGTTTGCAGACCACTACACGAAATTTGTGTTTGTGAACTTGCTTAAGGAAAAGAGTAAAGCACTGGCCAGCCTGAAGAAGTTGGTTCTCAGTGTGGGGACGCCCAAGAAGCTGAGAAAAAACTATGCGAAGGAGTTTCTCTCAGGGCAATTCAAGATGTACTGTTTAGATGCAGGCATTCTACAGGAGAAGACGATACCGGAGACGCCACAACAGAATGGGTTAGCTGAAGTGCAACAGGACACTGCTGGAGATGGCAAGATGCTTGCTCATTGAATCGGGTCTTCCCAAGATGATGTGGGGAGTAGCAAGAACTTGGTTGTGAGACGAGGAGAAGAAAAATGCCCAGCGGAGCTGATGCGAGGTATAAAACCTAAGCTTTCAATTAGTAAATTATCTATTTTTGGTTGCACAGTCTTCGTGAGGAAGAGGGACAAAGATGTCAGCAAACTTGAACCCAAGCCACTGGAAGGAAAGTTTGTGGGTTACACTGAAAGAGACAATGGATACCTGGTGTACGTACCCAATACACGCAAGGTTGTGGCAGTTCGAGATGCGATCATCAAGGAGTCCGAAGTGGGCTCAATCCCTGACAACACAGAGACGCCCGACCTATTAGATGAGGGGTCACAGCAACTGGGGATCTGGCACCCAGATGATGGTCATCAAGACGATGGCAACAGAGGAGCAGGGCACATCTACTGCAATAAGGTAGGAGTGTGTTATACGTTAGTTTAGCAAATAGAATTGAAGTAGAGTGGCGAATACACTATTCCAAAAATATATTGGAATCGCGAAGCGAATACGGAATTTAGTGAGCGTAGCTAAATCAACTTAGCGGAATTGCGGAGCAAATCCAAGTTAGACTTTGACGAGCGTAAAGTAGAAACGTTTAATGAGCAACTTGAATTCAGATTGATAAACGAGATTATGATTACTTATAATAAAATATTATGAGCAAAGTATGAAGTAATTTAGTAGACTAGCGGGAATATATTTATACGTGAATACTAAAAAGTCATAACCTTAGTTATGATATATTTATGATTTCTATAAAATATAGAGGGTAGATTGATAATTAAGTACACATACAAATTTCGATATATATATAGGTATCATATGTATCACATTTCCCCCGTGACAAAAATTGGAATTTATTTACAATTTTAAAATCAAACAACACCAAGAAGTAAGGAGTTCACAGAACTCAAAATGCGTTGGAGATTGCTCAATTTAACCGACAATAAGAATGAACTTGTATATGAAAAGCATATGTAAGAATTAGTGAACTGAGAATTAAGAATGACCATTACAGCACATTGAATTGGAAAATTCCAATAAAGTTGAATTTCCAACAGCGTGAAACTTGACATTGCAAGGACGTGGCACAGACGATTGGGTCATTTTAATTAAGCGGATGTGGTCAAGAATGCACCAGAGACCGGGGAACTCGATGATTTATGCAATGTGTGCGCATTGGCCAAGATCACAAAGACTCCAGTACCAAGAATTGCAGAAACCAAAGCAGAAGAAAAGCTGGAGAGGGTGTTCACAGACGTGTTGGGACTTTCAGAGTAGAATCACTGTCAGGATTCCGGTTCTGTATTGTGTTTGCAGACCACTACACGAAATTTGTGTTTGTGAACTTGCTTAAGGAAAAGAGTAAAGCACTGGCCAGCCTGAAGAAGTTGGTTCTCAGTGTGGGGACGCCCAAGAAGCTGAGACAAAACTATGCGAAGGAGTTTCTCTCAGGGCAATTCAAGATGTACTGTTTAGATGCAGGCATTCTACAGGAGAAGACGATACCGGAGACGCCACAACAGAATGGGTTAGCTGAAGTGCAACAGGACACTGCTGGAGATGGCAAGATGCTTGCTCATTGAATCGGGTCTTCCCAAGATGATGTGGGGAGTAGCAAATCTCCATGCAACAAGGATCAAGAACTTGGTTGTGAGACGAGGAGAAGAAAAATGCCCAGCGGAGCTGATGCGAGGTATAAAACCTAAGCTTTCAATTAGTAAATTATCTATTTTTGGTTGCACAGTCTTCGTGAGGAAGAGGGACAAAGATGTCAGCAAACTTGAACCCAAGCCACTGGAAGGAAAGTTTGTGGGTTACACTGAAAGAGACAATGGATACCTGGTGTACGTACCCAATACACGCAAGGTTGTGGCAGTTCGAGATGCGATCATCAAGGAGTCCGAAGTGGGCTCAATCCCTGACAACACAGAGACGCCCGACCTATTAGATGAGGGGTCACAGCAACTGGGGATCTGGCACCCAGATGATGGTCATCAAGACGATGGCAACAGAGGAGCAGGGCACATCTACTGCAATAAGGTAGGAGTGTGTTATACGTTAGTTTAGCAAATAGAATTGAAGTAGAGTGGCGAATACACTATTCCAAAAATATATTGGAATCGCGAAGCGAATACGGAATTTAGTGAGCGTAGCTAAATCAACTTAGCGGAATTGCGGAGCAAATCCAAGTTAGACTTTGACGAGCGTAAAGTAGAAACGTTTAATGAGCAACTTGAATTCAGATTGATAAACGAGATTATGATTACTTATAATAAAATATTATGAGCAAAGTATGAAGTAATTTAGTAGACTAGCGGGAATATATTTATACGTGAATACTAAAAAGTCATAACCTTAGTTATGATATATTTATGATTTCTATAAAATATAGAGGGTAGATTGATAATTAAGTACACATACAAATTTCGATATATATATAGGTATCATATGTATCACATTTCCCCCGTGACAAAAATTGGAATTTATTTACAATTTTAAAATCAAACAACACCAAGAAGTAAGGAGTTCACAGAACTCAAAATGCGTTGGAGATTGCTCAATTTAACCGACAATAAGAATGAACTTGTATATGAAAAGCATATGTAAGAATTAGTGAACTGAGAATTAAGAATAACCATTACAGCACATTGAATTGGAAAATTCCAATAAAGTTGAATTTGCAGGGCAAATACAATGAGAAAAAGAAAAATGTAAATGGGCAAATTGAGAAACATAAATTAAATTGCACATACGAATATGAGTGGCTTCGCAGAGCGAGTACATGAATTAAATTAACATTGAAAGAGAACAACAAATTGAATAAATGAAATTGAAAGTTGTAATGACAGAGCAAATACATAATTGAATAACGAAATTGTAGTTTATTTCAATTTTCAAAGTTTGAATGTTTTCATTATATTTCATTTTCTGCATCCCAAACCGACATTTCCCGTTCTTGCTCATTTTCAAAATATCTAATTCTGGGGTCCGATGGTGAAACTTGCCCCAATTGTAAGTCAGGTCGAGGTGGTGACGGGATTCTTGATTGTTCGTCGTTTTGGATAAGGGCTACTACCGAATCTTCTTGTTTTGAAGCTTTCTTGTCTTTTTTATTTTTTCGCTTCTTTGGTTTAGCTGAACTTGATGAGGCCAGGGAACTTGTTGTGGAAATATCCGCATCAGTGAATCCATAAAATTGGGGTCGGTTGCGCTTGCGGCCTTTTGTTTGATCGTCCTGTGCGGGGGGTATATGCGGTGATTGTGAGGCTTGTGATGCAGGTACAGGTGGAGCCGGTACAATTGAAATTAATGATTGGTCTGGAGCTGGCACATCTTCGTGAAAATCATCTGCGATTACATTATGACGTCTTTTGAGCTGCGGTTTTGTCGGTTTGCGTACCATCAGTGCACGCGATACGTTTGAGTTTATAAATGATACTACCGATGTAGTATCCCGTTGACGATGTCTGATTTTTATTTCGCCCCTGTTTTGTTTCTTAAAATCATTGCTGTGTTTTGCTATCTTAAATTCCGTTGTTTTCTCGTAAGGAGCAGGCCGTCGTTGAGCGTATACCCACAAATTGGCGGATCTTTCAGCTTTTGTCCCAAATTTTGCGAGATCACTATCCCGAACCTTTACTGGGGATCTGCCAGGCTCGTTGATGATTGTTGTTGTTGGTGACGACTTCGTAACAAAAGATCCAGGCTTAAGTACTTCGTACAGACCCGCCAACTGTCTTTTTGCTCGTTTTTTGTTTCGTAGTTTTCGTGCCAGTTTGACTTTAAGGGACTGCTCCGTTCTCGGTATAGGATCCGTAATCTGCGGATGTGTAATGAAACGAGACTCTTTGTTGTCGGATTCCCGGCAGCGCTGACCTGCATCTAAAGGGGCCTGACACATCTTCTGTTCAATTGCGATATCGCTTCTGTTAGCACTGATCCATCCAACTTCGTCCAGCAAGTCCTCCACAGAAACCGTTTCAGCATCTAAATAGTGACTAACAATTTTTTCATAAGTTAGATTTAAACTTGATGGAAGTGTGCTAATATTCCTGAAAGGAGTATTTGCGGGACAGCCGAAATGAGCTTCAAAAGGTGTTATCTTTGTTGTTTTCTGTTTAGTTAATCGTAAATCAGAGACTATTTGTTTAATCGCTTTAGATGTTGAAAATGTATCTTTATTTTCGGCTTTCATGCAGGATAGACGTCTTTTAATTGTTTGGATCATTCGCTCCACCAATCCAATAGCTCTATGATCACCGACCGGAGCGTCGAGAATGTTGATATTATTTTCGTTACAGTAGTTTGTAACTTGTTTACCTACAAGACAAGTTGCTTGGTCTAAGCGTATTGTTCGTGGGATTCTATGAGTATATGCATAATCACGAAGAATTTTTACTACATTTACCCCATTAGCGTTGTCGAATATTCTAACTGTTGGATATTTGGAATAACGGTCAATACATGTTAAGAAATAAATATCTTTATCTTTATCATTAATTATCGGACCCCCAAAATCAATCTGTATTTCTTCGTTTGGTTCTTGACAAGCTTTGTGTGGGTGCCATTTAGACTTTGGTATGATAAGTTTCAAATTCTTACCAATATCTGTACATGGGACGCAATCGGATGTTTTTGCTAAAATTTCCCTATGCATGGAGGGCCACCATGCATATTGAGAGAGAGAGAGATCATCCCCCAAATACCAGGGTGCGTCACGTAGATGGATTCGAGCACCGCCTTCTTAATAGAATTTGGAATGGCCACGCGTTGATCAACACACAGACACCCAGATTTTACATGTAGATCATTCCAAAAGGAGTGGATGTACGTGCTCACTTCTTTACAACGGGCCTCATCATCCTGTAGAACACAGTCGCTGATCTCTTTCAACACCGCGTCCTTACTAGTAAGGACCGCCAGAAAAGATTTGGTGAAGAGCTGGTTGAGGTTATTTTCAAAAATCTCTTCCGGGGATAGCTCGATGTCATATTCCTCGGGTGATGATGATGCTTGGGCGTTGCTGGGTCCGGCTCTTGTAGATGAGATGGGGGTAGATTGAGTGCGGAATGTCACTCTCGGGGTTTGTGGTGAAGTGGGTGGATTATTTTGTGGTGCCTCTTTTGCTGACATTTTGATGTGGAGTATTTGCTGTGTAGAATTAGCTATTAAATGGCAATTAGAATTTTGCGACTGGATTCGCGATGCGAGTGTAGTGTCAGATTGGAGCAAGTGATTTGCGTGGCAATTGAAGCGAGAAATGAATTTTCGATTGTAATTATTTGCTTGAACTCGAGTAGTGAATGAGTTATTTGAGGCATTTGAATTATGCGTGCTACATTTAGCAGGTTTGCAAGAGTGGACGCGCGTCTTGTGTACTTGTGATTTGTATTTATTGTTTATGTGCCGCTTATGGAAAGGAATTTTATTCGAGTGACTAAATAAAGATGTAATTGCGTCGCGAATACGGGAAATTGTTGCTACCACAAATTCCTCATCATATTGATTGACGCTTTTTGCTTTTTGATTTGGTTGTCGTGTAATATAATCAACTAAACCCATTCTAGTGCCAGGAATATGTTCGATATTAAAATCGAAAGGTAACAGGCGATCGATCCATCGGGTTAATCTACTATTATTTATTTGAACGGTAAGATTTTAAGACTGAAAGAAGTGCTCTGTGGTCTGTCAATACAGTAAAATTCTTCCCAAAAGATAGTATTTAAAATATTCAATAGCCCAAACCACCCCAAGTAATTCCAGTTCATTTATACTATAACATTCTTTATTGCTATTAAGGAATCGGGACGCAAAAGCTACCGTTTTCCACCCTTCACAATCCAATTGCTCAAGTGCGGCGCCTAAACCTTGACGGGATGCGTCGCATTTGATTCGCGTTTCCAGTGCCGGGTTAAAATGAGTGTTTCCAGTAGCATTCGCAATAACGGTTTTTATATGCTCGAAATGCGTTTGATGATTTTCATTCCAATTAACTTTTTCGTTTTTCGTTAATAATGGCCGAAGAGGATGACATATTTTTGCAAGATTAGGAATAAACTTACTTAGGTGATGGACACTACCCAAAAATGATCGTAATTGTTTCAGTGTTTTTGGAGCTTTGATTTCCGCAATTGCTGCTGTTTTAGATTCTATAAGTTTGACACCGCTTTGTGAAAATGTGAAACCAAGCCAATTTCTCTGATGTTTAGCAAATTTACATTTGCTTAAGTTAATTCGAGGATTATCAGCCTCAAGTTTTCTCAAACAATCGTAAACGTATTTGAGGTGCGATTCCTTACTACCTTTGCTAACTAAAATTATGTCGTCAAGAATGCAATTTGTGTTAGACAAACCAACTAATGTGTAATCCATCGCCTTTTGAAACTCGGCTGGCATATCTGTAAGGCCATAAAATCCTGTTTTGAAACGATACGTACCTGTTGCGTCTCCACAAATGATATTGAAATTGCAATGACGTGCGGTATCTGGATGCAAGTTTAGTTGACTATATGCGTACTTTAAGTCGATTGTTGAAAAATATTTGTTTTCGCCCTGATTAGAATCGTTAATGTGCTGTGAATTTGAATCGATAAGACTGTCTATGTTTGGCATTTGGTATTTATTTTTATGTATTGATTTGTTTAAGATTTTTGAATCGAGAGCTAACTTTACAGATTTGTCCTTCTTGACTGTAATTACTATAGGGGAAATATAATTTTTATCAGAACATTCTTGTAACTTTTCAATATGTCCTTGTTGAGAGAGTTTTTTCAATTCGTTCGATACTTTGTCCAACAGATTTATAGGAACGCGACGACCTTTTGGTGTAATGGAGTGTAATTTTTATGGAATTTTGAACGAACAATATGTATTTTGGACTTACCGATTCTGGAGATTAAATCAGGAAAATCAGTTGCAATTTGTGTCTTGATTGTACAGTATTCTTGTTCAACCTGATTAATTGTCGTTTGATTATCTGACTGTTGAATTGAGAGTCCAAGTACAGAAAACAAATCTCTACCTAACAGTGGGCGGTGGCATCCGTCACGACTTGAATTTCTATTGGATTCGCGTACCAATTGTTGCTTTGAATTGAAGTTTGAAGAGTGCCTAGCGTATGAATAGGTTCGTTGGAGAAAATTTTCAATTGTTTAGGATTTGCCTCGCGTATCCACTTTGATTTTGGGTCTTGGGAAACGATTGAAGTTGCCAATGATTCATTTACTATTGTGCACACGCTGCCCGAATCCACCAAAACATTTGTTGCTGTATTTCCGATCGTTACGGGGAGATTGAGTGCCTCCACTGAAGTTGTGAATTCCGTCGAAGATACTGTAGCCACGCAATTATCTTCATCCGATGACTAATTCGATTCCAAATCAGGATCAAAATCAATCGAAATTTGATTAACGTCTTCAGCTTGGTCGTCTTTTTCGACATTATTAACCCGTGGCCTGGGTTTTGGGTACGAAGTAGGGTTTTTTGGTTTCCGACAGACTTTTGCGAAATGATTATCAATACCGCAATTATTGCATTTCTTTCCTCTAGCAGGACATCTATTGCGGTGCTCAGGAGTCCAGTTCATTCCACAGAAATGACAAGTTGTGGGCTTTTTCCGTGCCGTAGTGTTCATGGTGGAAAAGGGAGTAGCATTTGCGATGCGCATCCGTTGCACTTGATTGACGGTTGAATTGAGTTCATTTTTATTTGCATTCATTTTGAGCTGGTTGAGAGTACCCATTTCGATATTAATAGCTATTGCCAATGCTTTGTCAGGTTCTACCGTTTTTATAAGAGCTCTTTTTGGATATCTTCATTCTGCATATTTGCGATAAAAACATCTCTAATGATCGTATCCCCTTTTTCTCCTAAATCGCAATTTTCCGAAAGTTCTTTGAGATGACCATAAAATTTTTCCGATCGCTCCGATTGTGCTGTCGGATTTTCAACTGCGTCCTCGTATGCGGGTTCAAGAGGTAGAATTACGTTTTCGGTGGGGTTAAGCTAGTAGTAGATCCACTTCAATTCCTTCTCGGGCAAGGATTGCAAGTTTAAGCTGTGTCCTCCAATGTTCCCATCACAGTGGAGGTTCAAGCGTTGCCTTTTCCCAGAAAGGCTGTATTCCGAGTGGAGATTTGCCACTGTCCTTTAATGCTGACTGCGCCATGTTATACATTAGTTTAGCAAATAGAATTGTAGTAGAGTGGCGAATACAGTATTCCAAAATTATATTGGAATCGCGAAGCGAATACGGAATTTAGTGAGCGTAGCTAAATCTACTTAGCGGAATTGCGGAGCAAATCCAAGTTAGACTTTGACGAACGTAAAGTAGAAACGTTTAATGAGCAACTTGAATTCAGATTGATAAACGAGATTATGATTACTTATAATAAAATATTATGAACAAAGTATGAAATAATTTAGTAGACTAGCGGGAATATATTTATACGTGAATACTAAAAAGTCATAACCTTAGTTATGATATGTTTATGATTTCTATATAATATAGAGGGTAGATTGATAATTAAGTACACATACAAATTTCGATATATATATAGGTATCATATGTATCACAGAGTGGCATGACACAGAGAGCGTGAACACTCAAGAAACGACACCGAGACCAGATGCCTCAGATGTTGAAGAAGCAGCACTGGATGAAGAATCTACTGCAACAAGAGGGAGTCTCAGAGACTCGGAGTCACTAGAAAACAGTGAAACGGAGGACTTCTCAGCGACAATTGGCTTCTTTGAAGAGTCACTTGAGCAAGCGGACAGGGCAGAGCCCAGACGAGGGACAGGAGCAAGGAATATTCCGCAATTTTGTGGAGAAGTCAGGGCCCATCTTGCTGTGACTGAGAGTGACTATGTGGAACCCAGAACAATCTACGAAGCCAAGCAAGGTGACGATTGGGACCAGTGGCACCGGGCAATGAAGGAAGAGTTCAAGGCACTCCAAGACAACGAGACTTGGAACCTAGTGAGACCACCCACAGACAGGGACGTCATACCGGGCAAATGGGTCTACAAAGTGAAATTTGGTCCCAGTGGTCAAGTGGACAAATTCAAAGCACACTATGTGGCCAAAGGCTTCAAACAGATGGAAGGACTGGACTACTTTGAGACTTTCGCGCCTGCCTGTAAGCCAGAGACATTCAGGATTCTCCTTCAACTATCAGCGAAGCAGGGCCATGTGATGCTCCATTTTGATGTCAAGACCGCTTTCCTGCACTCACCAATACAGGAAGAAGTGTATCTGGAACACCCACAGGAGTTTGTGAAACAAGGATCAGATGGAGAGAAGTTAGTATGCCGACTGAATAAATCAATTTATGGTTTGAAACAGGCAGCTAAAAACTGGTATAAGGAACTGGCAAACTTCCTACTGAGACAGGGTATCACCAGAAGTAGGAATGACTATTGCTTGTTCGCAATAGCAGAGAGAGAGAGAGAGAGGGTCACACCTTCATCTTGGTCTGGGTTGACGACATTATGGTGGCATCAAGAAGCATGATAGTGATCTCTGATGTCAAAAAGGCACTTGAAGCACCATTTCACATGGAAGACAGAAAGAGATTACACTGGTTTCTGGGTCTATGAATCAGACGAGAAGAGGGCAAAGTTGCATTCGACCAAGAACTCTACATAGAAACAATGCTTGAGCGGTTTCAAAAGGATCAATGCAAACCCTCAAGAACTCCAGCTGATTTGAATTTGAAAATTCAGACAGCACAAAACGGAAACGAAGTAGTGGACCAGAGGATCTACAGAAGCTTGGTTGGATCACTTCTGTATCTGGTCAAACAGACGAGGCCAGACATCATGTTCACAATCAACTTTCTGTCCAGACACATGAATGCACCTACCAATCAATACTGGATGTGAGGAAAAAGACTTCTGCGGTATCTTCAAGGTTTAAAACTTCAAGGATATCAAAAGGTTTAAAACTGACTTACACAAAAGAAGCTAATCATGATTTAGTGGGGGAAAGTGATGCAGACTGCTCTGTGACGTGAACGGCAGAAAATCAACGACGGGCTACTACTTCAAGCTCAACGGACGTGGTGCAACACTCAGCTGGGGTGTCAAGAAGCAGGTCACAGTTGCTCTTTCATCATCAGAAGCAGAATATCAGGGCATGGCAGCAGCAGTTCAAGAAGCATTGTATCTGAAACAACTTCTGAATGATTTCGACATCCAACAGAAACATCCAATAGCAATTGGAGAGGACAACCAGAGTTGTTTTAAATTGAGCCAAAACCCAGTCGTGGACAAGAGGAGCAAACACATTCAGACAATATTGCACTTCGTTCGGAACAAGACGGAAGATGGACTATTTAAATTCATTACGTTACCACTGTCAAAATGCCAGCCGACAACTTCACGAAATCTTTACCTGTATCGAATGTGGAAACATTCAGAACTGTTTTGATGGAACAGACTCAACGCAATCAACTCAATTCTGAATGGGGGTGTTAGAATAATGGTCAAACTATAGTCTTAAACTTAGTGAGGATTAGAAACAAAGTTTAACTGACCAGATTAGAAAGACAAAAGCAAATTGGTTTTGATCAGAAAAATTATATAAGTGAATCGTCAAGAAATGGAGCCTAGAATCAATATTTGGTTCAAATTGGTGAATCTAGATAACTAATATTAGAGTGAGATTATTTGATGTAAAATCTTTCCAGCATGTTTTGAATGATTATGATACCATCGAAAATGTGAACGAATTCTCAGAAAAGTGTAAATGCATACCATTACCCCCTGCGACTGATTTCTGGCAAATTTGCAGAAGCAAACCATATTGGGTTACCCTTGCGACCCCCTTTGTAAATCATGGTGCTAAGGTTAGTTTTGTATCATGACTTTCTCGCACTGATAATGTGTATAAATACAGCTGATTTTTGAGCTTTTTTCATCCCCAAAGTCAAATCACCATCTTGATCTAATAATCAGATCTCTCCTGTAAACCTCTAAATTCTACTGAAGAATATCATTTTTGTTATCCTCTCATTTTGAGAAATTAATTTTTCTACTTAATTGAAAACGCTTTTTATTCCGCTTGCGAAAACCCATAACCCAACAAATCTATTGCCACAGAAAAGTTATTTTGCGATTGTCCCAAAACTTGTAATAAGCCCTGCAGATTACTGATATTGGGACAAAAAGACGTCTAGTAGCCAGGGGTAATCAGTTAAATTAATTTAAAGCTCTTCAGTTTATTGTCCAAAACCTCCGAAACCAAACATGTTTGTGTTGTACGCCAAGAACACTACACCAGAGACGTTTATTTTGCATTGTAATAAGAACTGTTACGGAAGCTGGAGTAAAATAAACAATCCTCTTTGAATCAATAGGGAGTGTTTCGGACTATTATACCATAGGAGTGCAAACGAATGTACTCTGCTCATCAAAACGTTTTCGAAGCCAAAAACTGACTTTCAAAAATCACTCAGTCAGAAGGGCACTTCACAGTGTTTTAACTAGAGATACACCGTTACGTGAAGAAAATATAGTTTAATTCAGGCTCTTATTGGTTAAGTTGGAGGTTTAAAAAATATGTTTTAAATAATTCTATCTGCATTTTGCATATAAAAGTTGATGATAGATTGAATTAGAACTTGATTTTTCCCGCAAAATGTTAGGATAAGTTCAAAAGAATCTACCATGAGTGTGCATGTAAAACGCTTAGAACCTTACCTAAAAAATCTTTTAACAAACTTACCTGCTAAAAATTTGAACAAGTTGCAGAAATTAAATAGCAAATTTGTTCGCGAGCAGAAATTTGAGACGTTTTTATCTCCAAGTTCTAGGTGGAGTCTATTTGAATTGTCAATTATTTTACCTGCAAAACTAAAGTTGAAGGTAAGTCTATTTGCAAAATTTATATGAAATTGGTAGAATTATCTAAAAAAATTTTGAAGTTAAAATACTGAGCGTATAACTTCAAGTTCTTGGTCAGTATAGATGATTTTAACAAAAAATCTACCATGAGTGTGCATGTAAAACGCTTAGAACTTTACCTAAAAAATCTTTTAACAAACTTACCTGCTAAAAATTTGAACAAGTTGCAGAAATTAAAGAGCAAATTTGTTCGCGAGCAGAAATTTGAGACGTTTTTATCTCCAAGTTCTAGGTGGAGTCTATTTGAATTGTCAATTATTTTACCTGCAAAACTAAAGTTGAAGGTAAGTCTATTTGCAAAATTTATATGGAAATTGGTAGAATTATCTAAAAAAATTTTGAAGTTAAAATACTGAGCGTATAACTTCAAGTTCTTGGTCAGTATAGATGATTTTAACAAAAAATGCAGGTAATCTAATGTATTTGTAGGCAGATTTTAGAGGTCAGTTCCATTAAAAAACAATTTACGTGCAAAATCTACGTAGTCAATTTACCTGCTTTTATAATCGCTTTATCTTAACTTTTTGAAGAGAGTTTAGCTAAAAAATAACTATTGTAATACTATAGAAACTCTTTCTGAACTTAATTGTATACAATTTTCAACCTCTTTTTAAGGATTTTTGCTTATAAAGAGTGGCAAAAAAAGTAGTTTAACCTACACAGCATCGTAATTTCTGCAACTATAATATATGCAACAATTACCCTCGCACTCGCCCTCTTCAAGTTAACCAATATCATGGAGTATATCTTGGAATAGGACACAATTAACCTCTCGGCAGCAATAACAAACGCGTAGTAGTAATAAAAAATTAACTCCTGTAGCAATTACAATAGTAGTATTCCTCCACTTTTTGCCTCCACAGCTCGCTTAGCATCAGAATATAAAAAAGTGGCGGAAAAGTAGCTATTACCAGAGTTGAGGTTTTGCTACTTTCAGTTTTCATTAGGCGCTATCTAATTATTTTTAAAACTATCAAGTTATTTCACCGAAATTACACAACTGTTGTTATTATAGCGGGAGTTTATTCAAAGGTTTTTTCGGTCTTTCCCATTAAAGCTCCCACCCCAGCTTAGTGGTCAGATAATCTATAGCCCCCAATCATGGCAAATAGACTAAAATGGGGGCTATAATTTTTTTTTTTTTTGGGGGGGGGGGGCTTTAATGGGAAAGACCCGTTTCTTTCGTGTTTTGATTGAGAACTTGTAATTGTAACATTTTCTTATAACAAATACTGCGTAAAGAAGAAAATTTATAACAAATCAGTTCATGTACTTGGCAAAAGTAATTTACAATTTATTGCTAACTTGTAAGCAACTAGAATGATATACAAATTCATAATTACCCTAGGCCTATTTTTCAAACTCTTCCAGTCTTGATGTAATTCCAGCCAGGGAACAGTTTTAAAAAGTTTGTATTCTAGAAGTTCTAGAAAGTTCTAGAAATTGTCTATTTCATCTGATTTCAGCTGTCCAATATTTTGTTTGAGGAACGAGTTTGAAAAATGGGTCTCATGATTTTCTAATCACCAAATATGTAAAACCGGAACAACAAACTAAGTAATGTATTGCACTTGGTTAATTTTTGATATAAACATTGCAACAACAAATACACATACGTGCTAGTTTTGTTGAAACTTGTGACAACAAACAAAACACCAACTGTTATAGAAACTTTTGTTACTTGAAGATCGCAAACAAAATGTCCGTGGAAAAAATCGACTTTTCACATTAAAACGAACCAATGGCGAGTTTCTTCCGGCTACGATTATTACTACAGAACCTCCTAAATGTTTCACGAAATTTATCAGAATTGAGGATACAGATCTTAACAAAAAGTTAGTATATTCATTTCAGTGTATTGTCACTACGAGTTCTTGAAAACCTATAAAAGTTGGAACGAAAGCGGTGATAATTGTGAACAATTTCCATGGAAATTTCAAGAAAATTTCCATAAGCATAAAAATTTGTGTTTTTTGTTTTCTTTCCTTAAAACTTATCAACTATTTGGCAGAATTTCTTTAAAAAGTTGGGGTATATTATCTAAAAAGGGTCATAACGGGAAGTCGGGGTTATGTTTAAATGAAAAGTTTCCATAACAGTTAAATTGTTGACTCCATTGAATGTCTTTTTGACAGTTTTTGGTGATTAACTGGATAATCGTTATTGTTATGGGCAGCTGTTATAACATGCTGGTTAGTAGTCATGTTATTGGGGTTAAAATTGCATTGCATGTTTTGAGGTTGATACTCGTGAACTCCAAACATTGCCGAATGGCGATTCGGACTCGGTATTTGTGACGTAACATGTGACGCAACAGGTGATGTAACAATTGGCGCAATTTGTGATGTAACAACGGCATTGATTGGCTGTTCTGACTCTGGTTCTTGTTGATTGGCAGCAATTGATTTTACGTCACCATGAAAACTCGGACTTAGGGTAACTTTTCCTCCTCCATACATCGTATAGTAACCCCCATTTTGGGCTGCGGGTGGGGTTTGTGATTGCCCGAAATGAAAACTTTGTCGCTGAACAATTCGGCGATTTGCTCGATTGTTCAAACTGTTGATATTTAGGTTATTGTAAAATGCCTCGGGCGAAACTGGTGATGTAACAAGACTGTTCGTTTGTCGGTTCGGCACTGCGTATTGCGCTTGATTATGTAATCCTGACGTAATTGGGTTTAGCCGAGAAGTCACGAGTTGACTGGGGTGTCTCGTGTACTGACTCGTGGCACCCGAAATTCCCGTCAATTCGGTGGGACACGATGAATCATCGCCCGAACTGTTATTTGTTAACTGGGGGTAGGGGTACAAAAATTGGCGAGGTCTGTTCGCATGACGTTGTAAAGGTAAACTTGCAGTTTCGTTATGATACTGTGATAATGGGTAAACGTCGTTGCATGTGAAAGGTCCAGCGCCCCCGACGGGAACCGAGGGGTTGAAACCCCCATAAACCGCGTTAGTCATTGTTCCGTTACTTGACGGCGAGTATAAATGTTGCCACCAAGCTTGACTGGAAGCCGTCGCCCCAGGTGAAAACGTCCCGTCTTGGGAATCGCACGGGGATACCGGACCCTGAACTTCCAGGGTTTTGTCAAACACGTGAAGTTGTAGCAAATTACCCAATTTGTGCGCGATGGCCGGAAAGGTCAACCTTTTACTCGGCGTTGCGTGCCAGCATTCCTTCATAATATGGTACAACTCATCCGGGCAGTTTTTGGGTTTCCCCATCCGATAGCCAGTTTTAAGAAGGTCGAACAGATTTTCAACTGGTACACTGGGATACGGGTTTCCACCGAGGGTTAAAATTTCCCACATCGTAACCCCGAAAGACCAGACATCGCTTTGAGAAGTGTAGACACGGTCAAACAAAGCCTCAATAGCCATCCATTTAACTGGTAATCGGCCATCAGTCGTTTTTCGGTAATACTCGATATATTGAACGTCGCGCGCCAATCCGAAATCAGCAATTTTCATTACGTAATCCGAAGCGACTAAGACATTTCTAGCCGCCAAATCGCGATGAACACATCGTTTCTGTTCAAGATATTCCATACCTTTTGCAATTTGAAACGCGTACGAAATCAAATCTCTGTATGTTAAAGGCCGTTGGTCGTTATTTTCGTCTGTCAAGACTGTTAACGGGCCTGAATCTTTGCCAAAATTATCTGGCAATTTGCCCTCGGCAGCTTTCTGTTCATAGAATTGGCTTCCTGGTCTTCGTTCCCTTAAAAATTCCCGAAGATTTCCAAACTGGGCGTATTCGACCACGACCCATAATGGCCCATCACGTGAACAAACTCCCAGAAGGTTGATAATATTCTCATGACTTCCGATATTTTTCATAACTTGTGTCTCGGATAAAAGATCCATCAATTCTCGTTCAGTTCCGTCCTCTCGTAACATTTTAATTGCAACTTGAGTTTGTTTCTCATCTCCAAACAAGTTCTCGGCAACACCCAGCATGACTTTCCCAAAGGCGCCCGATCCGAGTTCTTGCAATATTTCCAATTTGGATCTCGGGAATTCCCAGTACTCGTCTACAGGGACCTAAAAATGGTCATGGGTTTGCAACTTGGCAAATATTGCGAAATATCACAGAGACCTACCAATATAACAAATGAAAAATTGTGTTGTCGATTTTTTCAAAAGGAAACCCAACAAATACCTGAAGCTAAACATGCTTACAATGAATAATGCCTAAACAGATTTTTTTGATGAAGTAATACTTACTAACCATAAGATATTTTATCACAAATAGCTTTGGCGATCAGTTTAATATTTCGTGTGCGCCATCAAAACCCCCTTGAATTTCCTCTGATGCTTATTACTCTCTAGATTTCGGAGCAACACTTTTCAAAAAAATAAAAAAAAAATCAGCAACAAAACAAAACCTACAGATGAACTGGTGGTGTCAAAGTAAGCTAACGAATTCTCTAAGATAGTTGGCATAATTCCATTGGAATTTTTAAACAGAGATGGCAGATTGCCAGACAATAGCCGCAATAGCTTCGTAGATCAGAACTCTAAAAAAAACAGAAGGACGAATCAAAAAAGTTACTATTTTCATTAAGGGATGAGATGATATTTTTGATGAAGAATCTCTATAATCTGTATAACTTATTGTTGCCTCTATTAGGTGCTCTCAAATAACCTTCGATTAGAGTGACACATACTCACTTGACCTTATCTCTTCAAATGAAATTTAAAAAAGTCAATTTCAGGGTGAGAAAGTCATTTTTGAGAGAGGTAAGTCACGTGTGACCAAAAACTTAATCACGCGAATGAAAAAACATAGCAGGACAAGTCTTGACGTAAAATTCAAAGATTTTTCATTGACTAAACAAAAAAATAGACTTGGTAGGGTCTATGCGTGGACTGGGAAAAACATTTCCATAAAATCAGATCAAAAAATTTGAAAAAAAAAACAGAAAATCAAAATTTAAATGCAGCATGTGAACATAAAACCACATGCGAAAAAGTAGAATAGGTCTTAAAAAAACTAAGAATTGATTGGGAAAACCGTTAAGAAAAAATCCGATCCAAAAAATCGAAAAAAGAGTAAAAATCAAAGTGAAATTGCCGCATGTGAACAAAAAATCAGCAGCGAGAATGCGAATTTTTGGTCGAGCGCCGTTTTCTCACTCTTCTTTAACCTCTCGCATTTTCGCTCCATTTCCTGTTTCTGCGTGACCAAAATCACTACTCCAATTTGACTTCAAAAATCATGAAAGGGTGTGAATAAATCTTTAAAAAAAGTAAGCGCCCCAATACAATTCATCAAGTTCTTTGAATTGTAATAAACTCACCCCTGTAAAAGTGAAATTGACGTCACGCACTTATTTCAGTTTAAATTTCATGAACGAATGAACAAAAAGCAGATTTGAAGTGGTTGTGAGGTCAAATTGTCTTAACAAAAATCTTGACGAATTAAAAAAACCAAGAGAAGGCCAATAATAGCCCCACTTGTCCCTGTGCGGCTATTAATCACTAATTAGTTTCTCAAATTAAGAAGGGATGTTTTCTATCTGGTAACATATAGAGTACTATTAAATTTTTCTTCGGAGAATTTTTCAAATTAAAATAGTTGCAGAAGAGAATATCTAATTTTATATAACGTAAACAGCTGATTCGTACACCAAAAAAAGAACAACATTTTCAAAAAGATTGAAATTAAAACGTCAGAGCACATCTAATTAAGTGTATCTTGTCAACTCAATCAATCAGTCGTATGACTACGTATAGGGTAAATTGCTTTCTCAGGAACTTTTGTCGTTTTCGTTTTCAAGACAACTACGAAACCTTTAAACTCTTTTCTAACTTGCGTTAAATATACTGGGTTCTTGTTCGTTGAGGCGATTAATTTTTGATTGAAGTATATAGTGCTATTTCCTGGTAAATTCAATCAAGTACCTGAATAGTTGGCCTGGATGCCTGGCTCAGAAAATTACTCATGCTCCAAAGATTGTACAGTGGGTTCTGCTGGTGATCACCACTTCCGGGAGGTCCGGACATGGTCAGGGTGCTGGAAGCTCCTCCGGTTGTGTGGCCACTTAGAGACATCGAGGCCTTCGGATTATCGCCACCAGAGTTGTTCAAGTCAGTGTTCAGGCTCGCTATCAGAGGAAGAGAGCTGAAACACAAGTTTCTTCGTCTCAAAAACCGTTATCCCAAAGACCTACGAAGCACTCAATCAGCCAGTCTACTTTAAAATTCTTTATCGCGGGACTTCTAAAGATTTTCAAAATAATTATCAGTGATCTAAGTTTTCCACCTTCTCAATATATTGCGCAAACGAATTGCAGAAAAAATTATCCCCTCACCCCCGGATCCAATTCCTAGTATTTCTGTACGGTTAAGGCTCTAAAAAAGTTTGAAATGTTTTTAATGATCATCTGTTTGCGTTCATCTGAAGCTCTTAGCAGTTAGTCACTTCCATTTCATTTAAAGTACCAATAAATTCAACAAACTTGTTTTTGACAGTCGTTCCCAATGATGAAGGCCAACTTTCAGCCAATCGAGAGCCAGTTTCACTGTTCTGCATCCTCTTAAACGACCGATTCTGTCGTCCCCTTGTTCTTCGTTGCATCCCAAAAGAGTCGTTTCGAAACTCCCTTTTCCCCTTTTTTCTCAAATTGTTCACACGCATCAGGCATTTGTACACCATAAACAGGACGAGAACCCCGATTATTGCGCAGCAGGTGATGTAAAATACCAGCGAATGACGGAATCTTTCAAAAATACCAGTTTGTGGGTTCGTGTCAATATCCACAATTTTATCGCCAGGGGCAACGGTTGTCTGTTTCACCCCCGGGTATACAACTTTAGGAATCACTTTAATGTGAAACTCTGGCAAATATTCATAACCGTAGGAGTTATTAGCAATTGCGAAATACGATCCATTTTGTGCCATTGTAACATTGTCAATTTGCAGGGTCAAGTCCTGTTTCTCGATAAACCCGTCTTTTTTCCAGGGAACAAACCAAAACACTGAAACTCCCGAAGCGTAAGGATGAACTTTGATGTTTCCACAATTGATAGTCAGTGAAGTTCCCTCTGTAACTTGACTGTTTCCGCAATTTTCAGTATGTACACCGTGCAGAACAGGCTGCAAGGCAATTTTTGTGTTGCCGTGATCAACCAGACAAGCGACCGGTTTTTCACTTTTTTGACCTTGAAAAGTGCACCAGTAGCACCCCGAATGACGGGGTTCCAGGTAATTTGGAATTACAAGCATCGAAGTTTTGGCCATTTTTGATGCGTTTGCTGGAATTGTCATGGCGTAGGGTGTAGTCATGGAGACGTTCATTTGGCTGTTTGTGTGTGGTATGTCGAGGGATTTGTTGTTGTAGAACCATTGGACATTTTTGGCATCTTCTGATCCGGGACAGCAATTGATGTTGGCTCCTAAAAATAGAAAAATATGCAAAACGGTTATTAGAAGAGTCGCAATATGGGCTATGATTCGCAAGATTGCTTTTGAAGGAGATTTCAAGATTTTTTTTATCATACCATGACCGATTATCGAGACGAAAATTGCTTACCCGACCGTTACAGACCGAATTACTTCCATTATTATGACAAAAAAGAGTACGAAATCTCCGAAAAACGGTCTGAAATCAATGAAAATAAAATGGTTTTTAATAACTACTTCACTATGATATCATAAATAGGGAAATCAACCATGATACTAAAATGACTACCAGGAACCCATCAATGAACATTCCCAGGCTGAGGTCCCAGACCGAAACCAGATATGTCCAGACCGAAATGAACGCACGAAGGGGGTGTCGTGCGTTCAAAATTACACGGTCTGGAAACACGGATGAACGCACGATGGTCTGAACATATCCACTTTCCGTCCGGGACGGTCTGGACATAGGCACTTTGAGTCTGGGACGGTCTGGAAATAGGCACTTTGAGTCTGGGCCTGTCTGGACATATCCACTTTGGGTCGCGCACCTCAGCCTAGGTTGTATGCTAACCAGGAATCAATTATTATCAGTTTATTATTAACAGGAAATTAAATAGCTTTTGCAAAGTTACGATGAAATCATAATTGATCCTTATCTGACAACCTACAATTCATGAAAAGATCAATCAACTTTGAAACATGCAGAAACAATGAGTAGAAAAAATGAGAAGCCTGGCTTTGTAGAATTTAACTTGCAAGATCTTATAAGATTCTGGCAGAATCTTGCAAGCCAATGCACCGGCTTGCAAGGTTTTCCTTCAAAAAATCATGCAACTTAAGTTATTTTTCTTGCAAGATCATGTAAAATAAGACTGTTCCCGCTATTATGCAAATTGTAATTCAAAGTCTAGCAGGTTTGAGCATGAGCACACTACGATGTGCATAATTTGTTCCTTTGACTTCTTGACTCGTAACAAAAATAGAAAAGATTGTGTGTATTAAAAACTAGAAAAAAGTCAAAAATTATAAGGAAACAACAAAACAATAAGCTATAAAAAGTTGAGTTTTTTTGATGCTGGGTTTATTTTTTGTAAAACCTGGACGGCCGAACATAGAATAACTTAGTAGGCCAAACTGTACTAATTTTGACTAAAAAACTTTGTTTTACTTTGTTTTGACAAAAAGTCAAAAGTAAGTCAAGAAGTATCAAGAATAAAACTTTCAGTCAAATTCAACTCATTTTACACATCTAACGACATATTTAATAAGATCAGCTTGGAGAAATTGATATCACAGTTCTGACGCAATTTAAAAAAAACTATCGTACTGAAGTAAACTGAAATTCAATAAATTAGTGTTTCTGAGGCCATTTCAGCTTGAAAAAGGTTTCTTTTTGGCCATTCGCCAATAACATCGATACATGAAATGTATTGCTAAATATAAAAAATTATCCAAAAAAAATTATTCTAAGTTTTGGTTATTTTAATGCAAACACCGATTCAATAATCACATTTTGAGAGTTGCCACACTCATGGTCTACAATCTGACGAATTTCGAGAAACTCGTAAAAATTCCCCAGTTTTATTAATCAAAAATAAAAAATTCAGTCCTAGTCCATTGCATATTGTGGAGTCTTTTTCATTAAGATTACTGTCGTTGATATTTCTAAGAAAACACGCCAAATCATTTATTAAACTTCATTTGTAGTGAAAGAAATACTCTACAAAACAAAAAGTGATAATCCGGACCAAAAAGAGATGTGCAAAAACTATTATAAAGTATACTCGGCCAAAAACTCACTTCTCTAGATACATAGGTTTCCTCTAAGACCATTGCCATTTAAAACGAATCAAAATATCGCTCCGACTCGTGGAAGTTTCTGTGTCGCAGCCGAAATAAGCTTTCTTGAACTAAGACGAAAACTTTGTATGAATTTGGAAATTTTTTCTGTATATATTTGACGTTACCAAGAGAATATCATTACTTGTGGCCAAATTGTATCAAACAATGCAATTTAAAAAACCAGCAAAAAATGGCAAGTTCTTCATTAACTCAAATGAAAATTAGATTAAAAAAGTATTCCACCAAATTTCCTTTCTTTCTTTGTTGTTTCTAACATCAATAAACAATTGCTTGTAGTGAACAGTTAACATTGTTATGACAAGAAAAACAAGAAGTTTTTCAAACCGAACTTGAAACAAAGTTATTAAATCTTTCTGAGATGTCTTTTGAATATATGCTTTAACTGGAATAGAAGAAAATCAACGATGATTCGTATCAACCAGTTTCGGTCTTTAAAATAGCTGATTGTTTTCAACGGCAATTTATAGTTTAGTACAATCTTCTATTCTTTAGAAAATAGTTCGATTAAATTTGCTGCAATTTCATCAAGCTTGTGATGTTACCGCTCTGTCGGCAAAACAAATGTATCATTTTCGCCACCAGATAGAGAATGAAACGGAAAACCTGACGAGCAGGCAACTAACAACACAGATCTCAAGCAAATGTTTCTGAAAATTTAGGCTTTGTGCACATTGTTATTTTCATAATATTTAAAGTTGGGAAATCAAATAAACTCAATTAAATCATGTTTGTCTGTTTTAAGCAATCTTGCAGAGTAATCACAACATATGTTTGTAGAAATTTTTTTTTACTGAATCATAATTAAAAACAAATCATCACTTGGTTGCGATCTGGTGAATGTACTTGTTGTTCCTTTTCCAATTAGAGAAATTTTTTGGTCATTTCTAAAATTACTGCCCACAATTGCAAGATCAAATTTCATATATTTAAAATTTATAAAGAAAAACGTTTTTGATTTTTAGCATGCTCTATTGGGACTATAGGAGGGACCCATATTAAACAGGGCTCATTAATGCTATCTGCCTAGTTCTTACTGTTTTTAAGCCTGTTTTTATTTGGTACTACCTTACTTACCGTTTTTATGTTATATTAAAACCACTTAATGGAGTTGTTATCTGTCCCGAAAATGGCGAAACAATTTCGCCGAAATGGAGTAGATACCAGAAGGTAAAAAGTATTTGTGTTGCCAACAAGAAAATTTACTTATATGCTGCTAAGTTAAAAACCTCCACTTTCAGTTCTTCAACTAATAATTTTCCCGTTTTTTTAAACTCGAAAATCGTCTGCTTAATTGATTATTGAACGCTTTTTTCTTTTTCTAAGTAGCAATGTGCAAGTTGCTCGAGTAAATTTAATCAACTTTGTCAATCGTTTTGAAAACCACATTTTAAGATTAGGGTTTTTAAACCGTGAAATTTTAGGATACTAAAAATTTAGTTCAGGTCTGCTCCAATTTCGAAAAAATTTTCACGATGCCTGTTTTTGAGCATTAGACTAAAATGATTAAAAAAAATATTAATTGGTGATTGATTATAGAAACTGACCTATAAAACCTTATAGGTAATAAGGCTTCAGGATAACTGAATGCTCAAAATGGGTGACGATGGTTACGTTATCCTCCAACGGAAGGGATGAATTTCATGCTCTTTCCCTAACATTTGTCAACATATTTGATGTATAGTTTTTAAGAGCGTTTTATTTGTGAGTACCAAAGATGTTATATTAGAATATGTGCCAAAAAGTATTGTCGCTTTTGCAAGAAACGTCAAACTAGTCCCAAAAATAGCAACCTGTAGTTTTGCTAAGTAATACTTATTAAATTGTCTAATTAGTATTTTTTAAAGCGAGCGAAATAAAACGTCCCTTGTTTTTCAAGTCGTTTGTATTTCTGTGAAAAAAAGAGAGCGAAAACTAAAAAATTGGAACGTTTTAGACAAGATTTGCAGTTTGATAATCAGTTTTTCTCGGTTTATATGTATGGAAAATTCATAAACTACTAGATTCATAAATGTTAAATAACTATGTTATAACATGTTGAAACTAATTTCATATATGTATGGCAAATTCTTATATCTACGTTTTATATCTATATGCACTTTTGAAAAAAACGATGAGCTGGCCTCTTTCATAAAAAAATTGGTCTAGAACAATAAGAGACAATAGTCTAAAACTGTCGTCGGTTAATTGTTAAATAATTTTGCGGAATATACAGATAATGTAGCAAAGATTTGATTTTTATTTTCTCAGATGGATTAATCATGGTCATTGTCGACCACAGTTCCGAACAAAAAATAAAAAGTGAGAAAAAAATAACCAGTTTTTATCGGAGAAATAGAAAAATTGTTTGCTGTTTCAACTTGAGAAGTCTATCCAATTTTTATTCCACTGAAATGAGGACAAAAAACCTTCAAAAAGGTTATTGTTGCTTGCAAATGAGGGTGAAAAAGAACAACGATTCTTAATAGATAGTTCTTGGTCATGAGGTACTTGAATACTTACTCAAGAAAAATCCGCTTAGACAAGTTGGAATAATATTGCAGTAAAAATTTAACATTCCAATAGTTTTCTTTCTTCTGGAACGTAGCGTTTGGTTATTATCTACCCCCTAGCGGACATAGCTAGTTAAAACTTTTATTGTAATGTTTTGATCTCAACTAGGCGGCTACTTCTGAAACAACACTTTGCCTCCATGAAAGCAGTTAATGACAAATCATTGTACTTTTGAGACATTACCCTTGATTCCATAGCTTGAGGGTACCTGAAATCAGTCACGAGCCCAGCAGTATATTTGTTCACGCTTGACGTTTGGGTTGTGTGGGTGTTGTTGTTGTTGTTTGGATTGTATGTACACTTTACCTACTCTATGTCACTTAATGGGCGATTCAATTTAAAATCTATTCAATAAGCCAAATGGACATATCTGGGTCAGACGTCTGTGAGAAGAGCTTTTTCGTGTCAATAGCTTTTTCCTACTCAATTTTACTGCCTTTTGTGAACAAAAATCAAATCTAAAAATAAATCTTCAGTTGCTGAGTAGATTGATGTGAGTACTTGTCAGTACTTGTTCCCTTTTGGAACATGTGAAGCTATATGAGTACAATATAAAGCTTCAAAAAATGAGGAAATGGCTTATGTTAAATTTTATCTTTCTATCCATCAACCACATTACGTGGCAAATTTCCACTCTTTGAGTAAATTGACTCGAGTTTGTCGTTTTTTTTTCACGACACGATCATGCGTCCAGATAAGGGTCATTAGCGGGTGCAAGCATTTTTGACAGTAATCTATTTTAGTTCCAAAATTTGGCTTAGGTTTGGATCATCCATCACAATTTTTGACGATACCTGTTCTTAAGCGAGCGTGGACAATAATGCCTTGATTTTGTACTTCTAGTCATAATTGTTTACGCGTCACTTATGTCGACGGTTACTCAACGTAATAGATGACAATTGGTCAAATAGACTGAAACGGAAGAAAACCTATTCGGAGAGTAAATACAGAGCTTTCCCTCACAATGCTAATAGTGCGCTTGGAAAACAAAAAGAAGTTTTGGATTCATCTATAAACTTCCCCGCAACGACAATTAGCTCTCTTAGTTAGGTGCCAAGTAAAAACTAATTAAACTCGAGCAAAAAAGTTTCTGGCTGATTGAATGCTCAAAATGGGTAACATTGGTTTCCTTCATCCGTAAACATAGGTGGCAATTTTTTTGTTTTTTCAGTAACTTATGATCACAATTCATTTCGCGCACGTACCAGTACCGAACTAAAACTACTTCCAAAGAATGTGCTGGCGCTTTTGGGAACCTCTTCCGTTGATTGCAGAAAGCACTTGAGTTTTGTGAAAGTGGTTTCCACAAAGCAGTTAAAAACTTAAACTGAAAAATAGGATCGAATAATGTGAAAAGAACTAACTTTTGGCAGTAAGGGCTTTACACAAAATCTTAGTTCTCTCAATCCTTTTGCCGCTCAATTCTACGATTTAATGTTTAATCATTACTAAAATGAGGTATTATACTGCAATTGATCTGCCACACAATTCTTTGCGGAATGCGCTTCCATCAAACATATTTTAGCGGTGAAAGGCAGTTTTCACTTTACAACTTCCAGTTTAAAAGTGAAAAACGCTGGCAGGTACTTCCAGATAAGGAACCGCTTTTTTGTCCACAAAGTTTGAAAATATTCTCGCACATCGTCGCACAATGTATTAACAAAGCAAAAGTAAATTCTGGTAAAAAAACGAGTATTATATCTTTTTTAAAAATTTGGTGCTGGTAGATTGCTCGTATGTTTTTCACCGTTAATAAAAAGGATCCAAAGAGAATCTCACTCAAAAACAGCAATTTGGACATTTGCCACATAATGTATCCGAAAACATCTCGACGGTCCAACGGCATATAGAGCTTCACATTTTCTTCCTTTCTTAAACAAGTTTTGGTTAGTGTTTTCAAAGTTACGAATTTTGTCTTCAGTCATATTTCTCGTCTTTGATAAAAAAACACAGAAATCGTAGAATGTTTATGAGAGAAATGTTTCTTGAGATCCATGGCCATTATCAGCGAAGGCACTTAAAAAATGATATCATAATCTCAAATGAAACAGACATTTTGGGAAGCAGAAATTTCCGTTACACACGGTGTACTGTATTTCAATTTTGAAAAAGCGAAAAAAAAATTATTTTCTAAGCTGAAAATTTTCTCCTGTTTTTTTACTATGCTCTAGCTTGATAGATACTCAACGTAATAGATGACAATTTGTCAATTAGACTGAAATGGAAAAAACCTATTTGGATCACAAAGCTTCCCTACTGGTAAGAAATTCGGAAAACTTATTGGGTTTCCATAATAGACTTTCATCATAGATACAATTTCATAGAATTTCATAGAACCTTATAAGCTTAATTTCTCATTGCATATAAGACTCTATTGAGCATTAAGGCCTTTATCTAGAGTGTTGTACGTTCCAAAAATAATTACTTTTTTTGGCTGTCAAATGTTATATTGAAAAGGAGAGTTTGCTCTCAAAGAACAGAGATCATATGAGCAGAAACTATTGGTTAGTTGAGGATATTCTCGATTGACTTAGAGTCACTCATTTGCACACAAAGTGCTACAATTGAGTCTAAATCTGAGAAAATGACTTCGCAGCTAACAAGTAGCTTTTCCTCAAGAACTTAGAACCCATTGAATTGCGTTGTTTGTAAATCAAATCTGAGCTCAGCCAAATGTGGAAAATATCATAGCTTCACGATGGATTATCTCAAATAATTCAGCTCAGAAAATTCTGTTCAATTGATAATTGTATAAATTTAAGTTTAAATCGATCAACTGAGGAAATTCTATCCACTTGATTCTATGAATTTAAATTTTGTTTGTCCATGAATCATCAATGTGATCTAAAAGTGTGAACAATGGAGAAGAATGGAATATCAGCACTGTTTTTGATGACATTGCAAGTTGGACTTCAGTCGTTTTAAAGGATCAGGGTTTTCAGCAAACCCTCCTTAGAGATATCAAAATTCAAAAAATGTAGCAGCCTTGAATGCTAACAAATAACACAGTATACCTTATAATTATACAATTTCACTATATAGGAATCACTCAAGCAGTGACTTCATTACCTTTGCGGTGCACAATACGATTAAAAAACTGATCACTAAATCGTAAGCAGCCTAACGTCACAATGGCAAGTAACAAATTCCTTCCAAGGAATACAGACCTTACGAGTAGCAAAATTGTCATTGTGTGCGAAACAATGCAGAGCTCAAATGAGCACACTTTGAAAGCCTCAAAACTTACGATTTTCAAGAACTCCCTAATCTACGCTTTATCACAATCTACGGTTTTTTGGTCAAATTATTCCCGGAAAAAGACCACGGGGAACTAATTCTTAATGACAAATCCGTTTTTTTTTGTCAAATTTCGAAGAGATAAAATATTTGAAAACATTGTGTTTGTCTGTTTGCATATTTATTTTTGTTATATCAGAATTCACTCTACACAGAAACCCGAAGAACCCGAAGAAATACAAGAAGAACGTCTACAAAAATTGCTTTTAAATTGCGGTTCACAAAAAATTTAACAATCATCGAGTAAAATTGAATAATTTTCTTAATCAGTTTCACTATAAAAACTTTCTGAAATTTTCTTCACTTTCTTCAAATTTTTTGCCAAGCATAAAAAATTGAAGTTTTAAAAAAACTATAATGACTAAAAATTGAGTCGAGACTAGTCCTTAGAGTATATAGCTCTATGATGTTTTTGTACATTGCATTTCGGAGAACTTTATTCATATCGTACATTTTTTCATGATGTACTGAATCAGTTCTCCTGCAGTTTCTGTTAGTACCTCGCTTTATATGATCTAAAAACTGATCACTAAATCGTAAGCAACCTTACGTCAGAATGACAAGTAACAAATTCCTTTCAAGTAATATAGACCTTACGAGTAGAAACTTGTCATCGTGTGCGAAACTATTCAGAGCTCAAATGAGCACACTTTGAAAGCCTCAAAATTTACGATTTTCAAAAAATCCCTAATCTACGGTTGGTCACAATCTACGGTTTTTTGGTCAAATTATTCCCGGAGAGAGACCACGAGGATCTATTTTTAAAGGAAAAATCCGTTTATTGCCAATTTTCGAAGAGATAAAAAATTTGAAAACATTGTGGTTGTTTGTTTGCATATTTATTTTTGTTATATCAGAATTCACTCTACAAAGTAACCAAAAAAAACCGAAGCAACAAACAAAAACATCTAAAAAATTTATTTTAATTTGACACATCAGTGGTTCACAAAAAAATTAACAATCATCGAGTAAAATTGAATCATTTTTTAAATCAGCTTCACTATGGAAACCTTCTGTGAAATTGTATTCAATTTCAAATTTTTTGCCAAACATAAAAAATTTTTAAGTTCAAAGAAACAATGACCAAAAGATGAGTCAAGACTAGTCCTTAGAGTATATAGCTCTATGATGTCTTGTTCAGTGCATTTCGGAGAAGCTTTTTCATATCGTACGTTTTTTCACAATGTACTGAATCAGTTCTCCTGAAGCTTTTGTTAGTAACTCTGCAACTAGTAGTCCTATGCCCGGTAAAATGAAGGAAGGGAAAACAACTACAACTTTAGCCAAAAAATTTGTTCCATATAGTTATTATTTGATCTCAGTGAAAGTTCACAAACTTTGCATCCAAGCCTTTGATTGCAAAAACCATTCCTCGCTATGTGAATCAAAACTTGATACACATTGATAAGACATGCATCATCATGCATCTTTTGCAAAACATTGAAGCAACTTGCCAAAAACTTCAGATACCATCAACTTGGTAAGATCTTATCAAGATAAACTAAGAAAATTTCTTGACAGCTTCTAACAAAATCTTGGCAAATTGTTGATAACTTTTTTTAATCATTTGTGATTACTGCTCGACGCAGCTCGTCAAAAGAAAAGCAAAAAAATCTGAGATTTCCAAGTACAAAATGAGGCTCTACTAACTCTATGAATTTTGATTCAGTCCGAAAAATCAGTCCGAATCAAAACATTGCGAGAAAATTTGTAATTTTTGAAGTATATCACTTTTTGAGAAACTCTTTTTTGTGTGTTTAATGTACTGTTTTTGCTGCAAAAGCTGTAGTTGTTCCTCAAAAAGAGATTTGAAACTTTTTAGTAGTTTTTCACTGTGATGTTGATTAACTTTTTTTTAGGTCTTTTTTAGGTTTTTTATGGGGGTGTCTTCCCGGCGGTGGTCTTGTAAAAAGTGTGTGCTATTTATATATCGAGCACGCACCCACCTAAAAATTTCATTATGATAGAGACAGTAGGCTCAACTGTTTGTTAATAATCTAACGGGAACTGAATTTTTTTGATATTTCTGGATAAATCTTGATGATTTGTGCTCAATCATGTGAAATCGCGCTAAATCTTTTGTTTAAAGGTACTTTTCAACTTTTATAACTTGGTATAATCTTGCTTTTTCATTGTTAATCTTTCTAGGTTATCTTTCCAAGATCTTGATTCTTGATACCACTACAAGGATCTTGCAAGTACAAAATTTTCTATTTTCAAGGTAAGTACCATGTCAAGATTTGGGCAGGATTTACCAAGATTTAGTATGTTTCTTATCAAGGTGTATCAAGTTTCGGTTCACTGTGATCAACGACCGAGTTTCGCAGCATCTATGATGATAATCATTGGTAATAGGCGGTAGTTCAGTCTGTTTTACAATTTTTATCTTGCCGTTTATTTAGCTATTCTGCTCTCTAATGTGAGAAACTAGGTCTAGATTCGCTAGTTTGTCTTGGTTAACGTTACTGTATGGTAGAATGTTACTGCTTCTTTTTCTTTTTATAAATGGAAATTTGGATAAAATATAGGAGGAAGATGCCGATTGAGATATCTTCCGAATGATTTGTTGCATTTCTTTTATGAATAAATTTATAGTATTTCTTACAGTTTTGTCCTAACTTTAAAAGAAAAAGAGCTTCGATATCTAATATTCACTCTTTGTATCTTTTGGTGACGAGGAAAAAATATTAATGGCGGTAGATAAAAGCAAATGAAGCTCAAAAGGGAAGGGGTGGGATAGTGAGTTAACCCTAATCGATGTTTTGGCCCAAAAAATGAAACCTGTTGTTTTTGAGCCAGTGTTCTTAAGGGTAATTTATATTGCCTTTATTAAGTTTTATTAAACGGCACGCTGCTTTTGCTCATTTTTCAGACCTAGGAAGTGACATTTTTCTTATCAATTATAAATTTCAAAAAAAATAAATAAATAAATCAAAATTTTTTACCAGTATTTTAGTATAACTTAAAATGTTCATGTTGAAATAAAAATGTGAAAAGGTCAGAAAAACATCAAAAACATGGTAGACGGCAAAATTACGTCACGCGCAAATGAAACTTCCTATGAAAAAAATGCTTTTAAAAAATGTCTTTTTAAAAATTTTCCAAACTTTTTTGAGCCGCTTTGACGCTGCAACATAAAAGTCAATCTGAAATAGTAGTGAAAACAAAAAATCCCATGAATGTATCCCATGAATGAAACTTCCTATGAAAAAATGCCTTTAAAAAATGTCTTTTTAAAAATTTTCCAAAACTTTTTTTGAGCCGCTTTGACGCTGCAACATAAAAGTCCATCTGAAATAGTAGTGAAAAGAAATAATCCCATGAATGTATTCTTTTACTCACTGTTATCTCTGGGGTAGATGTGTCGTCTGGTAGTATGTCCAAAGTGTTCACACTTCGTGTCGTACTTCTCAAAGATCTCCTGTTGAACAAAATCTCATCATCGTCATAATAAAATCAAAAGAACAAAACCGATAATGCGCTAAAACATGTATATGTTTTCCTCCTTAGTCCGATTTTTTCTTTCGTAGTTTTATCGCCGCCTTTTAGCTTTGAAAGCTAATGTTGCATGTAAAAAATGTTGGGGGGGGGGTGGAATTCTAGCAGGCACAGCTACTTGACTTTGAACTAACCATCATCTTTAAATTACAACCACAATCCTCTAACGATTAATCAGATTAAATTAGACCATGTAGTTGAGTAAGTTTTACAAACCTGTAGAAGAGGGTTGTGTTGAAGCCACGAATCTTGGCTCACCGGAATATACATCATTGCGTAACAGTAATGGACCAGAAATAAACAAATAAACAAACTATGTGTCGGCCATAACCCGAATTGCAATTTGACGGTCATTTTGATACGGATAAGGTTCCCAGGTACTTTCAATGCATCAGCAAATAATTATTTTATGCAAGATTTTTTTCAGGCGTAAATTTTGCTCGAAATTTGAGAAGTGTATTTTAGTTATAGGATTTCAGTTTAAATTTTTACAATAAATTTTAATAATTTATTTAATTATATAACCATCGAGGATTAGTAAACCCCGCGCTGGTTCTAATCAAGCCAGTGTTTAACAAAAGAATTATAGTCACAGGTGGTCGGGTATGGCTATAAAGTTCATATCTTGATAAGATATCTTATCTCAAATTTATTAATGCTGATTAAAGCGGCTATTTTACGACTTTCAGGTGTTGCAAAATTAATAACTTATAAAATTGGTTAAATTAGATAAGCTAGCGTGAGCAATCCTATCAAACCAAGCACAATTGCTCTTTTAACTGGTAAATTCTAAAGAATTGACACTTTTATTTCACAAAATTGCGCAGCCATTTCTAAGTTTTGCGTTGAATTTCTTCAAGTTAAAAGATTAAAGTAGATTAAAGTTGTCTCAAAGCGCTACGAAAGTTGTATTGTGCGATAATTTAGGTAAACTCTTCGCGTTGTAATCGAAAATGCTGATCAGAAATTTGGAGAAATGGTCTTGAAAAGCAGCAAATTAATGCACCGAACAACAAAATGAGTCCTCATGTAACACGTTCCCACCGGAAATAAAAACAGGAGGGGGGAAAATTTGAGGCTGTTCATTTATGAGGCACAGCGCAAAATTGCATGTTCGCAAAATCGTGTTTTAGGGTTACAGAATTGAGCTTGGGAAAAGTTCAAACTTAACTAGCAGAAAAACAGGGGAATTACTCTTGACCGAAGTAGGGCAGTGAAAGTGAACGATATCGTTACAATTTAGATAAGAAATAGTACAAATTGTGGAGTGAAATCAGCGGAATTAATAAGACTAAAACAAAGGAATAAAGTAAAGAAAACAATTTGGAAATTGGGTGAATTTTGAACAAATTCTGGGCTGAAACGTCCGTTTTGATTTGTTCCCGGGCTCTGGTTTCTACAGTTTAGAAGTACTCATTAGCGGTAAATGTTTGGGAAAACATGTCACAAATTTTGCTGAAAAGCCACAAAATCAAATCGAAAACAACTTTTGCTTGTCTCGCGAAAAATTGAACATGAGAGTTAAAATGCACCAAATTTCGCCGTATGTTATGCAGTCCTATTCAAAACAATTTAGACATTGAATTCATTTTGTTAACTAAAACCACACTCTCACTTTAAATTGTCTCGGCCGCGATACAGATTGTGTTGTGGGGGTAAAAGCGGCCCGTTTTGGTGCAGTAACGCACAATAAATTCCCAATTAAGAGTAAAGCGCTAACAAAACAAGGCTGGGGGTTAAATGGACCTCTGCGCCCGGCTGCATTGGGTTCTTCTAAACTTAAACCAAAATACCCGCAATGACAATTACTCTGCTTAGATTCCTTAGGGGTGCTTAACTTTTCCAAAAAGGCTTTCCCAGCTCTCAGTTTTCTCTCACTCACACATTTCTAGCATACGTTTCGCTTCAATTTTCCCAACGCCACCCCTCCCCCTCCCCCCGTTCTGTCAGAGACTTTGTGAATTGTAAACAATCCAAACCAGAACCCAAAAAGCACCACTGTTAGTTGTCAGTTTCTCAGTGTTTATAAGTTTTTCTTAAACAATGTTTGTATCCTACAGAAAGTTTTGTTCACAAGCCTGTTAGAATATTTAGCTTGACTTGATTTGACTGAAAAATGAGCAACTTTTTGACTCCTAACAAGCAATTTCGATTTTGAGGAAATTATCGGGTGGCTTACGATTGATCATATTGAATAGAGAGCTTCGAATAATCAATGGTTGCGTTTCGTCTGCAAAACATGATAATTTAAGCTGCATAATAATGTGCGTGTAGGAGAAATGATTCAAACATTAGCAATTGTTTTCCATTCATGAGCTCTTTAAATCAATAAATCAATACCAATTTTTAGGGCAAGGAAACAAATTTTTTTTTTATAAACATGAACTAGTTTTGATACCAAAACCAAAAATTTTTCAGTTTGTTAACAGTATAAAAAAATCATTATTCTGATATTTTTATGTGGTGTGGGTAGTACTATAATGTCACCAATTTTCAAGACTGGCCAATTTTTTGACATCAGTGAATTTCACGTGTAGGTTGCAACAGTGGTCTTTCCGAAAAGCCAGCCCAGAAAAGACAAATTTTGTTGAAAGATTTTGGAGCTGAATTTCTTTTTATGCAGTTTTTTTTTCGGTAGAATGATAGCCTCTAATTCAACTCCTTCAATTTATCGGTTCACATCATGTATCGGTTTGCGGGTTCATTGATGTCTGAATCACTCTGCGTGCTAGGTCCTGGCACAGACATAGGATCCAAACCAAAAACGTGGTCTTCTTTTACTAGGTTTTTCAATTTCAATGGAGCTCAGAAACCAACTCGGAATGTTTCGCTCATAATCCCTTAAATACTGTAAAATAGATTTAAAAGTCAGTGTAAAGCTGTGGGCTAAATTTCATCAATTAAAATGGCCATTAAATTGCAGTAAGCAAAAGTATTTAAATTTGAAAAAGCAATTCAAGATAGGTTTAGATAGTGTTATATTTTTCAAAAGTATTTGAAATCGCATTGTTTTTGCAAGCCACCCAACGTAGAAAAACAGAAAAGCATTAAAGCACAAAACTTGAAAAAAAAAATGTAAATAACGCCCAGAAATAATTGCACGGACTGTCATGTACTTAAAAAATTGACCATTTCTGTTGTTTTGTTGTTCAGCGGTAAGCTTAAAAATGCTCGAATGTTTTTGATAAAAGCGCGTCTCATAGTTAACTTTATGATATCTAGATGGAAGCTACTGTTTTACAACCCATTGACCAAGTCAGTGGGAATAGCAGGCATAACAGATGTTTTTAAAGCATCTCTGCAATAATCATACTGTGGGTATGTGGCACACTGGTTTGAACGAAAGTACAAACTATTGTCAATAAATCACGAACACAAGCAAGTTAATATTATCAACCTATTGCAATGACTCCCGGACAATTTTTTAGGATATCGAACTTCTTGCCAACAAGGCCTGGGAAATTCACTGAAGGATTCGAGGATCTGACCGGGAAAATGACCAGGAATTCCAAGGTCGGCCAATATATCAGGATGCAGTATTTACCGGGGAATATGAGAACTTACGAACTTTAGGTTTAAGATAGCTGACCGAAAAATTAAAGTCAATTCGGGTTTCAGTTACTGTCTGCAACTTTTTTGTGGTCAACCCAGATCGAGGTTTCACAAGAAAATGAGGAGGTTTCAGCATTAGAACGTCTATTCAAACTGACAATCGTATAGCAAAAGAAAGGAAGTTTCAGTACTAGCAAAGCGCAACCTTTTTCGTTTTATTTGAAACTCAATTACTTCTCTTTTACATATTGACAAACTGCAGTACTCTCAACAATCTTCGGAACTAATTATTCAAGCAGACGCAAATGTAAGCAGAATGGCCAGGAAAATCAACGCTAACGTGTTTCTGGGCTTAAGATATTTGTTCAGAAATTTTAAGTTGTCAATGAGTCAACAAAAAATATTAGAATGATAAATGTATTGTTCTTTTTTGAAAATATACCACGTAGAAGTAGAGAATCATTTTTAGAAAAACAAATATGTGCCGGGGAAAAACTCAACCAGACATCGCTGGAGTCAGTTTGTTAGGACGAATAATTTTTTTTTATCATATTTGAATATTCAGTTGAACATTACCCACCGAATTTTTGATTGGCATGCGAAATGGTCTCAATAAGACAACAAGAACTGAATTGATACCGGATCCGAGCGTAAG
>NC_134479.1:13912789-13988186 GCF_964194025.1 Convolutriloba macropyga | reverse complement strand
TGTTTTAGTTTTGACTGTTAATTTGTAAGAGCATTTTGTCTTTTGTTTTTTACCGCTTATGTTTTGCTGTTGCTTTACGGGATAGGTCGCTACCAGGTTCTGAATCTAATCAAGAACTTAGTTCTGCAATTTTTAATAAATCAATTCTCTTAGCTTCAAATTCTTGCAGCGTCCGGCATAGAACTTCAACAATGACACGAAGACTAAATTAAACCATAATTTTTTGGCAGCAATCCTTCATCTCACAACTATAATCTAACCTATGGGAGTGGGGTTGAGATGGTGGTGGAGGTGGCGATGGAGGTGGGGGTTGAAGTGGGGGTGGGATGGAGGTGGGGTGGAGGTGCGGTTGAGGGAGATCTTCCTGGATTGGTTCATCGAATGAAATTCATCGTGAAAATCTTTGATTCAAAGCATACAATGATCTTCAAGATTCAACAATTTCGCGGATTGACTGTTTTGTGGATTTGAATTTGCGATTATTTTTTTTTTTTGAATTGAGTTTTGAATTAACTTCTGATAGGTTTGATACATTTTGACCAATACTCAAGAGAATTAGCATACAATCATGAAAGTAATAACATCAAGGCGCAAATTGCAGATTTGAAATGGTTTTGATGTGTTATAATTTAAGTGGTTGTTAATTACATAATAGAGTAAACTCTTAAGGTAATTAGTATGTTCATGCTGAGTCAAGAATGGCAATTAGCTATGCTCAGATCGCGTGAAGCCTGGCAATTAGCCATGTTAAGAGGGAGTTCATTAGGTTAGTACCGCTTCTCAGACAGAGAGCAGAGTCTGCAAAATTATGCGTACGTGTTTGACTCATAAAGTTTGTCTACAAGCATAGTGTTCATTGTAAACTTGTACATGTTGAAAACTGGTAATTTGAAAGCTGGGTATGCAAAAAACTGACTGGAAAGTTCATGATTATGAGGAGAAAACGAGTGAAAGACGTTGTCAGTGAAAACGAGTGATTGTGAAATATATTGTCTAATAGTTTGTCGAAGAGGTACCGCATACGTTAGAAACTCCAGCGAAAAAAAGCCAATAAAATCCTCTTCGTTTAAGTAATTTGCAGAGACTGAAAGTTTCAAGTGAAAGACTACGTCTCTTGTTCATAAAGGACCAGAATAACTTTCCCACCAGTTGAAAACATCTAGTCTGTTAAAAAACTTTCTCGATTAGAACTGAGAAACTCAATTTAAGCATTTTTGCAATAACTTTTGTTCATTTGAAAACCGATAATTAAAAGTTGCAGATGAAACCTCAATCCGGTTTTTTTTCTAAGATATTTTATATGTGTTAGATGTTAGATGCGTTTTATATGACGTCTTATACGTTGCAAGAAATTTTAAAGTTCTAAGCGAGAGTTTATGTAAAACACCTGCTCAAAGGTCTTCAATGTATGGTGGAAATTCTCTATTAATTATTAATAGTTTTTTGAGAATGACCAAGATCAATCCTGGCATAAATTTAAAAGTGCTGCCTCGGTTCTTTTCACAATTTTTCGTTCGTTTTGTTGCAAAATATATGCCGGAAACAATGGCCATTCTTGTTCTCCGCTGGCTGATAAAATTGAATTTTAGTAGAACTCTACGTACCAAAGCTTTAATTATGCCTGTTTTGGTAATAACTGTTACAGTTATTGCCATTTCTTTATTGCGAAATATGAAATCAGAGCCCTCGAAGCTGACTGAACACGAGTTTATGGCAATGCAGTTCATGCAACCGCCAAAACAAACAAAACCAAAGTTAGATTACAGCTTATTTCTCTTAAATGTTTTTTGTTTTGTTGTCTGACTGATTGTGCTGATCAGCAAAAAAAAGATTTTCTTCAGTTTTTGAAACTCTCTGACGATGAAGTTGTGCCAATTGCGTTTTCTCAGAAAAAAATTCGCGGAAATTGTTCCCACACACAATAATACACACACACACACACAAACACACACACACACACACACACACACACACACACACACACACACATAAAAACACATGCACGCACGGAGGCACACACACGTACACGCACAGACAAACACACACACACACACACACACACAAACACACATATACCAGATACACACACAGAGACGCACACGAGGACACACACACACACACACATATATATATATATATATATATATATATATATATATAAAAACACGTGCACACACGGAGGCACAGACACACACACACACACACACACACACACACACACACACACACACACATACACACACACACATAGACACGCCCACAAACAAACAGACACAAACACACACGCACACACATATACAATCACACACATACACACACACCTACCCACACACAGACACACAGAAGCATATACACACACACAAACACACACACGCATTCAAACACGCACATACACAGACAGACACAAACACACAATCACACAGACACACACACACACACAAACACGCAGACACATACTCAATGACACACAGACACACACACACACACACACACACACACACACACACATACACACACACGCACACACACATACCACACACACACACACACACACAAACACACATACACACACACACACACACACACTCATACACACGCTAACACACACGCGCACATACATACAAAAACACTTGCACACAGACACAAAGTCACTAAAACACAAGCTCAGACATACACCCAAACACACAAAAGCACAAACACCCATACCAGAGACACACACGAGGGCACATACATACACACACTCATAGACACACCCACACGCAAACAGACACAAACACACACGCGCACACATAAACAATCACATACATACACGCACACGCACACTTACCATCACACAGACACACAGCAGCATACACAAACAAACACACACACACACACACAAACGCATTCAAACAAGCTGCTTATACACATACAAACCAAAACACACAAATTCAAACACACATAAACAACCAAACACACACACACAAACACAAGCACACACACAAGCACACTCAAATACATCCACACGCACTCATGAAGGCACACAAACATAAACGCACACACAAACGCACACACATACCAGAGACACACACAGAGACGCACACAAGGATACGTACAAACATACTCACATAGACACACCCACAACAAACAGTCACAAACACATACGCACACACATATACAATCACACAGACATGCATAAACACACACACATAAACTTAACCACACACAGACACACAGCAGCTTAAACACAGAAACACACAGACACACACACATACACACGCATTCAAACAGGCACAGACACATACAGACACATACAGACAAATTCAAGCACACAAACGGCCACACACACATACACAGACACACATATCCACACACTCACACATACACAGACACGCACACACGCAAACACACCAGAGACACACACAGACACACACTCACAAACGCAGACACAGACACATACTCACTGACACACATACATACAAACACATACACACAGACACCAACACACACGCTCAGACGTACACACACACACACACATACACACACACATACACACACACACAAACACACACACACGCACACACACATACAAACACATACACACAGACACCCACACACACACACACACACACACACACACACACACACACACACACACACACACACACACAGACGCACACACACGCGCGCACACACACACAAACACGCACACACACACAAACACACACACATACCAGAGACACACACACAGAGAAACGCACACGAGGACACAAACAAACAAACACACATACATAGACACATCCACACACACCCACACACAAACAGACACAAATACACACGCATACACGTACACGCAAACACACACGTACGCACGCGCGCATGCACGCGCTTATACACACATACTACACACTTTAACTCTTTATCAGTTGATTTTTAAAGCTTGAATCAAAAACAAGGAAATATAATTGATCTCTGTTACGTAGTAAATATTAGCCAATCAGAATCGAGTATTTAAGTACGAATTTAAATGCGTATAAAACGTTCTAATATACGTAGAAAGTTCCGAAAAAGTGCATTTAACCTAATTTTAAGTAAATATAACCACTATATGTATCGATTAAGCTGGTTTTCGGCTTAATATTTTTAGGTTATCTAGACAATTGTCGATTGAATACGAACTGATTTGACGTCAATAACATCAGACAAAAAAACCAGTAAAAGAGCATCGAAAAAACCTTGCCGTCTAAGTATCACTTGTTGCTTTGTACGTCTTAATGCTTACGCTAATGCTGACACGTTGTTATGCTTTGAATGTATACTTATACGTTGTTGAATTGAAACAGATACGGACTACAGTTTTTACTGAGTTTACATTGGTGCCGCTCCTTACAGAACCACCTTTTGTTTGAAAAAATAAATTGCCTTTTAGCCTAATTGTGATAAACTGATTAAATAGATCTAATTGTCGTAGCAAGTATTATTGGACGGAAGTATTATTGTTCGTGGATATTGTGATCAGTGCAGTTCTGATCAGTTAGAAGCTGAGCTCTGAGCTCAAATCAGTAAGAATCCTACCCAGTCATGGTATCTGCTACTGACCTAATGAGACAAGGAACCCTACGGACACGGAACCCCTTTCCTGTTCTGACTGCGAAAGGACCGTGTCATTGGAGGGGGTAATCAGAGGAAGAAATACGAAACAATTTATTTGCTCATAGTGGTTTACAGTTTGAAAATGCCTGTTGACAAAAACAGAATTTTGACGGCGCGAAAAGTATCCTGTGATCAAAGCTGGCACTCCAAAAAAGGTTGTGGCCTGAATTGCATCATCAACAGAAAACTGTAAGACAGAACTGAAATTTTACAATTATATTCTTGCAGTAAATTGATTAAAAGCTAATTTAGACGGCAAGGACCCAACCCTACTAAAATTTTCATCGTTTTTTTGCTACATTCACCAACAATTGCTTTAACACTAGACAGGCTTTACGACGGGTAATTTATAGATAATCGATCACCATTAACCGCACAAAAGATAATTTTTGAGACTAAAAAACATCGATTTTAAAAATTTTTGGTAGAGTTACCAAAAACTTCGAAAAAATTGATACAGTTGGTTCGTATATAAAAAATAACTTCTGATATAGAGGAAATTGATAGAAAATAATGCTAAATTGTTCAATTTTGAAAATTTTTGGTCAATTTTGAGGCAATTCAAAAAACTTTCGAAAATCAATACCGAATATTCATAAACCGTATTTTTGAGTTTAAAACCGTCCAGTTTACTGGATTACCGTTCCGTAAACAAGAATTTGCGAAAAAATTGACCAAAAATAGAAAAAATTGGACAAACGCATAAAATTTTGACAAATTTGTCAAAAAAATCAATTTTCCAGCAAGAAGGTTCGTAAATTGAGTGAAACACAAAAGGTTGTGAAAAATTTAACAACCTCTGGCCTGCAAAAAAAAATATATCGAATTCCCATAGTTTTTCCCGTTGATCGTTCATGAACCGTTTGCCCGCGTCCTTTCCGTACTTTCGCTCTTTAGTTTTCCGTGTTGCGATTTTTTTCCTCAGTAACGTCGCTCTCCCAAAACTTCGCTTTTCGTTTTCTTCCGCTACTTTTCCGGATTTAAGTATAGTATGTCATATGTGATGAAGTATGTTGTCGTTTTTCTTGTAGTATGTTGTGTATGCTAGTATGCTGGTTTGTTGTTTAGGTCTTGGAGTTTTCTAGGGTGTGACTTAAGTTTATTCTCGAGTTACGGCTGGATTGTCCTTTGGCTTTTCAACTTTACTAATCCACTAGCCTTGCTGTTGTAGTATATTGATTTTGCTGCTGTATGTTTTTGTGTACCTGTATGATCGCTAGTTGGTTTGGTCTTGTTGCCTTCTAGGGTGTGAATTAAGTTCATTCTCGAGTTACGGCTGGATTGTTTCTTGACTTTCACAACTGTCATATTTTACAAATACACTTCTGTAGTTTATTTAATTTTGCTGTAGTTTGTTTAATACCGTTAGTATGCTGATTGTTTGTTGTGGTTTGGGTTTTGCTAGGATGTGACTTAAGTTTATTCTGGAGTTACGGCTAGTAAATTTCTCGACCTTTGCATGCTTTTAGTGTACTACTGCATTGCTGTAAATTAGTTTCTCGTTAAATTTGTCGTTATAGCCCCATAATGAACTATATTAGATTGTCTTGCAGTAGCTTCTCTCCTTCTTCCTAGGGTGTGACTTAAGTTTGTTCTGGAGTTACGGCTAGGTTGTTTGCTTGAGTTTTTGCTGTGGTCTGCTAACATAGTTCTATCCAACCTCATTTTCCCGCCCGTTCTCTCCCACCGTCCCGTTTCGTTGCGTAGCGCGTTTTCCACCCGCGTTCCCGCACGTCCCCTTTCCGTTCCGTCGCGCACTGCTCGCTCGACTTCACGTCTGTCCCGTTTCCGTCGCGTCGCGCGTTGCTCGCTCGACTTCCCATCCGTAACGTCTCCGTTTTGTCGCGCGTTGCTCGCTCGACTTCCCGTGTGTCCTTTGTCTCCCTCCGCGTTGAGCGCATAGCGTTCAGCCCCCCACTTCTGTTTTTGTCGGGCACTGTGTGCTCGACGACCCTTTTTGCTCTTTGGGCGGTTTGTTTTGCAGACTGTCTACGTTGTGCTGTGTTTGGGGCCCTTTTGCGTTAGGTTTGATTTGCGTGGATTTGATTTGTTTGGAGTATGCATATAATAGATAACCGTGTGCTGTGGTAGTTTTGCTGGTCATTGGAAGTAATAACATCATGATGTCTAATAGTCTTGATCAAAAAGTCAAAAAGTTGTACGCTGCCAGGTCAAAGCGTGAGGCTGAATTGCATGCTATACATGAAGATATTCTTCATTGTATAAATAGTCAAAGTAGGCGAGTGAAAGTTGAACGCCTAGTAACAAAGTGCAACGAAGCATTTATGACTGTTGTAGACAAAAATGAGGACCTGATTGCATTTGCTGGAAAAACAGAGGATCCAAGTGCTCTTGTTCCTTCATTAGAGTCTTATTTGGAGGCAATGACAACTAAGAACGACAAGATACTCACTTCAGCACGAAACTACATCAACTCTGCTGATGATAAAGTGAGTGATTTCCAGGAACCAAGGGCTCCCATTCTTTCTAGACTCCCCTCAATTATGACCTCGTCAAGAACATCTAGTCAGCGTAAACATGATTACGTAATTGCTAAAATGAAGCGTGAAGAAATTGAAAAACAGAATGAGGCAGCCATTCGCCTTGCTAAACAGAAAAAGCAGATGGAATTAGACGAACTGGAGGAAAACAACAGGAAACGTTTGGCAGAGGCAACTCTGCAAGAATTTGAATTGCTGGACGCCGTTTCTAAAGGTAGCCAATCTGAAACAACTGCAAGTGCTAGGAGTTCGATGAGAAGTGAAAAGGCTGTCCAGGATTGGATCAACACCTCACTTGCTTTAGCTTTTAATAACAACGAGACAACTGGTGAACCAGAGGTTACGAAAGACCCTCCAGAATGCCCTAGCCACAATAACGAAGAAGCAGTGGAAGATCACAACACTGACATTTCAAGACATTCGATTCCAAAAAATTGTCGAGGCAATTACTTTTTAAGCTTTGAGACCTTGCAGCAACTCGACCCCTATTATACTCCACCTGAAAATTTTTTGGCTGCTGCTAACACACAGGCGTTGTACCAGGCGCACCTAAGGGCGCAAATGAATCAAACAGGCCAGCAAGGCACGGAGCTCCCAAGCATAACTAACCAAGGAACCGCGGATAGTCAGCCGCCTTCAGTACACGCCCCAGGGGCTTCCTCACCACCCATTCAACAGCCCATTCCACCACAAACGTTCGCACCACAAGAAAATCAGAATATTGCAACCGAGTTTTTTCCCAACGCACAATTTCAAATTTCGCAATCCAGGGGACCTGAAACATCAAGTCTGCCCGAGAATAAATCGGCCCAGCGTATATGCCCCCGAGAACAAATTAATTTTGTCCCCCGAGCACCAAACGCCACTCTTCCTCCTTTTCCGACAACAAATCATCCAGCCCCCGCAATCAACGTTCCCCTGCACCCAAGCGCCCCACCAAGTCCAAACATTCAACAGCACAACTCCGAACCCGCTCATCTTAATGTCCTTCCGATTCCGAACCCAGTCTTTGCACCTAACCTCACTGCTCCTTTCCCACAAGCCACTTTGGATAATCAGCCTCTCGTCAAAACATTTCAGAATAATAATAACCGAGAACACAAAGTTGTACGTTCCGTTGCTCCGCCTGTCCCAAATATGCCCAATATCCCTCTTGGCCAAAGTTTTGTGCCAAATATGAGTCATTGGCGTTTTCCACAGCACAGACCGTCATTAGTCAACCAAGACGCTACCACCGTAAATAATGTTGCTCCAAATGTACAGGCACACATCGCACCATCAGTTACTAATTTTCCACAACAAATATATTCGAATTCACCCCTTTTGATTGATATGCAATCACCATCCGGCACACATCAGGAAAACCCGATTGCAACTACAAGTAATATTGTACCTGGTCTGGCCACTCCGGTTTTTCAGCCAACATACCCTTATGTTGGGCCCACTCCGTTGAGTTGGAGTGGTCCGCAGGTGTCTGCACCTGCCCCTCCGATACCGGACAATGCGTCATTGATTAGGGAATTAGCTGACGCAATAAACAGCAAGAAAAATGACCCTTTGCCAGAATGGAAACTTGCTCAGTATAATGGCGATCCATTACAATGGCACGAGTGGTATGGTCAATTCAAAAGCGCGATTGACTCGCAAACGCTCACTGATGACGTTAAATTGACATACCTTAAAACACTCGTCACTGGTAAAGCAAAGATTGCAATCGCCGAGTTTGCTTACTGTGGTTTAATGTACAAGGATGCACTAAGGACTTTGGAACGTAAATTTGGCCAGCCACAGGCAGTCGTAAGTGCACACTTGGATAAACTAAGCAATTTTCCGCCTCTTAAAATGCACAATAGTGATAACATCATTAACTATTCTGCAGCCATATCCAGCCTCGTTGGGGTTTTCAAGTCACTATCATATGACGCTGACCTGAAGAGCGCTTCCCTACTTAACCAAGCGGTACAGAAGTTACCACCAAACATGAAAGAGTCATGGTCACTCTTTACGGTTAAGAAGCACTGGGTTAAGCCTACCCTCCTTGACTTTAACGATTGGCTTAAAGAAAAGGCTGAGGCCCATGATCTTATGAAACAAAGTGCAACCAAGGCCAAACCTGAAGAGAACAGCACTTCAGTAACCAAGACCAAAACAGCCTCAAAAGTGTTTGCATCAAATTCACAACAAAGGGAAACAAAGAAACAAATGCCATCTTCTTCCACAAACACTTACTCTCGTTGCATTGTATGCAAAGGTAACCACCGGCTATGGGAGTGTCGAGTTTTCAAGGAAAAGACTCCAACCCAGAGAGCTAAGTTGGTGGCGGATAACAAACTTTGCTTTTCGTGCTTACGGGACAAGCACACCTTTCGCCAGTGCCCTCAACCAAGAAAGTGCCGAGCAGAAGGGTGCAATAGTTCGCATAACACACTATTGCATGGAGCAGATAGGGTTTTCCCAACAAAGCAGTCGACAAATTTGAATACCATTCAACCTTCTGGCAACACAGGTCAAAGTAAAGCAACTTCTAGTCAACTCCAGCCTAATAAGACCACAACAATGTCATCTGTTACTGATGTTAAGGGGCTCCTTCAGGTGACTGAATTGCAGTTGGTCAATTCGTCCGGTTTAGATACCAAGGCTTTAGTTTTGTGTGATACCGCCTGCAGTAACTCTTGGGTGGCCGGTAGTCTCGCAGATAGACTCGGTTTGCACGGTAAAGCACTAAAGCTAACTGTCAAGGGTATTAATACCGAAGAGGTAGTTGATACTAGGGTTGTTGAAGTTACCGTGAAACCAAAAGAACAACAAGATTTCGAACCATTTACCATCAATCCTTTCGTTAAAGAGAGTCTGAACGTCGGCTCAGATATAATTAATGTACAGGCCCTACAGGAGACTTACCCACACTTAGCAGTCCTTGATCCTGTGACATATTCCTATAAAGACATTGAGATGATACTCGGACAAGATGTCTATCATGCCATCCGCCCGTTAGAATACTTCTCTGCCGATGAGAAGCGTTCACCCGTTGCCGTACGCTTGCCCATAGGTTGGGTCTTAAGCGGTCCGTTACCATCAAGTTCGTGTTTAACCTCAACGTGCTTTAAAGTGAATATCGAACAAGACAATGAGTTAGCAAGTCAAGTAAAGTCATGGTACGACATTGAATCATTCGGAGCAAACAAGCAGGTAGACTCAAGATCTGCAGCAGACGCAAGGGCTCACAAAATTCTTGAAAGTACCACCATACACAATGGCCTGAGATACGATGTCGGAATGCTGTGGGCAGCAGACAACATCCAGCTCCCAAATAATTACTTCTCCTCCCTTGTGCAACTAAAATCGCTCGAAAAACGTTTGGCCAAGGATGAAGACCTTAGAGAGAAGTATACTAGTACCATCAAGGAAGACCTAAATAAGGGGTATGTAATTGAGGTTCCGGACGCTCACAAGGTTGAGAGCCGGTCCGATAAAGAGTGGTACCTACCCCACCATCCGGTTTTAAACCCGAACAAACCGGGTAAGGTGCGTAGGGTGCTCAATGGAGCAGCAAAATTTCATGGCGCCTCACTGAATAAATCTTTGCTCACTGGCCCTGATCTGCTCCAAAACCTTATTTATGTACTTCTTCGCTTCCGACAACATCCATATGCCGTCTCTGCCGACATCGAGGGAATGTTTCTACAGGTTGGTGTATTACCATCAGATCAACCATCACTTCGCTTTCTGTGGCGGGAGGACCCCACAACTAACGTTGTAGTGTATCAATATACGCGCCATATATTCGGGGCTAAAGACTCGCCCACATGCGCCAACTATGCATTACAACGCACTGCGAGAGACAATGCCAAGTTTTACCCCGAAGCTGCAAAAGCCGTCCTTGAAAACTTCTACATGGACGATTACCTTGACTCAGTGGAGTCTCCTGAGAAAGCCATCAATAGATCGAAGGAATTGGTACATCTTCTCCATCTCGGTGGGTTCAAGCTTACAAAGTTTGTAAGCAATGTGCAAAATCTGGCTGATCGAATTGATGGTTCGCCTCAATCTACTGAGCCCAAGGTTATTGTTTCATGTCAGGAGGATTCATCGCATGTGCTAGGGTTAAAGTGGGATCACACTAATGACACTTTAGTTGTGAGTAGGGGTACAAGCTGCGCTATCACCAAGTCCCTCACGCAACGCTTGGTCCTAAGTCTTGTCTCGAAAGTCTTTGACCCCATTGGTCTTGTCGCACCGTTTACCGTCGGTGCGCGATTGCTCTTAAAAGACATCTGGCGTGTCAAAGGACAGCAATGGGATGACGAGCTCCCACAGGACATGGCTCAAAGATTTTTGGTCTGGAGTGCGGACTTACCAAAGCTTGAAAACATCAAAATTCCTCGAAGTTACTTTAGTGGACCCTTTGATAATACAGAGTTGCATATGTTCGGTGACAGTTCCCAGGATATTTTTAGTGCCGTCGCATTTCTTCGAGCCCGAGTAACAACCCCTACGGGCAAGATAAAAACAGAGCTTGCGTTTGTTTTGGGGAAAGCACGCGTGGCGCCAATGAAAGTAATGACTGTCCCTAAACTGGAATTGCAAGCAGCTCTACTTGCCGCTCGGCTGAAGAACGAAATTATTCAGGCACTTACGGTAGCTGTTAACCAAGTATTCATGTGGACAGACAGCACGACCGTTCTTCAGTGGATAAACTCTAATGAAAAGCAACCAATCTTTGTTGCAAACCGCGTTTGTGAAATTTTGGAGTATACCAGCGTTGACCAATGGAACCACGTCGCAACTAAGGATAATCCAGCTGACGCTGGCACGCGTGGAATGTCCGCTGAGGTTTTGCAACTAAGCAGTTGGGTCAATGGTCCACATTTCTTATCTAACTCAAGTTTTCCTTTCGTACCGAACAAAGACGTCATTAATAACATCAAACTTGGCGTCAACCAAGCAGTCATCATAGAAGACACTGTCTCTCTCGCTACATCTGTTAAAAAACAGACAACTCCCGTTCCGTCGTTATTCCCATTTGATAAGTTTAGTTCTTATCAAAAGTACTTGCGCATTGCCGCATACGTTCTCCGGCTTTTGCCGAAACATGCCGGCTACCGTAACCCCGATGGTAGTATTACCGACCCTACTGAGCTTGACGAAGCCGAGCGTCATCTACAGTATTTGGTGCAAGGAGAGTCTTTTGAAGCCGAAAGAAAAGATCTCATTGACAATAAATTCGTTAAACGGAGTAGCCGAATTGCTCCACATTCACCGTTTATTAGTCCAAATGGGCTAATCCGTTCCTCGGGCCGCATCAAGCGGTTAATTGAAGTTGGGTTCAACGTAAAGCACCCAATCATCTTAGACGCACGTCATCCGTTTGTAAAACTGTTTCTTGAACACATGCACGTAAAGCATTTTCATCAAGGCGTTGAATACCTAAGATCAATTGTGCAGGAACAATATGCAGTACTGAAACTAAGATCATCCTTGCGTTCCATCAAAGCACACTGCCTGAGATGCCGAGAATTCCAAGCTGTAACTATGCAACCAATCATGTCTGACTTACCTAAGGAGAGACTTGCTTACCAGTCTCCTCCCTTCACGAACACTGGCGTTGACTACTTTGGGCCATTCTATGTTACTGTCCGCCGAACTACTGAGAAAAGGTGGGGCTTCCTCTTCACCTGTCTCACTACTCGCGCTGTCCATGTCGAGATAGTTACATCCATGGACACCAGTTCTTGTGTTATGGGAGTTGAGCGGTTTGTGTCACGTAGAGGTACACCTGCCATGATTTGGTCAGACAATGGCACTAACTTTATTGGAGCGGAGAAAGAACTCCGAGAAAGTATTGAAAAGTGGAACGTTGTCAACATTGCAGCTGAGCTCGCTCACAAAGGTATAAAGTGGAGATTCAATCCACCCAGCGCACCACATCAAGGTGGTATCTGGGAGAGGTTGGTACGCAGCTTCAAACGCGTGTTGTATACAATTCTTGGCACGCGTCGCCTCACGGATGAGGTACTGCATACTACCTTTTGTCTCGTGGAGAATGCTCTCAATTCGCGTCCTTTAACACCCGTAAGCGCCGATCCGTGCGATTTGAACGCTTTAACGCCCAACCACTTTCTTTTAGGAGAACACTCTACCGGTATTCCGTCTGTTGTCGGCAACAATGAGTTCGACCATCGTAAACGCTACGCCCGTGCGCAGTCATACGCTAATGCGATCTGGTCCCGTTGGATCAGAGAGTACGTACCGACGCTGAACCGACGCTCTAAGTGGCAGACGCCTGCCGAGCAACACCTTAAGACCGGTGACTTGGTTTGGATAGTTGAAGAAACCAACCCTAGGGGTTACTACCCAACCGCTCGGATTGTGGAACTCCGTTACGGCTCCGATAGCGTCGCGCGCTCCGCCGTTATACGTACGTCGACCGGTTCACTTGTCCGCCCGCTTGTAAAACTTGTACCAGTTTTCCCAACATCTTCTTCCGGGCCGGAGGATGTTACGTAGTAAATATTAGCCAATCAGAATCGAGTATTTAAGTACGAATTTAAATGCGTATAAAACGTTCTAATATACGTAGAAAGTTCCGAAAAAGTGCATTTAACCTAATTTTAAGTAAATATAACCACTATATGTATCGATTAAGCTGGTTTTCGGCTTAATATTTTTAGGTTATCTAGACAATTGTCGATTGAATACGAACTGATTTGACGTCAATAACATCAGACAAAAAAACCAGTAAAAGAGCATCGAAAAAACCTTGCCGTCTAAGTATCACTTGTTGCTTTGTACGTCTTAATGCTTACGCTAATGCTGACACGTTGTTATGCTTTGAATGTATACTTATACGTTGTTGAATTGAAACAGATACGGACTACAGTTTTTACTGAGTTTACAATCTCAGTTTTTGCAAGAACTTTGATAAGTTTGGAACTACAACGCTTCCAAACAGCTCTTTAATAAAAACGCAAATATTTGTGATTGGGCTAAAACGATGAGAGTAAAAAAAAACCTGTTTAAGTTTTAGAGTTTCTTGTTTTCAGGAAATCGGCACCAAAAGTGAAACATCCACCCAAGGAAAAGCCACTGATTTTATTGTTCTCTGCTAATAGAAATTCGGCACCTTCAACTTTCGGCTCAATGATATCCTTAGTTGGCAACTATCCGTATCATCTTGTAGAACCGACGCTGCAGTTCCAAGGTTTGAATAAAAGTGAAAATTCTAGTTCGGCTGAAAAGGTTGTCGATGTTGTGAACGCCTCCGTAAAACTTTTAAAAGATCTGATTGGCTGTCAATTCAATCCTGGTTCTCAAACGCGACAAAGTGTGAACGAAATGAAGGCCAAATTCACCCGCGAAGCAATCTTGCGATCCAACCCGAAATCTCACTTAGCAGAAGAACTCAAACTGCCATTTTATAGTGACGATGAAATGTACTCAAACATGCACAAAATCTGTTTGAAGAGTGATTTGAAGATCGTGGAACTTTCAGACATTTTCAGGGAAGGGATTCCCTCAAAAGTGGTTCTCCTGGTTGAAAATATGTTTGTCTTTTTCAAAGACATGCACGTTATTTTCTTCGATGAAATTGACAGGAGCGCAGTTTTGCCGGGGTAAGTTTACAATTGCCAGATACGTTCAAAAGTTATATAGGAACTAATCATAGTCAAATGAAATTATTCCAGTTTGAGGACAAGATTTTACAATAAGTTGAAAGATAAAATCTGATGTATGAATTCTGTTGTATGCGGAAGTTTGTTAGGTTTTACAGTTTACCCTAGCCATGTTTTCGGATCTTTTCAACTATTGCTTACCCCCCCCCCCCCTTTGGTACCTAGTAGAGAATCGCCACCCCTTTTGTGCTATACTTTACCACAATATTATTTGGCCCACAGTTTAGATAGCCGAATATCAGTTTAAGCGCAATTGCGGACCGCTGTTCACGGCCATGCCTCTCACGCGCTGTGGGATGTAATCCGGAAATCGCGGGTCGGTTATCGCTGCCCACCGACCCGCCAGTCGGAAATTCTTTTCGCTTTGTATTCCATTTCGGCTAATTGTCCTAGCATGGCGCATTTTATTTTATCCAGCTTAACACAGAATGAGCATACACGGAAAGTTATTAGTCGTCTAAATCTATTCAAGAATAGCCCCCCTTTTGCAAAAGGGGGGGCAATTGTTGAAAAGATCCATGTTTTCTATTCCCAGGTTTAGACCTCGACTTATGAAAAGACCATGCTTTGGCGTAGCTCTAAGAAATTTCAACATGAAAAAAGTACTCCCGGGTTGACAAAAAATTTTAATCATAGAACTTTCAAAATATGGAGCATCGACTTTATACATTTAAAAAGTCGTGAGAAATTATTAGGACTATGATTCTGTCAAAAATGAAAGTTTTATGACTATAACTTTCCCATAATGAGAGTTCTATGACTAAAACTTTTCCATAAATGGAGGTTTTATGACTACAACTTATACATAATATGAAGTTCTATGGTTACTTCTTCTCTATAACAACAGAAATGAGGCATTCAAAGCGGCTTGGTTTTTTCGTGAGTCCTCATGAGCTTCTTAAACTTCAAAGGAAAACAGTTTTGACTGTTTTTCTCGCAGAATAAGCAAAAAAGAAGGCTCTTTTTCCGATATATATATATAATTATATATATATATATATATATATATATATATATATATATATATATATATAATATATATAGTTTGGACATTTAACAACAAATCAATTAAAAAAAACATTTTACCCACAAAAATTGAAATGACGACGCCAAACAAAAAAATGGTGCCTTACAATCCTTATAAATAGAAGGCACTACCAAAACATTATGGGTAACATTGAAAAACTCCTTGATCCATTAGGTCCTATTATATTTAAAGAAAACTATCGACTTTTTGAGAAACATTTCACGAAATCGCAAGGCTTGACGTCATATATCACTTATGGAAAATTTTCTTTATTCATGGCCAACGTTGGCAAAACTTACGCTTCCTATATCTCTTTGAGGAGCCTAGACTTAGTTTCAAAGAAATGAGAGCAACTTTTACATAAAAAACAGTAAAAAAATTCGAATTTCCGAAATACACCTGTTTTATGTACCATTTTTTGAGCATCGACTCAATAGAAAATGCTCGGGTTGTTTTACCACCCCTATGGATAGAAGGCACTACCAAAAAACTATGGGTAAAATTGAACAAAGTGTATTCCTGAAACCAGTTTTTTAAGAGATTTGGCTGGGCGTTGAATTTTTCAGTGCAGCTCTTAATCCAGCACCTCATGCTTCAAATTTGACTCGACTATTCAAGTGTAATTTATTAGATATAATCTCCTATTGCAAGTGTTCCTTGTGATTTTCTGTCCTACAAATTTGATTAATTTCAAGAAAAGAACGTATTTTTGACAGCAGTTTTGGTATACCAGAACAGAGCTAACTATCCAGGCTGTGAATGCTTCACGAATGAAAGATTCTCAAATTATCGTGTAAAGGCTGATACAATCTTCTGATTATATTGTGCTGTTGTTTTAAACTTTTAGACAATTTTCTCAACAAAAGAGTTTTCAGTTCTGTTCTAAAACGTGTCTTAATTTTTTGTTCATCATAGTTGCAATAAAGGCAACTATGTTGAACAGTGCCGTCTTTTGCTAGCAAGGCTATTTTAAAAAGTAACCAATGGAAAAATACATCAATATGTAGTAGTCGTATTTTTTTAAAATCACAAATATGTAAGTTAAACAAGCCACTTGGTTAAAGTTACTGGTTAGAAATTTATAAATCAAACATTATTATCTTTCCAATTCATTAACTTTTGTTCAGTTATCTCAAAATGATTTAATGAAAAAAGGTAATTAAATCCTACTACCCTTGTGACTATTGGAACATTTTCGTGTTGTTTAAGCAATTCTGCTGTAACTTTTTGTTTAAATTTGTTCCTCGACGTTTCTTTTTTTAATTTTAATTGGAATCTGGTTCCAATTTGAATAAAGTTTTGTACAATTCATCCGTTGCTCCATTTTAACTTACATTTTGATTCTAAGAAAAGGTTATGGGTACGTTTGTTGACCATAATTGGGATCTTTTCTAATATTTGTAAATGTTCATTAGAGCGGTTTTTTGTTTGTTGAAGAATATTGAAATCCTACTTAATAACACTTCTGCTATTTGGAGTTCTGCTGGAAGAGTTTTTGTTTCTGGAAATAAATTTCTCGCAGGTTCGTATTTGATTTTCAAAAAGCAAATTTTTATGTCCCAGTTAATCTGTTTGTTAATTCCGTCGATAGAGTAAGATGTTAAATTTTGAAAAAAATTGCTCTAAAATCTAAACGAAACTTTAGTGCGAGTCACTAACCTTCCTGTTTTCGACGAAAACTTCTCTGAGTTTTAGCAGCATTTTTTATCTTTAAATGCGCATCTGTTAAGGCACCTTTTATTTTTTTTACCTTATCAAATCCCTCTTAAATTGTTAGAGATTTTACCTTTTGCTTCATGGCTTGTTATGCGTAAACTAATGTATATTTTTGTAAAATCTAATTGAAGGATAAATTTGAACAATTTTGCCAGCATCCCTGAATTTCAAATTTTGCTGATTTGACCTAAATTTCCCACATTTTTCATTGCTGTTTGTTGTTAAAGAATTATAATTGTATATCATTAGAATTAAATTTCGAGATCAAGAAAAATTTTTTGCTACGTTGTCGGTTACTTTGGTTGTTTTGTTCATAAATGGCTTGCTTTTCAGATCTGCTAACTCATCTAACTTGGCTACGGAAGCAAAAACACGGAGAACATCATTACGATCTGCCTGTGAGTCTTTTCTTGTTCGGGTACCACATCCGGGCATTTTTGTTCAATGAATTGAAAATTGGGGACTTCCTAACCGAAAAATGAGACAGGAATTAGAAGTGGTTCTAGCGGGCCGCTGAGGCATGGCCAAGTGATTATTTTCCTAATTTAATTGCCCCAAAAATTAAAGTTTATAGATTAAATTTGGAACGAAATAATAGAGTGGTTAAATGACAGAGGGGGTGAATAAATCGGGGTGAAAAGATAGGGGGTTAAATAAATAGGTAGAAAAAGTGGGACAGAGATTCAACACCTCCATTCACGCTCTATTTTTAAACATCAAAGCTTCCAACATATCAATTCGGATCGGATCATTTACCGGAAAGCGTCTGTATTTTCAGTAGACGCTATGAACAAACTACTGAGCTTTTTTGCACTGGTATTATTGGTATAACCTGATAAGAGGCGGGGCTGTCCGTTATAATTCTCAAATCTTTTCCGTTTGTTTAACCCCCCCCCCCCCCAATGGGTGCCTATTTGGAACCCCTGAAGCACTGAGCGTCATAGACGAATAACGTTTAACAATGTAGTGGCAGGCACCTTTTAACTGGTGGAGTGGGGCGCATAACCTTCTGGGTTGAATAGGGCTAAGAACCGAAAAGATACCAAACAAATCAACGTAAAATGATAGTTGAAGCAAAAGATTAAAAAACAGAGGTTGGCACTGTGCGTACGCACCTAATATTGTATACGTAACAACAAAGAACAATATTTAATGATACAATTTCTTCGTTGAAAATATCCACGGGTACTTTTTACCGCAACAGTCTTTATCATAACGAGAGAAAATAGCCATTTTGTTAATTTGGGTTTCTAGATTTAATGGGCAATCATGTCGTGTCATGCAAAAATTGGGGTGATATGATCTGTCGTCATGACCATATTCGAAACAAAATTATATATGTCAGCTTGCTCGAGAGCTCTTTTGTCTCCCATCTGTGAACGGAAGAGTTTACTGCCCGACAATATTTCCAGATCGGTCGACATTTTCTTACCTGTATAGAATTCCCGTCAACCAGCAGCATTGGGCGTTAAAATAACTTCTCTCTTGCAGTCAAACCTTATTATAAATGCATCGGAGAAGAGTGGTTTCGCCCTGTCAGCTGCTGAGGACAGGAAGTACGAACAGTTCGCCCAGAAATGCAGTGAAGCTGGATTTCAATTCAGCCCTCTGGCTTTCAAGACAGTTCATATGACCCTCAAACGAATCGATACTCTGGTTGATAACAGAACTTTGCAGCCGGAGGAATTGTCGTTAGCTTTCAGTAGTAGGTTATCTCAATCAGTCTCTGTTACAGAAATTTGGAGCCCCGCAATCATGCTCCTTGCGAGGTATGCGAGATTATAGACACATATGAAACCCGACAAATCTTTGATTCTTTATCACACCAGTTAAGAGACGAGTCGGCTTTGAGAAAGGTGTCAGTCATGAGCGGGGACAATCCATGCTGATAGATTGTTGACTACTCACCCAATGAGTGGGGGACTCAACATATTACGCTTTATCATACGGGTTGTAATTCAGTATTGAGTGGCGGTAACAGGATGTATTACCTTAAACATTTGCGTGTGATTCCATTGTTGATTTGGTCTGAACGCGTGATAATATCAGTGATCCAAGATTTTCTAATTTATAATTCCTTGCCTTGAAAACGTGTCAAAAATGACCCAAAAAATTCGCTCTTCAAGTTTCTATTGGCAACACGATGAAAAACAAAAAAAGGCAACGACATATGGACGAAGTACCGGAGGTCCGTTTAGCGTAAAGGCCCAAGCTGCCTACAAACATTGAGAAAAAACTAACCAAAATTGTACACATCAGCCGAAAGGCGAGCGACTGCGAAAACCGGGCGAGCAAATCATTATTAGCTTCATCAAACAATTTTGTCCAGTTTGTTCAACGAAAAGGTCCAAAACACATACAAGTGGCCAAGTTTTCAAAACAGTTTTGCTGTTGAGAATCCGGGAGCTATCGAAGGCTCTGAGTGGCTTCTGCTGCTTTCACTGGTTTTGGATCTCATCAAAAACATGAAAGGTTTAACGCGCCGTTTCCAGGAGTGATACAGGTTGGGTTACGGACTTTCGCAGGTTAAATGATAGGCGTTTTAACGAAGTAAAACAGAATGTGGATATATCAAGAATGAGAGAAAACAAAATGGCTTTTTACATTAAATTTTACAGATTTACAGATAAGATCTCATTAATTGATCAAGATTGTGATTTGAATTTGAGGATGAATAAGGACCTTAAAAAATGGGTTGTATATAAACACATTCTCGGTGCTAAGAAACCCTCTAAGAATCAAGATTTAAAGTGGGGGTCGCAAGGTTTACCCATTTTTTTGGCTTCCGCTAACTTCCCAGAAATCAGTCGCGAAGGACACCATATAGAGAATGCATTTGCTTTTCTTTAAGAATTTGATTCACACTTTTGATTGTATCATAGTCATTCAATACATGCTGGGAAGACTCTACATCAGATAGCCTCAGTCTGTTAATAACTATCTAGAAAGATCAGTTTGAACCGAGCAATGATTCACAACACCAATTCTCGAAGATTCATATAAATCAATTTAGTGAATTGAATCAATTTTCTCCTGCCTGATTAATCTTTTTAGTCAAACTTTCTAATACTTTTAAAGTAAAATAACTACAATAGTTTGAATCGAAATTCTAAGGGCCCTATTCATATTTGAGCTGTAGGGCTGTTTGACTCTGTACTATCTGCTCCCATAAAAGCTGTTCTGAATGTTTCCATCTTCAATTTCATCAGGGATTTCGTAAAGATGTCCGCTGCCATTTTGTCAGTAGTAACGTAGTGAATCGAAAAAGTCCCATATTCCGTCTGGTTCTGAATGAAGTGAAACCTTGTCTCAATGTGTTTGCTCATTTTCTGCTTGACTGGGTTCTGGCAAAGTCTGATGGAACTCTGGTTGTCTTTTCCCATTGCTATTGGATGCTTCTGTTGCATGCTAAAAACTTCTAGAAATTGCTTCAAGAACACTGCCTCTTGAACTGCTGCTGCCATGCCCCGATATTCAGCTTCTGATATATAGAGAGTAAATGCGATCTGCTTATTGAAACCACAGCGGAGTGCTGCGCAACGTCCCTTCATTTTGAAGTAGTAGCCCGTTGTCAATTTTCCGTCGTTTACATCACCAGATCCGTCTGAAACACCTCCCGCGCTCATTAATAACTAGCGTCTTTTGAAAAAAGGAGTTTTAAATTTTTTGATACTTGAAAATTCTATAGAAATAGGTTTCCGCATAGCCAGTTGGTTGGTTGGTGGTTTCTTGTGCCTCAACGGAATGTTGACAGACGAAGACAGTTGATGTATGACCTGGTCTTTTTGGCCAAAAAAGTGATCCAACCAAGCTTCTGTAAAACTTCTGGCCTACTTCTTCTCCCTTTTTAGGCTGTCTGGCTGTTCGGGTCTAGGTTAGCTGGGGTATTCGACGGTTTGCATTGGTCAATATAAAAGTTTACACTGACTTTACTGAGTTTTTGCTTTACTGTTAATTTTGTCCTCTTTCCGCGCAGAAACCAGTGTAGTCTTACTCTGTCTACCATGTTGAATGTTGGGTTGAGTGTTTTCTTGACCTCGGAGAATTTTTTGATGCTTCTTGATACCACTATGATGTCGTCTACCAAGATCTTAATGAACGTGGGACCATCAACCTTTGCTTTCGCAAGCAAGCGGTGATCGTCCCTATTTCTGGAGAGCCCTGTCTGAGTAGGAATTTCGACCATTCCTTGAAACAGTTGTTAGCAGCCTGTTTTAGATCTATTCAGTTGGCATACAAACTTCTCTTTCTCTCTCTCTCTCTCTCTCTCTCTCTCTCTCTCTGATCCTCATTTCACACTCCATTCTATTCTGTCTATTTCGCATACAACTCTTCCTCTATTTAAAAAAATTCAAAAAATTTATCTTCACATCAAACTGGTGCGTCATATGGCTCTGCTTTCCTCATAATTGAAGTACAATCCTTGATGTTTCTGGCTTATGCTTAAAGGTAAGCAAAAGTCAAAATAGTCCGATTTTTCCACTTGATTGAAGCGTTTGGTCACGTCGCATGCTTTGTATTTGTCCACGTGACCATTGAGTTTCATTACACTTTGTCAACTCATTTGCCCTGTGTGACGCCCCTATCTGTAAGTGGTATCAGTAAATCACAAGTACCGTTGTTTTGGGTTGCTCTGACCTCGTCTTTCATTGCGCGGTGCCACAACTTTCAATCATCACTTGATTATTTGATCGTGTCCCTCGTCTGGACTCTGCTCTGTCCGCTTGCTCCCGTGCATCTTCATTAAAGCCAACTGTCTCTGACTGTGAGAAGTCTTCTGTGTCACTCTCTTCCAGTCACTATGTGTCCCTGGGATCCTATTGTTTTTGTAGATTTTTCATCTAATGCTGCTTCCACAAAATCCGAGGCACTTCGTATCAGTGTCGTTTCTTGAGTGTTCATGCTCTCTGCGTCGTGATACTGCTCATTTATTAAAGTTGATTATTGTGCCCTGTTTTTTTTCTTGCCATCATCTGGATGACCAGCATTTGGGTACGAGATCCCCAGTTGCTCTGGTCCCTCATCTATTTGGTCAGATATCTCTGTGTTGTCAGGAATTAGGACCACTTCGGACTCTGTAAGGATCACATCTTTTACTACAATGATCTTAGGCGAGTTGGACTTGAACTTGAGGTGCTGAAAATTGCAGCTGCAACAAAGAATACACACTACAACTGTACACTGGAAACGCGCATCAAGTGCTATGCGTCACGATCCAGTTTCGGCCAGTATAAGAGAAAAAACTGAAAAAAACAATTGTATTCGGGTCACGTTTGGGTAGAAAACAATTGCTTTCGTGTGATTATTTGCTTTCGCATATCAAATATGAAATAGCATAGAGCCAACCAGCTTGAATTTCTTGGTATTTTGAAGAAGAGATTAATTTAAACGCTAATTATTAGGAAAAGCAATAATTATCATAACAGAACGCAGAGCATTGCTTTCAATTTTGAAGGAACACCACTTCTAACAAATCTTACAATAGTAGGTTAAAACGATTAATAGATCGCTTATTACTTTTTAACACAACATTGATTTGGTTTTGGATGATAAAAGGGTTCTGGTATATTATATTTCATGCTAACCAAATCAAAAAGCAAGAGTTAGGACGAACAATGATAAAAATTTTGTGGTGGCAATAGTTACGAGTATTAGTGCGGCAACTGCTGCACTTTAACTATATTCTTATACACAGAGCTATCAAACACAAAAGAGCGGTAACTGACGAACATTCCTTTCGTAATACGAATGTTCAGAAAGTAAACAAAAAAAAATTGCTTCCTACCCTTAACGTCCGTACATTTTAGTTAGCTTCGCCGAATGGTTACCTCACTGGCATCGCAATTCCATTTGAAAAACTGAAAATGAGCGCAAACGGACCAGCTGACTTTTTGTTACTGAGTTGCAATGCAGGCCGACCAGCAAATTCCAAGCCGACAGCCGCTTCGCACTGCAAAAAAATCTTGAACCAGATTCGGTTCAGATCTCTTTTATAGCCTTGACGGCTCCCGAAGATAGAAAATTTCAGCCTTATGCTCTTCAATGTAATGAAGCTGGTACCCATTTTCCGGCTCTTGTTTCAAACTTCAATAGTTGCCGAGCAATTTTGAAAAACATAACCGACTAACGTCGGGCGAATTGCTCACAAGCAACCTGCCAGCGGTTGGCTTCATCAGTAGTTAGACACGGATTAGTGCGGCTAGCTTTAGCTTAATTGAAGCGGTGTGAGGAGCACCAGGGGGGCAACAGTGGGATGACTGTAGGGGGGACGAGGACAGTGGGACGGGGATCATTTTCTGCAACGAGCGCTTACGGACTGAACGTCGTGCAAGGGTGGGGATTGGGGAGGGGGCCGATAATGTGGGCGGCGGTGAGGTGGGGGGATCATTTTCTAAGAACCGCCCGTCACAATTTAAGTATAAGTCTCTTGAACTGTTTCTGTGAACCACTTAATTCGACACTAGTGAGCTGAAAGTTTCTAAGAGAACATAATAACACGGGGCGCTACCGTTTATCCCGCAACTGGGGACAAAAAGTCAAATAAGTCAAACCAAAAAATCAATCAAGCAAAAAATTGCATATATGATCAACAAGCTAAAATAATTGCTACAAACTACGTTGGTGAGCAATTATCCATGACTTGGTAAAAAGTGCTAGCTAAGTCATTTATGATTTTAAAAAATATAATCATACATTTGTACTAAAATTCAGCGGTAATAAGGGTGATAGATAATGACATCACGCCACATAAAAGGAACTGACGTGCGGCATCAACAGAAAAATTAAGGAAAGAGTGAGAGAGAGATAGAAAAGGAAAGAAACCTCAACCGACAGACAGAGACAGGACAAGAGCTAGGAATATTTTCGCCGATGAGATTCGATCCTTCAAATTTCACTTTTCCAGCCTTGTTACTAATTAAATCATATAGAAAAAACTGAAAAGAGCAAAGTTTGGAAGAACTCCCAGATTTCTCAGTGAAATGTTCCAAACTATTTGTTGTCTCTGAAGTTCTGTCATGTAACCCATCTTAAATCATCTCAAGGCTATCCAGTATCCCTACTTCAAGCCCTTAATAGTTTCACAGGCTTGAAAAATCCATAAACCAAGAACACGATAATAATTTTCAAACAATATGAAATGTAAATTTTATCAAGAAGTCGCTAAAATTCGAGTTATTAAAAAATTGATAAACCTCCCATTAACTCAAGAAATGATGCAGCAGCTTATTATCAAACCTTGGAGGTTCCAGATCATCTGGTGACAGAAACAGTCTAAAAACATCAAAAACCTTGAAAAAATTTGAAATATTTATTAAATTGCTTAAATTCGTGATATTAAAATTTTCAATAACATTCCTACGAAGCTAGAAAGTATGCAAAAGCCTATTATCAAAACCTAGAAGTTTCTTGGCTCTTGCGGTTGTTGAAACCCAAAAAATGACAAAAAAAATTCAAATTACTTAAAAAAATTGCAAAAATTTGTAATAAAAAAATGAAAACTTTTCCATGGCCAATAAAAATTTTTCAGTATTTTATTATCAAACCCTATGGGAAAATTTCAGGCTCTAAGAGTCGGAAGAACCTGAATAAATACTATGTCAGAAAATACTTATAAAAAATTGCAAGTTTTGTTAAAAAAATTCTAAAATTTTGATGCTAAAATCTTGCAAAGTATTCTATTACATCAGAAACTATGCATTAGGCTTTTATCAAACCCTAGAGGAGCAGATTAATTACTTCTTCAGGCTGGAAAATACAGGCTGGAAATACAGAAATGGCAAAATTTCGAAAAATTTGAAAAATTTGCAAATTTTATCGAAGAACTGTTAAAAATTTGTGATAAAAATTAAAAATTGAATGAAAATTTGAAAAATACTCCATGGCTAATGAAGATTTCCCAGTAATTTATTATCGAACTCTACAGGAGGTGTTCTGGCCCCCCGGGGCTGGGAAAACCTGAACAATCACAATAAAAATCAAAAAGGTGAAAAACTGCAAGATTTGTCAAATAAATATTAAAATTCGTGACGTTAAAATTTGAAAAGCATTTCATTACATCAGAAACTATGCACTGGCCTATTATCAAACCCTAGGCAGGAGAAAACCGAAAAAAAAATTTGAAAATACTTGAAAAAAATTGCAAAAATTTGTAATTTTAAAAAGTTGAAAACTATTCCATGAGCAAAAAATTTTTCAGTACCTTATTATTAAACCCTTTAGGAGTTTTTCCGGCTCCCAGCTAAACTTAGGGCTGAAAAATACTCAGAAAATTACAGAATAACTTGAAAAAAATTGTGAAAATTAGTATAAATTTGCGTGTTTTATTTCGATTATCAAAACATATAGCTCTTAAAATGGTCATAAAAAGTACTTACGTCTTGCAAAAAAAACTTTCAACTTTAACCAGCCTCTGTTTTAGACTGGCCTAACAAAAAATTCGAAAAGACAAAAAACAAAAAATTGCAACAATTTGGGCTCAAAAACTCCTAAAAATGACCTTTAAAGCTTAAACTACAGCCTTCCCGGCAGCTTCATCACACTAAGCACCCAAGGACTACTAAACACGAGTAATGGCCACAAAAACTTGATGCCCACTGGGCGCTACCTGTTTATCTCGTTTTTCAGGAACAAAAGTCAATTGGGTCAGACGAAAAATCGGTCAAGCGAAAAATCGCTTAAAAAAGACCCACATGACTATTAAAATTGAGGCAAGTTGTACACGCAATGCTATTCACAGCGATCCATGGATCAACTAGAATGCTGAATTCACTATTGTGGAGCAACTAGAACGCTGAATCCACTCACATTCATTTCACACAACATGAAAGTTTGTTGGATTTTTCAAACCCAACCATACTTTGCGTGAACGTCTGGTAGTCAATTAATTGTTTGTTTCAGCAAGGAACGTCGCTGATGTTTCTAGAAGAAAGTGAGCGATTCTGTTGTTTCCGTTCGTTAACAAGCGGAAACCAGTTTTCTAAAGTTTTGACTTCGATCGGTACGTGGTCTCAGCGTTGAACCTATGCGGGAGAAACGCGTATAAACGTTCATTTAGTGTAAATTCTGCGCTTCAAAACGATAATTTATCGAAGATCTACGCTTAGAAACGCTTAATTTATATTAAATCTACGCTGTATGATTAGATATCGCTTTCAACACAGAATAATGTAAAAATTGTGGGGAACTTAAGTTAACGCTTATCTTGCATAATGTTCTTTTCACCGATAAATACATTCTGTCATTTCCTTTTTCAGTTGCCAGCCTCAACCAATCAGGGCTGATCTCAAATGTACAAAGAGTTAACCAAACTCACTTTGTGAGCTCGCAAGCCCTTATGACCTCACCATCGTTGACAGTTGTCGGTGATCTCGCCAAAAGAATCAATCTGCCCCTGAACAACGACAGAAGCGTTAAAATTTCCAGATACTTAAATTACATTGCGTTCGTTTAATCAATGTTTAAATTCCTCATTACCACAAATTTTAAGAAACCAGCAAAATAATGTTTTACATAATTCAAATTTTTCTTCCATTTTTTTTTTAAAATGGTTCTTTCAAATCCGAGTGCAGTCATTTTTTTAAAAAAAATATAGTTTCAAAGCTTTTCTTAAATCGTCTAAGAATAGAAATATACAATAAATTATATCAAGTACAGACATTAAACAATCAACAATTAATTATAAAATTAAAATTGGACATTGAGGTTAAACTGGGGCAAGTAGTTTGTTGCTGAATAAAGTTTTTAGTGGGTTTGAGGGTCACCATTGAGATCGCGCTGTGAAGACTAACTGCCAAGTTGAAAATCCGCGTATGACGTTTTATCGCCCTCCAGCTTTAAGCCTGAAATCACAAAACAAAGGGATGAAATTATAGCCCTCCAAAAGTCATTTGACAACTAGGCTGTGACCAGTTCAAGTCCACCAGTCTGACAAGATCACGATGGTGCTGCGGACCGTGTAATAATAGCCATAAATCAAATCCTCTTGCCGCTATTATAGCAATAGCGGCGAGAAGAGTAACGTAACTTATTATACTAGTCTTAACACCAATTTATGTCGATCGTTTAAGATTTTCCTCTATATTCAGCGCGCATTAACAATTCATTTGACAGCTGTCAGGACAAAGAGGAATATCAAAGCAAGCTAATGTGCAGTCTTAATCGACACAATGTTATGTTATACCCATGTAACCAGGAATAACATAACAAGTCGGCAGTTAATTCCTTCTCGAAGTTATTCAACACCTTGCTTTCCACTATTAGTTAAATAAATTCCCGATAGCACTCAGGTTGCCGACCTTGGAAAACTTGGTAAGGCCGTAGTACGGCACCGTGTCTTAGAAGAAAACCGTACTAAGTTCTTGTCAAGTTTACTGAGGCGCCGTACACGGCCCTGCTACTATGTGCTACTATCAATTTTATTTACTGTTTATTCACGCATTTTGGTCACCGTCAAAAGAAACTTGTAATTATAGCAAAATCTAAGTGGCAATTGAACTTACTCATGCATTTCGGACAGCATTCGTCGGGCATGGTGCGAATGAACTGTTCGGGGCAATTGTCAACTGGGTCACATGTCACTCGTGAACATGTAGTCTTGCCATCTGTACATAGACAGTCCACGCAAAGCTGTTTGCCAAACGGAGGAACTACTGGGTGGAATTTCTCTCCAGAGGAATAGAGAAAGTCGCCCAATTGACATGCTAAAAAGTAATTCATGAAAAAGAGTTAGTTTATAACAATACGATATTATCAAGAAACGTATAGACTATAGACTGAGACGTAAACAAGGAAATAAATGTTTCCACTTTAAAAAAATCTTTCGACAATTTAAAAAAACTTTTGGCATTAGTAACATAGAGTATACATTGAAATTTAGCTCCAATTATACATCTATAGTTATGAAAAAGCATGTGCTAAATTATTTTCAAAAATCAATCTACGATATGCAAACAAATGCACAACTTACATCTGTCTGATCTTTCCCTCGTTGCCACAAACCCACTGTCCGCCTGCATAGAATTTTCCAAGTCAACTGAAGATTCAATTCGTTTACCGGATTCAATTTTCTCTTCATCCTCGACGCAAACAGAACAGCAATCGGTCGGATTTTTCTTTATCGGATGACTACAATCAGTTTTCGGACATTCAATTCGGTTGCAAAATACATCGTTCTTTCCACGACACGTACACTCAGCGCATTTGATTACACCAAATGGATGAACAATCGGGTTCCAGATTTCTCCGATCGCGTAATCGATTCCACTGTGATGGCACGAGTCACTTTCGGTTCCCACGTTTGACTTACTGATTTCGTTCTGTGTAGGGCATTTGAAACAACACTCACCGTCTGGTATAACCGGGTTTTCACACGTTGGAACTTCACACTGATGTTTACCTTCGCAAATAACTGCCCTGTTCTGAAATCAGAATTAGACATTTGTTCAAGTATAATCTAGGATTTTTTTAGGAAAAGTGAACGCTCCCCGGATAAACCAATTTTGGCACCTAGAGTCTCAATATATAAAAGCTCCGATCATTTATGGGCTTGTATTAAAAACTTACAAACCGAAGCAGAATATAATGCACGGTCCAAATATAAATTTACTCAAAAGGGATTGAGAACCAGCAAATATGCTTTTATTGCGTTATCAAATTAAATTGGTATGTTTCAAAATGAAAAAAAAACCTACCGAGCAATGACACACAGTGCATGTCCGATCGAATTCCGGCGTCCATGTTTCAAAATTAGCATGGAATTTGCCCTCGAAGAAACAGCTGTTGGGCTCTTTAGCAAGTGATTCTTGCCTTGATCTATCAACTTGGTCGACCGCGCTATTTGTGGAAACCGAACTTTCACCCGTTTGTTGACCGTCGCTCATCATTTTTGACGACAATTGGTTTCTGTTTTGAACCGATGATGGCTCGCAAGAATTCGCGATTGATACCTACAGAAAACAAAACATGATTAGTTTTGCTGGAAATGAGCCCGAGTGTTAACCTTTTGATTTATCTCACTTTGAAAAGCTTCCGATTGATTTCATGACCCCATTACGTAACGAATCTCAGAAATATGATTTTGGCCTAAATGCTCAAAATTGCAGAAATCGGTTACGGGCATGCAAAAAAACTAAATCATGCCTATCCGTCACTTCTTAGCATGATTAACGTAACTATTTTTATCGTGAATTAGCAACTTGGACTTTCGCCAAATAATGCCTGAAATCATTTAGCGATTGAAAGCTAACATAAGTTTCTGCGGTTAAATTAAAAACTTTTCCCACTTTTTACAAATAGCGTTCTGTCTGAATCGACACATTTTCCGATAGTGAATTTCAAAAACAACTTCCAACCTTCGTTCTGATTTCTCCTTCCGGATAATTTTTGGATCCAACTTGAATGTAGATCTGACCGACATTGAGGTACTCTAGAAATTCTTTAGATGGTTGATTAATAGATCCTGATATGCTTCCAGTTGAAAATCGGTCAGACCAAACAGATTTCGTGAGCTTTTCGGATAAAAGCTGCCCAATTTCTAAAGACAACCGGGCACTTTTTTCAAACCCAGATGTGAAAACCTCAAATTGGAATCTGCACTGGTCGTCTAGATTTACTCTAACGTTACCCGCAGCTCGTGTTGCAACATCGTGAATCATTGCGCGGCCCGACATTATAAGTGGGGGAATATTTTTGTTTGAAAAATGTTTGGAGTAGGCTAAAGGGACCAATTTTCCATATAAGGCCGATGAATCTTTCGTAGTTGATATTTGTAGGTAGAGTTCGCCGATCATTAACGACTGGATAAGCTCCGCCGATGGAGCACTTATCAAGCCGACAGCCCATTGGTCGAAATACGTATATGACACGTCCAATTTTAGCTCAAATTCTGACTCTTTGTTGATTCCCGAGACAAAGGCGACTTGAGTAACGTCGCTGAAGATGACTGAAGTATGAATTTGATAGTTGATGTCGAAGTTCGATTCGAATGCGATTTGAGTTGAACCAGAGTAGCCCTTAGGGGTTTTGTGACTTTGGGTTCCTTGCGACAAGACGCAGTGAAAACCTGGAAAATAAAGTTCGGGATGACGTACACCTTTTAAAAGTCGGGTCTTTCCCATTATAGCCCCCCCCCATGAAATTATAGCACCCATTATGGTATAATTACCATGATTGGGGGGGGGGGGGCTATAAGTTATCTGACCACTAAGCTGCGGGGGGGGGGGGGGGCTATAATGGGAAAGACCCTAAAAGTCTATACCCCAAAAACGTTTCAAAGTAAAAAATTCACTTCGTATTACTTCATTTTGGCGACTCATAGTTCATTGAACAAATAAAACTGCTTGGAATCAAAATACTGAATGACCCCAGAACAATTTATCGCCGAATTCAATCAGAGTCACAAAAAATTTTCCGGTTCGCTTTTAAAAGCATTGAGCTTTTTTTTAGTAAACTGCCTCCAAAATAGAACCATTTAAAACAGTGAATGAGTGAACAACTTAAATCACACGAAATTCAAAAAGCCGAAGACTCAGTCACACAAAGGTCATAACGGTTCAAGCCGAAATTTAGTATCAAAAGACACACGACCAGAATAATCGCTTCAAACTTCCGTAGAAGCCAATTAACAAAACTATACTGATTTTGGTTCAGCATCTTTTGAGTGTATTTTTTTAAAGAGTCAATTAAAGGAAATCCCCTCCCCTAAAAGGGTAGTCGCTCAACTGGGGGTCAGCAAGTCAACTCCTATATACAATTACAAATCCTGACGGCAATAAAAAATCATATCATCAGAAGCGAGAGAGGAACAGCCGAATTATGAACGAAATAGACGAGAATTAGAAATCATTATTTAAAATGTGGTGATTTCGAAACAATATTCAAATAACGTTATAGAGACATCTAGGACAGCAGCCGCCCTTCCTCCTAATGGTTAGCAAGGAGGTTTGTATACTGTAGGGAGCCGGCAGACAGAGCGTGCCCCACGGAGGCTGAGTATGTAGCTACGCAAAAGCAAAAATTAACTATTTTCAAACTACTGAAATATTACATTAAAAATTTCTAGGTATTTTCTGAAAAGCTGTGCCATTTTGTGCAACATGTGCCATTTTGTGCAAGCCGCATATTTGTCCAGGATGATATTGGAGTTCCAACTTTTCGATATCTGCTGTCACCGATAAAGAAGTCTCCAATTTCGAATGAGAAGTCAGCAAAGACTACTATTTTGTTCCGAAAAACTATGAATTTAAGAGCAAAAATTCCTGCTTATTTTTTTCCAATTTTAAATGTCTCAACATACCAGAAAAATTAAGTTTCAAAACATTTTGAAAAGAGGTAAAAGCTGATATGCAATTGTGATTTGCAAAAGTTTGTTTTCACAGTTGATGGCTTCATCGGCAATAAAAACAATTAATGAAAACAGCAATTTTTGAGAATTTTTCGAAAAAATTGTCAATTAAAACTTAAATTGATTAAAAAAAACGAACGATTTCGAACCTTGCGTTCGTCAGGTTTAAAAATCGAAAAAAAATTACAAAGTATATAAACTTAACTTTGACTCTAATTCTAAGAATGAGTTAAAATAACAGCGATAAAGAAGTCGATAAACGAATTTTGAAACCATTTACAGTTAAAATCACATTTACAAAAACTATTTACACTTATTACAATAAAATTACTTCTATCCTTATTCCGGAGTTTTTGAATAAACGGGGGTGTATTGTCTTCTTCTTTTTGGATCAGAAGGCCAGCACTTAGTTTTCATTGCCTAGGAGCTCGAACTTGTCGATGCAACCTTGAAAACCAAAAGCAACAATTTTGATAGCGAAGGAAGATTATTCAGTAAGTGCTCAACTGGTTCGCAGGTTTTTGTCAAATGTATTTATTTCTGTATTCTGTATTTAGGAATGTGACAGAATTTTTGTATTCTGTCAAAGGTATTAATTTCTGTGTTTAGAAACATACAAACAAAAAAAGTATAAAAAATAAGTTTGTCCAAAGATAACAATTTTACCAAAAGCATATTGTTGCCATGAAGCAAATGGTAGCTTCACATTTCTCTCGTGTATATTGAAAATCTTCTCAGGACTGGTCAGATTTTTGTTTAGCACAGCACTTGTTTCACCTTTCAAATCAATTACACTTATTGTATGTTTAGCTATAGCTATCACTGTACAGTAATAGAGCGTTCTCTCTCTCAGGTTGTTCCGTTTTTTATGCACAAAAGAGTTGAATCTATTTTTATTGTCTATAGTAACGTCTAAAAAATTCACACCATAAAGTGTATTAATTTCAGTAAGAGAAACAAAACAAATTAGAAATTTGTTCTGTATCTCGGAAAATTTAACCAACTTTTGCCAATATCACCAATTAGCACTGATTATAGCTCTTGAACCTCATAAACTATATCACAAATAATTGTAAAAAGTTACGCGCAACTCCAACCAAATTTACTTTTTTTTGATAAGGAGGCAGTTGTCCACCTCATCAAAGGCTAGAGTAGAGTAGGTTTCTTTTGTTTTTAGGGTTTGTCAGTTTTATCTGTTTATTCGTAAAGGTCAATCAGGCATAGCAGTAGCTGGAGTACAACTAATCGTTCCTGTCGAAAACCATTTTGAATCTTGTTCAAATTCAGATTGACAATTCGGTACAAGCGAATGTAAACTACTCAAAAGTTCTCTCGAGACATTTGCAAGACAATATGGCCCAATGGTTGGTTGCTTTGTCTTCTTCTCATTGGATCAGAAGTGCAGCACTTAGTTCCGATTGCCTAGGAGCACGAACTTTTTGATTCAACCTTGAAAACCAAGAGCAGCAATTTTGATAGCGAAGGAAAATTCTGTAGTAAGAGGTCATCTGGTTTGCAGGTTTTTGTCAATATCAAGTCAAGCATAATTGTTTTTGTTCCGACCCTCTTGAGGGGGGAGGAACTATATACTCAACTGGGTTTTTTTTGTTCCACGAATTTTCGCCGCTCGATATATTCATCGTAGAGAGTTGAGACTGGTATCATTAGAAAGCTCGTCCAGCGTAGAATATGGAATTAAAAAGATTTTTTTAATTTTCGTTTTCCACAGGGAGTTATCGAGGCTTAAACTTCTGAGAAAAGAAGAGTGAATTCACGTTGTTTTTATTCACATTTTCCGGAATTTTTGCCTAAATTTTCGTCAATTTTGCTGAAATTTGTTATAATTTTTAAGAATAGTGTCGTTGATTTTATTTTTGAAGACGAACAAGCATTGTTGATTGTTTCGATTTAATTTTTCGGTCAAAAAATCTGGATAAACATTTCAAAATTTAGCCTTTTTCATCAACAACAGCACGAAATAAGCTACTTTAGTCCACTTTGATTAAATTTGCCTACAGTACATCCCCAAACAACACTCATACAATCATTGTAGACTCAGAGGGGGGCTATTTCTACTTCAGAGTCCACAGAGAGTGCCTAGTAGTTAAAACTTTGCCGTTTTTTGCTAACTTTACTCGTTGATTATCAAAAATGCAAAATTTATTTTGAGTTTCAACTCAGAAATTATCTATATCTACAACATTCGAAAAATCAATTGTTCTTAACGGACAATAAGTATTAACAGGGGTAGTTTTGGGCCATTCTTGGACTGTTACAATCCAAAAAAAAATCGGGTTGTAATCAGTCGGTCTTTTTTTTTTAAAAAAAAAGACTTTTTTTTTAATAATAAAGAACAGAACATATCAAATCAAAGCTCAGGAGTGATAGGTCCAACCAATTCGCTTGCTAAACAGCTCTAGGCTAATGCATTTAGTTTTTTAATTGAAAGTTTATGGTCGTTTCTTTTTTAAAAATAATTGACTTTTCAATAAATAATGGCTTAATTAACTTTTCCTATATTTTTTTCTTAATTTGTTCAACTTCCAGCTTAGTGTCAGCAAAAAAAGACTGCTTCTTCTTTCTACTGAGTTAACATTTATTCTCGGTTGCAGTTTTAAGCCTGAAATTTTTGTTTTCTGGCTTTGATACTACAAGATTTTAGATTTTTGTATGTTTTGATATTTGCCAGTTTTTCACGTTTTCTAATTTTGTCACATTATCACATTATTGACAGTTCTCATGTCACCTTATTAGCATTCAAATTAAAGCACAATTGAAGATATTTAAATCCTGAAAGATATAAATCATAGTTTTAATGGCCTCGACGCCTCTTTCTTGAAGAAATCAATTGAATTTTTTAATTTTGTCTTAACTGTCATTTATACTTTGTCGTTTCGGTCGTATGAAATTTCCTGTATAGTGATAGCTTTCATTGGCTTTTCATGGAAGAATAAAAAAACCGATATTCTGATATTAGCAGATAGCTGACGGCTTTTATGACTTTCAAACCCATCGTTTTCCAAAATTAAAAAAAAAAACTTTTTTAACTTCGCAATTTTGTTCTTTTTTTGTTTCTTTTTGTTACCTAATCTCGTTAGTTGATTACAGGTCAAATATGACATTATGGGTGTCAAGGGGATAAAAGGGATTGGTGTCCCAAAATCTTTTTTTTAAAGATTTTGTTATGACCTTTCTGGCTTCGACACCGCTTTTTCACAAAAAAAAAGTAAATTAATTTGATTTTTGTCATATTTGACGTTCTTTTTGTCGATGCAAGAAATATTCTGGACAATTACAGGTCTCGAGGGTGTCCTTTTTATGAATAAACGACGATATTTAAATAGCTCTTTTTTTAATTAATGCCTTTCATGACATTGAATGTAATTTTGTTTCGAAAAAAAAAATTAAAAGTATTACATACTTTAGCACTTGGCTTTTTTGTCTACTTGTTACCTAGTCTTACTAATGAATGGCCACGTACTAAATTATAGCTGTTTGAAGAAGGCGCAATCAAATATATTTTGAGTGCCAAAATTTGGCTTGACGGTTTTGACAGCGTTTTCTGGCAAGTTTCAATTGAAACTTTGTTTGTTCTTTGTTGTTCTTTATAGCCACTCTAAAAAATGAATAAGGTCAGGTCCTAATGCCCTTCTATAGAAGCAATGGTAGTCGCAAATTTGTGGTAATATTAATTTATTCCTAATGGTATTTATTACTTTGAAGTTAATTGTTTCAAACAAATAAGTTAATTTTTTTACTTTACTGTTTTTGTTCTTTTTTGTATAATTGTTACCAAACCTTGTTATGGACTGATCGCATATGTTTTCTGGTGATTTATAAGTTATTTTTGTTTAGTTTCAGGTTTATCTGACGGTATGTTGACTTTGTTATTAAATTTAGTTTTTAAGAGGGACATCAATTTTTTTATGTAATTAATGTTTGTTGTTGTTGTTGTTTGATTTTGCTGTTCGTTTTGACTCGCTTTCATAATATTGACATATTACAGCAATCTAATGCATCAATTTTTACTCCACTGATTTATTTGTTTTGGAGGTTATCTTATCGTTCATACAGAAATTTTTGAAAAAGACTTGGGCTTTTTTGGGATTCGCAAAAAATAATTTTTGGGTTTTCTATCTGTTCCTCATTTGGTAGACAATTATGCCAAAATTGTGGATGGGCGGGGTCGGAACCTTATGTGCCATTGCACATTACCGAGCCGCCTTGTTTATTCTACTTTTAGATATTTTGAAGTTTTTCATGTTTTTATCTACTATGTCGCATGATTTTTGTTTCAATTTAGATACACTTTCATTTGCTGACACTTCTCTATATCACTTTGATTTTTGAACCGTCATTTTTGTTTTCGTCTTCTGTTGTGCGATTTAATTCAAGTGCAATTGCTTTTGATCAGTGACTTGAAGTGTTTTGGTAGCTATGATTTTTTCCTGCTAAGGCGGATCTTTTCTTTGAAACTTGTTTGGTTGTTCGGTTTCTACGATATCCCGCTTTTCCTTCATTTTTATAAATAGCGTAAAATTTGGCCTTTTTCTAGTTCCATTTGATGATAGATAATTGGATTGATCCATGGTGGAAATATTGTTCTGTATTTTTTGACGTCTGAATGTTTATCTGGTCGGGCTTTTGTTTGATCGCGTGGTTTACATTAAAACAACAGTTTTTAAAGACAAAACATTCTGTCCTTAAATTGTGCTGGAGATTTATTAATGTTGTTTGATATAGATGTTGATCTGAGTTCGTATTAATTCTCATCGAATGTTTCTTTTCAAGCTCCTAATCGACAAAAGGTTTGGCGAACTTGTCTGTATTCCCAGAGAAAAACAACCAACTCCCAACTTCAGTGTTTTATCAGCAGGAAAGAATTTTTTGAAACCCAATTTTTCGTGGAAAAAAAATTCCTTTTTGTGAGTTTTTAATATTTGCGAACACATGGTTTCCCAATCAGTATGCTGGAATTTGACTTTTTTTTCACGATAACATTACAACTGTTCGAAGAAGCTAGTTGAGAGATCTCAAAAAGCAGTTCGTTGAGTTGTTTGGTGTCAGTGAGTATAGCAGCTCTTTTGAGGCGAACTTTAGAGACGGCTAATTAAAATTTTTCCGTTTGGTATTTTGAAATCCAATTCAGCGCATTCGGCATTTGTCTTTTGTCGTACTCGGTCATCAGGAAGTTTTTGGATTGCCTATCCTTGTCTTGTATCGTTGTTTTCCTCTGTGTTGATGTTCTATCAACCTCGTTGATAGTGTAACCAGTCAAAAAGAGAACGCCGTCAGGAATATATAGAGTCAGTCATGTTCCGATGAGGTTCAGCATTTTTTAGACGCACAAGGCGTTGAAGTTGACAAACAAATTTATATCAAGAAAGCTTCTGAAGTTGAAGTATATATAATAATAATAATAACTGTGGCGTAATCGCAGTGGAACAGCATTAGGCCTACAGTAGCCTGTTTTCAGTTGCCCTTTTTCTTATATATAATATTTCATTTGATTGTTCTTATTTTATCTTTTATCTCTTTCTGAGAAATCTCCGTCTTCGTGACATCAACCGAACAATTTAGTCGTTTACTTAAAAGGTATCATTCTAAAAGATTGGATGCAATAGGAATCTGGTAAAAAGTGAAAGCAATTTCTCATGAGAACGAATAAGAATAATTTTGATCTGTTGGCCTTAAAAATATGGTCCAGGTAAGTGCAGTTTCTTTCAATGCATCCTACACGAAGTGATCACTGTGGCTAAAAAGCTTCTATTAAAAAAATGAAAGTTATCCTGGTGCTACCTCCAAACAGCATGAAAAAAAACATTTCGCAGTTAAAGTATTGCGGCCTTCTTAGAATGAGCCAATGGATGAATTCTAGAACTAGTGCGTCACGAAACAAATAAATTGTGTAGCAATTCAACAAACAGAGAGCTGGGATCTAAACCGTGAAAAAAAATTTAATTTGTTCACTAATAGAATTTTTTTAAATTTTTCAGCACCAGATATGACGTTCGAGTTATACTGAGCGCCCGGGAAGACTGTAAGCCTCAAGTCAGTAAAGAAATACCCAGGGGGGGGGGGGTGGTGCACCGGGGGCTGATGGGGGCAACACTGGGGGGGGGGGGGGGGGGGGGGGGGGGGACAGCGCGATAGCGGATGGAGGCAATAGGGGGGGGGGGTCTCAACCTCTAAAAACCGCCCTTCACACCATAAGTATAAGTCTCCAAAACAGTTTGAGCATAAACAGAGCTGAAAGGCTCGAAGAGCACTACCTGTTTATCCCGTTTTTGAGGACGAAAAGTCAAAAGCGTCAGACGAAAAATCGGTCAAGCGAAAAATCGCATAAAAAAGACCGACAGGACTAATATAATTGCTACAAACTTCGTTTGAGAACAATTAATCAAATGGTATCAAAAAATCAAAAATATGCATACTGCAAAAGTTCCTTTGGGTTGCCAGTTACTCAGTTATTCTGAAACTGCCTATGAAAAAAGTTTTCTTGAACTTTGATAGGCCATATGCGAATAAAAATGTCTGCCAAAAGATTTTTGCTTGACTTTAAGGCCTCTCGACCGTGGATTTTGTCGATACTAATATAACTCACTTGAACACGTGTTTTTTGGCTCTATGGTTCCCACGAAGCTGATTGGCTGAGCGCCCTTTTCACCGACCATCACTTTGACTGTTATCAACCCTCTCACAAGTTGAGTCTCATCTGAAATCTCCCACGTGACTGATTGTTCATTCCAAATTTGTGAAGCCGTTGGATTGACTGTGTGAGCAAACTGACCAATCAGATATGACGAAGAGTCGTAGAGACGCACTTCCACGGGAACTTCGTGCACTGAAAAAAGAATTACGTCATTAATTGGTCCTTCGGAAAATCAATCTTTTCCCCAAACAGCAGCTTGCTGTGAAGTTGTAATTGATAATGTAAATTAATCAGTATAAAGATCAATCATGGTCTTTTCATACCCCACATCGGTCGACCTACATTGCTTTCCATAAGTTGACCTTTCAATTTATCTTTTATCTTAGCAGACCTTTTTAAACTAACGCGCAAGAGAATGAACAAATTTTGCAGCTGAGCTTGTAAATTTTTGATTTGTACATTTAAGCAGCAATCATTATTCTAACTATAACATATTCTAAAAAAAACAAACTTACTAAGAAAATTCTAAATTAACTTAAATCGAAATTAAAAAACTCAAAACTAACAGAAAAAGTCCGAAAGTCCTTGCAGAGCAACCACAATGTCCAGAGATGTCTTCGATCCATGGTGCAAACTGGCAAACAGTTGTCCGCCTGCAGACATTCCAGGGTCACTAATTGGGCTCAACACAGCCCCGAAAGACTCCCGCAATAGCGCCCGATGCTTCAAAATCAACCCTTTAACTTCGCCCTCTGGGTAAATTTCTGTCTTAATGGTCGCAAATAGAGCCTGTGATGACAATTTTTCCACTGTTTTGAACTCAACGTTTTCCCAAGTAATGCAAATTTTATTTCCAGGGGCCAGGTCCGTCACGTGATCAATTTTGTGCGCGAACAAAGGTTGATCAGGGTCATTAGGGTCAGTGACCTCTAAAAACGTGGGTTTGCCTGACAGGTGTTTGAACGCGATTGTGATATGAACTGCCTGGGATTCGGGTTCGAACTCGAGATAAATTCGGCTAACAGCGCCAGTTTGTCTTCTCGGCCAGAAGTTATTTCCACTCAAGATTCCGGCGAAGTCTTAAACATAAGCATCATTTTAGACGCCGACAAAAACCCTAAAAACGCGGATTCCTCTAGAGCATCATCTATAATGTTAGAACACACTTTTAGCTGCCGATTTGTTTTAAGCGATTCATTAAAACTTATTCAAATGCATCAGTGCGGCATTGTTTCAAATCACAACCGAATGTAATAGTTGCAAAATTTCTGAGAAAAAAAATCTGTGGGTAATCTCCCGGGCCGAGGCGTACACCCGTATTCCACCGTTATTAAGCGAGAATAAGGGTGTAAAGCCAATTCCACTCTTAATTAGCAGGGATAAGAGTGTAAGAGTGTAATTTTAAGAAAATTACACTTTAATGTACACTCTTTACACTCTTTAGTACACCCTTATTACACTTTTAAAAATACACTATAATTACACTCTTTATTCCACTCTTTATTACACTCGTGAGCGAATTAGGTGAAGCAAATGTAGAACTTAATGAAAAGTTTTTGTTAATAGCATTTCGAAAAAGACAAGTTAGAAAGTCTGTTTTATCCCGTTTTGTTGACCTGATACTGAACTTTTTGAGATTGTGTAGAAATAAAAGCCAATAGTTTAATTTGTATACAGAATTTGTATGAAATCTCCAATTAGGTGAAGAAAATGTCGAACTTCATTAAAAACTTTTGTTAACAACTTTTTGAAATAGACGAATTGAGAAGTCTATATTAGCCCGTTTTGTTGCCCTGATACATTATATTTAATATTTTTAAATATTTTTACACCGTTAGTGCTACCCTTAATAAGGGTGGAAAAAGTGTAATGCAAGAGTGTAATTATAAGAAGAAGAGTGGCAGAGTGTAATAAAAAGATTTAATGGTGTAAAATAAGGGTGTAAAAATAAGTAAAAGGTGTAATTAAATAGAGTGTAACCGTAAGAAATTACACCGTTACTCCACCGTTAAATCTTTTTTACACTCTTAAATTACACGTTTTCCACCCTTATTAAGGATAGCACTAACGGTGTAAAAATATTTTTTTTACATTCTTTACACTCTTTTCCCCGTTATTTTTGGGGAAAATCCTCGGCCCGGGCTGAGAACTTTTGCTCTATGGATTTTAACCATGCTAAGAGAATCAAGGGTAAAAATGGTGAGGCGCTGAAACTTAGAGGCAGCTCAATCTATTCAATAAGTTTGCAACCAAGACTTAGAAACGCACGTCGTAAAACTCGTAAGCAAATTAGTTGTTACCGTGCAGCTTCTTCCCCATTTAGTTGCCCTCCTAAGTCTAAAATTTTCCTCGCACTAGCAAAATCTCGCTGTTGACTATTTCCCAAGTGTTGACTATTTTTTACCCTTTGATTCTCTAAATACGCTAGGACATGAATATAATCCCCCGTTGCCGGGCCCTTTTGTTCAACATTTGGGCACAGACGTCCTGATGTCAAGGCACTAAGTCCCTCGGGCGACTAAGGTTTTTGTCTAACAAATACAGTTTCTGTGAGTGCAAACCTAACAACAATTTACTATACTCAACGGCAAAAGTAAGTTAGCACCCCCTATATTCACGAAGTGAAAATTGAGTTTCAAAATCACATTACTCTAACTTAAAATCACATTTTGATTTTATATACCATTGATGTCCTACAATAGGTCTCTCGCCTATATTTGAAATTCAAATAAGATGCAACTTTCTTTTACAAAAAATCCCAATGTAAACTTGATCAGCTCCATCCAAGTTTCACATTTAAAAAAGTTTGTTACAAGACCAAACATCTTTTTATCTCTCCCATGTTTAATAAAATTGCAAACTCAGCAATAGTTGATCAATTATGAAAACATATCACATATTGTGACGACTTTCTTTTCACTCTGAAACTTGGATGAAGTTCATCAACTTTATATCGGTGTTTCTTGTAAGTGAATATTGTGTTTTTATCTGAATTTCAGGGGAGGCGAGTGTAGGGCTCATTGTGTACACATTGCAATCAAAATGTGATTTTAAGTTGGGGTAATATTGCCTCAAAAACTGAAATTTTACTTTGTGAAAACAGAGGGTGCCAACGTATTTTTTCTGTTCAGCATTCTTCTTCACCTCGGCAGGGTGTTATATTTGAATTCATGAAAATATACAACTTTCAGTTTATACTTACAGTTGAAGTTTTCCTCCAGTTCTATGAATTTGTTCTCAACTTCGTGGTGGTCTATCTTGACCTTTCCCTCATGGTCGTTTCCATCTTTTAGCATATCTTTTTGATCTGGGGTCTCGCTCTCAATTGATGCCTTCTCCTTTTCTTTTTCGGCATCTATAACAAAAATTAATTTTAGCTTATTTATTTAATACAGCTTTAAGAAATTATTTAATTGAGATAAAAATGTCTAAATAGTTGTGCATGCCTTTGTGTGCAAAAAAGAGGTCCTAACCGCCCAAAATTCTCAGGCTTTGATTGCTTCCTGTAATTTCACCCAAAGCTATCTCCCCGGTTACATTCCAAAACTTAGACAAAACTATTGGTTTTATTTTTAGGGTGATGAGTATCTAATACATATTAGAAGTTATACCATTTGTTGGTTTGTTGGACTTTTTTACTTACCATCAGGGCAATATTTGCAGCATTTTCTTGGATCCGAAATAGGGTATTCGCAGTCCAACAGGGGGCACTGACCCCCAATCTGTTCACACTTCACTTTGGGCAACAAATCGCTCTCGTAGAAGTAGTAACCGAACATCTCCGCCTAAAACAGTCACAAATTGTCATTGAGATTTTATCTATTATCAGTGTGCGGGGGTTCGAGTCCTGATGGGGCCATGGCAAGTACTCTGTTTTGTGGAGTACTCTATCTTTAAATGCACTACAAAATTTCCTTTTTTGTTAAAAAATGTTAAATTTTTCCTGTCAATTATGTTAGTTGTAAGTCTCACTTGGCATCTAATTCGTACCAAAATTCGGTTTAAATTTTTGTTTATTTAAGCGCATGTTGTTGTTCTTTGGCTTAACTTTTGATGACGGATAAAAGCGACGAGTGACAAGACGTGAAAACTATTAATTAGGCGCCTTTTTGGTGTACTCTAAACGACTCTCTTTGCCATCCGTGTCGTTCTCAGCTAGCATTCGGCGCCCAAACGACTACTCAATTTGATTAATTCACACCTGTTTTGATTAAATCATGCGTGTTTTGATTAATTCACGAACTACTTCACACCTTTTGATTAGCAAGTTGTTGTTTTAGACGTGGTCCAGTGGCTTTGATTAACCGGCACTTTAAGTTATAAGCAAGCACATAGTCGCCGATTGTAGCTGGTTAAAATAACAATTGGTACGGTTTCTACTGTTTTTAATTAGAGTTTAAAATTAAGATGGCTTGTCAAAAATTCTTGTTTTTACAAGAAGAATTTATAAGATGGCACCAATATTTATTTAAAGAATTTCAAATATCTGAAAAACATGATGAGTATGGTCAAAACTCTGAATCGAAGCTAAGCTATTCAAGGCCATAATAAAACATGCTATCAAATTTTGCAATCCAACATTTGCAAAAGACCCTGCAAGTTTTAACATCTAACAGCAGATTAGTAGACATATTTCAGCGACTCGAATAATTTTTGAAGTGAGGCTGTTGCTCAATTTAGACTTTTTCCTATAACATTATTTATTGAAAGATATTGGCATCAACATTTTTAATTCAACTATTTCTACAAACAGCAACAACCGATAAGTTGAATTCAAACAAAACAACCCAAATAGCAAAATAAACACAGACAAAACAGTCCCAGACAAAATAGTGTTGAGAAAATAGAAAAAAAAGTCCGAGACAAAATAGTCCGAACTACATATAGAGTCAAACATAAGCCCATCAATTACCAAAGGAGCCCCCTTAGTTATTCATATGATTGTATTTCTTTGAAGAAATATTAAACTGATTACAACATTTCGCTAAATAGTGTTTTGAAACAAGTTTTGATGTAGTCCTAATTCATTTTAATTAACAACAATGCATTCAGTAGCTTAACTCAAAGATTATGTTAGTTTTTTGTAGATTATTTTTACAATTGTTTCGATATTCTTTTTATGAATATTGTGTCTGGGAATATTTTGTTGTTTTTATTGGACTGCTTTGTTTGGGACTGTTTTGTCTGGACACGGACTCAAGAAGGAGTTTTTCGATCCCAAAATCAGTATGAGATTGGTGAATGGTGGTTTTTTTTCTGCGTACAAAAAAAGTTTTAAAATATCGTAAAATGTCTAAGATCAATCCTACTAAAATCGATATACTGAAATCGATCCAATTTCTAGCGTACATGTTAGATCTCTAATTTTCAGGAAAATTCTAGCGGTGAAATTTGTGAGGTAATTTCATCTCATTTGAAGAAAGCAGTTTGTCTGAGCAGCCATAATACGATCAAGAATTTTTGAATTTATTGGAATTTATGAGCAAAAATTTCGTAGTCACTTAGTTGGGCTTATCATATTTGAAATACTATCAAGGATCTTCCTGAGTTAAAGAACTTTAGCTACCACGACCTGTTTACAGGTGATCGTAAAACCCCAGCAATAAGACGGAGTCAAACTGAAGTTCAGTACCTTAAAAAATATTGGTATCGTCCTAGACAAAAAACTTCACATATCAAATATAGGCTAAAAAACGCCGATGAAAAAACCCTCTAAACACGAATTTTTCTAGAGCATAGAGCACCATGCGTACATATTAGAATATTCTTTTAGCTGCGGATTTGTCTTAAGCAATTTTTTGGAGTTTAATCAAATGCATTAAGGTGGCATTGTTTCAAATCACGCCCGAACAAAATTTTATTACCGAAAAACCGTCGTAATTATTCCACATAAACAAAAAAGCAATTAAATCAGTCATTATAATTTTAATTTTTGAAAGTGTACACTGATGGGAAAAATAAAAATGGAACCTTAAGAACTTATGAGTTGTAGCTGTAAAAGTAAATTAAACTTTAATAGATTTACGGATATGTGTGACCTAAATCATAGTTCCTTCTTTTTGTTCTGTCAAAGGTTAAGACAATCTGTACCAAAAAAATCAATAAGCTAACATTAATGCCTATCTTTCCCAAGGCAGTGAGCTAAAATAGCTATTTTTTACGACTTTTTATAAAAAGTGAAACTGATGTTCTTTTTATTCGAAGCAGCTGACAATTAAAAAAACCTAACGCCACTGTTTCACTGGAAAAAAGCAAAACAAGGTCTTGACAAGCCAATTATGGTCTATAAAGACCAGTACTCTCGGTCTTATTGTCGAAAGAAGATATTTGTGATCAGTAACCCTGGCAGAGACTAGATGTTTATCTTGAAGGTCTTACAAGGTTTCAGCCAAAACATTGCAATCTTGCGAACTCTTGATTGATGATTTTTATGATGAGTTCGATAAATCTTATACTTTGTATAATTTTTTTCTCTGCATTTGATTTCTTTACACTTGTGTACTCTAATTTTGAAAAAAAAACTGACGAAAAAACTGACGCTTATCATCTTATCATGCAATCATTTGGCAGTTTTGAAAACTTTTATGCTATTGAGGCCCTTGATGCATTTTTTGGCATCTTCAAATGCCTTTTGGATGTTAATCATGCAAACAAACAAGCAACTTGTTAATCATGCAACTTGCAATTTTGTTGTATATCTGCCAAGAAAATCTGCATAACTTTGTAAGACTCTTGAAAGATCGTGCCAGATTAACATGCGAACCCTATGAGGTGTATCACTTAACTTTATGCTAACGAAGTTTCTTCTCGAAACTTGTATTAAAAGTGAAATCTTATAGAAGGATAAAAGACAATCGAGTTTGAAATTGAGATGAAAGTGTCTTTTGGAGAAATCCCAGGTTCAGACCTCTAAACGACTCTCTTTGACATCCGTGTCGTTCTCAGCTAGCATTCGGCGCCCAAACGACTACTCAATTTGATTAATTCACACCTGTTTTGATTAAATCATGCGTGTTTTGATTAATTCACGAACTACTTCACACCTTTTGATTAGCAAGTTGTTGTTTTAGACGTGGTCCAGTGGCTTTGATTAACCGGCACTTTAAGTTATAAGCAAGCACATAGTCGCCGATTGTAGCTGGTTAAAATAACAATTGGTACGGTTTCTACTGTTTTTAATTAGAGTTTAAAATTAAGATGGCTTGTCAAAAATTCTTGTTTTTACAAGAAGAATTTATAAGATGGCACCAATATTTATTTAAAGAATTTCAAATATCTGAAAAACATGATGAGTATGGTCAAAACTCTTAATCGAAGCTAAGCTATTCAAGGCCATAATAAAACATGCTATCAAATTTTGCAATCCAACATTTGCAAAAGACCCTGCAAGTTTTAACATCTAACAGCAGATTAGTAGACATATTTCAGCGACTCGAATAATTTTTGAAGTGAGGCTGTTGCTCAATTTAGACTTTTTCCTATAACATTATTTATTGAAAGATATTGGCATCAACATTTTTAATTCAACTATTTCTACAAACAGCAACAACCGATAAGTTGAATTCAAACAAAACAACCCAAATAGCAAAATAAACACAGACAAAACAGTCCCAGACAAAATAGTGTTGAGAAAATAGAAAAAAAAAGTCCGAGACAAAATAGTCCGAACTACATATAGAGTCAAACATAAGCCCATCAATTACCAAAGGAGCCCCCTTAGTTATTCATATGATTGTATTTCTTTGAAGAAATATTAAACTGATTACAACATTTCGCTAAATAGTGTTTTGAAACAAGTTTTGATGTAGTCCTAATTCATTTTAATTAACAACAATGCATTCAGTAGCTTAACTCAAAGATTATGTTAGTTTTTTGTAGATTATTTTTACAATTGTTTCGATATTCTTTTTATGAATATTGTGTCTGGGAATATTTTGTTGTTTTTATTGGACTGCTTTGTTTGGGACTGTTTTGTCTGGACACGGACTCAAGAAGGAGTTTTTCGATCCCAAAATCAGTATGAGATTGGTGAATGGTGGTTTTTTTTCTGCGTACAAAAAAAGTTTTAAAATATCGTAAAATGTCTAAGATCAATCCTACTAAAATCGATATACTGAAATCGATCCAATTTCTAGCGTACATGTTAGATCTCTAATTTTCAGGAAAATTCTAGCGGTGAAATTTGTGAGGTAATTTCATCTCATTTGAAGAAAGCAGTTTGTCTGAGCAGCCATAATACGATCAAGAATTTTTGAATTTATTGGAATTTATGAGCAAAAATTTCGTAGTCACTTAGTTGGGCTTATCATATTTGAAATACTATCAAGGATCTTCCTGAGTTAAAGAACTTTAGCTACCACGACCTGTTTACAGGTGATCGTAAAACCCCAGCAATAAGACGGAGTCAAACTGAAGTTCAGTACCTTAAAAAATATTGGTATCGTCCTAGACAAAAAAACTTCACATATCAAATATAGGCTAAAAAACGCCGATGAAAAAACCCTCTAAACACGAATTTTTCTAGAGCATAGAGCACCATGCGTACATATTAGAATATTCTTTTAGCTGCGGATTTGTCTTAAGCAATTTTTTGGAGTTTAATCAAATGCATTAAGGTGGCATTGTTTCAAATCACGCCCGAACAAAATTTTATTACCGAAAAACCGTCGTAATTATTCCACATAAACAAAAAAGCAATTAAATCAGTCATTATAATTTTAATTTTTGAAAGTGTACACTGATGGGAAAAATAAAAATGGAACCTTAAGAACTTATGAGTTGTAGCTGTAAAAGTAAATTAAACTTTAATAGATTTACGGATATGTGTGACCTAAATCATAGTTCCTTCTTTTTGTTCTGTCAAAGGTTAAGACAATCTGTACCAAAAAAATCAATAAGCTAACATTAATGCCTATCTTTCCCAAGGCAGTGAGCTAAAATAGCCATTTTTTACGACTTTTTATAAAAAGTGAAACTGATGTTCTTTTTATTCGAAGCAGCTGACAATTAAAAAAACCTAACGCCACTGTTTCACTGGAAAAAAGCAAAACAAGGTCTTGACAAGCCAATTATGGTCTATAAAGACCAGTACTCTCGGTCTTATTGTCGAAAGAAGATATTTGTGATCAGTAACCCTGGCAGAGACTAGATGTTTATCTTGAAGGTCTTACAAGGTTTCAGCCAAAACATTGCAATCTTGCGAACTCTTGATTGATGATTTTTATGATGAGTTCGATAAATCTTATACTTTGTATAATTTTTTTCTCTGCATTTGATTTCTTTACACTTGTGTACTCTAATTTTGAAAAAAAAACTGACGAAAAAACTGACGCTTATCATCTTATCATGCAATCATTTGGCAGTTTTGAAAACTTTTATGCTATTGAGGCCCTTGATGCATTTTTTGGCATCTTCAAATGCCTTTTGGATGTTAATCATGCAAACAAACAAGCAACTTGTTAATCATGCAACTTGCAATTTTGTTGTATATCTGCCAAGAAAATCTGCATAACTTTGTAAGACTCTTGAAAGATCGTGCCAGATTAACATGCGAACCCTATGAGGTGTATCACTTAACTTTATGCTAACGAAGTTTCTTCTCGAAACTTGTATTAAAAGTGAAATCTTATAGAAGGATAAAAGACAATCGAGTTTGAAATTGAGATGAAAGTGTCTTTTGGAGAAATCCCAGGTTCAGACCTCGATTTATGAAAAGCCCAAGCCCGATCAAAAAGTGGTATGAAAAGACATAAGCTCGACTTTAGATCCAATCTCGACTTTAGCTAGACCCAATTTTTTCTCTGCTTGACCTTAGCTAATTAAGCATGGCTAGGCTTATTTCTATTGGAAATATTAAGATCTCGCGTTCGTTGTACTTTCCGATTTACACTACAGCATTCATTAATGAAAAACCACAGCAAAAAAAATTGAATGATTTTCAGAATTTAATAAAGCGTTGACAGATGTAGACTGGGAAAACAAGGAGTGCCAATTGGTTTTACCTGCGATTAGTTTTACCCTTACAATTTTTTTAAGATAATTAGATTTGGTTACCTGGTAACAGGTGCATAGCACACATGGCATGTAAGTGGGTCTGTTGAATATCTCGAGAGTGGGGTGCCAAGTAGCTCCAATGCTGTACTCTTCTGTCCCAAACACACACTTGCCTAAACATATTAGGTTTAATTTTTAATTTTGTTTTTAGTTCATCTGGTTAACCTAAGATTCAGGGATTTGAGGCAAGAACAGATTGGGGGTGGATCAGGGAAGGGGGTGTTCAGATCTGGATGTGGTCTTGTTTAAAAACTATCTTTTGATTAAAGCAGCTAGGTGATAATAATATTGTATCGTCGAAAGCTTGGCAATTAGCAGAATTAATTTTTATCGCCGTAATGAAGAACACTCTTCTTAAAAAAATTAATCTTTTGACTATTGAAAATATCAATGCGTGAATTCTCGTTTGAATTCTCGTACCCAATAAATACACGCATGTGGTTGGTGGGAAGTTGGGGGGGGGGGTGGGGTTTCTTTTAGATGACTACTTACTTGGATCTCGATCTCCGGGAACTGAGCTGAACTCGTCATCATCGTGAAGTGGAATTTCGGCTGTGTGAGATAATCGACTTAATAAAGCTGTTAACAAAATCAAGTTCACTGCAATTGTTTTCAAAGTGAAATAAAAGTTTGACGTTAAAAAGCACATCTGCGCCGACATTGCGCTTGTGTGATTAACTTATTTCTTCTCAGAATTCTCTGTAAACCAACCGCAAAAAGTTGAAAAGAATTTTTTAAAATCAAAATCTGGAATTGGATAAACAACTGATATTTCTGTGTATTTCCACTTTTTTCCCTCAAAACAGTCGATCACTGAATAGAATATTGTAAACAATAATGTCTGGTTCTTTTAAACTTAAAATTATTTTTTGATAATTGTTCAGAATAAAGTTCTCGTTGTAGTTGATTGGCTCAAATTGAGCTTTTATTACCAACAGTTTGATTATCAATAGTTAGTTCTGGTTAATTGTAATATACAATTTAGTAATAGTAATTTCAACTATTATCGCCAGAACACCAAAGTGAAAAGTATACTGATATTTTGTAAGTTGTGATCACCCATAACTCGGGCAAGTAGCGCGGACGCTTTTACTACCCGGGGTGGTGAAATGATGACGCAATTTTGGTACCAAATATGATTTTGTCGGGGCAGGTTATGCTAATATAACTTGTTTCAATGCTATGTCCATCGAAAAAATTGGCAAAAAGTAACAAGAAGAAAAAGACATTTTCCAAAATCCATGGAACTGAACATTAAAAGATTCAAACATTTAATAGATACAGATTATTTTCGCCATTTTGAAAATTTTATTTGAATCTCAGAATTTCGACGTCTTGGGTATTCCCTGAAAATAACACGGAATAACCATATTAAGTAATGATGCGGTAAATTCACGTGCGAAGCTTACAATAGAAAACAGAGGGAAGGCTAAAGTGTAGCAATTTGATTACATGGTCAAAGATAGCATCTGTCGATATTTAATTAAATAAGCTAGGGGGTTTTTATTCACGGGTCAAGAAGCATTTAATGGTATGAACGGGAAAGACTTAAAATGGGAACTCAGGAATTGAAAATAGGCCCAGCCCAGGTAAATAGAGACGCCGGGAAATACAATCAAGAAGAATCAATTAATTATTGATGGAAATGCGTGAAACTGAATCTATCAGACAAAAATGTATGAACAAAAACCCTATTTTTATATTCACCTCTGTTCAAACATTTGCCCATATTTTATTTCTTTACAGCATACAAATTGAGTTTTATTATACACGGGGGAACAAAAAATCTTGGGGAAATATAAATCTTTGTTCGGGGACAATCTCAAGGTTGTTTGTTGTTTACTTTTACTTTATCACCTGGTCTGGTGTCCTGCCGTAATGCCAGTAAATGAAAACAGCCCCCCCCCATCCCCAACACAACACCACACCACATAAAGGCACAAAACACACACAAACACACATGCACAGGATTTAACACCCCCCCCCCCCCCCCCCACCACCACCACCGATTTCCCACCAACCCCCTGGTGACATAGTCTTTTGTTAACGCCAAGGAAATTCAATTGGAAAGAATGAAAACATTTTTTGTTCAAACCGGATAACGGATGTCACATCAATTAAATTGTCGTCACAGGGAAGCCCTAGGTTAGTGTAAACCCGCGGGTATGTTCGATCGAATTCTAATGAAATAGGTTGGCGTTATGAGGATTTTGACGCAAATACCAGGGCCATACCAATGCAGGCGTGCCAGTCTTAATGTGGGCTAAAATAAACCCACCGGGGTGTTGGTAAGAATGTCTCCAAATTTTGGGTGAAATGAGTGGTTAGAGGAACAAATTGATTTCCTATAAGTTGATATTTTTAAATGACAAAATTTAAACTTAGGGTTGTATATTTGAGTTAACCCGTCCAAAAATCATTTCTGTCTCAAATGATTTGTACTCATCCAATCCAACCAAATTTTTAGAGTTTCGAAAGACGCATAGCAATTTCACTGCGGTATAGAAATATGTAGGATCAAAGATTCTAAAATTGTTCACTATCAAAATTGGGCAACTCATGTCCTCAAAAAAAATTTAAGCAACCGTCAAACAGAATTGGTGCAGACAGATTTCATCAAAATTGATAGTATAAAATTAATTAACCAGGTTTTTAACACTGCATTACCTTTTTTTCATGTTATAAAGCTTTTTTGGAAAAAAAGTGGAAGTAATTTTACATTAAAACAAAATACAATCACATTTTCAATTCCAGATTTCAAGGATATTTGAAAGGTTATTTGTAGATTTACCCCAATTTTTAATGAAAACGCGAGGTTAGGTCCTTGAATAGAACTGAAAGCTTTTGTTAATATGCATAGGAGAGAGAATTTTTTCCCAGGTAGATTTAATTATTCTCTGGTCAAGGTAAGATGATGGCAAAAAGTATAAAGAATAAGAGGAATTTGATCAGAATACCAAGGAAGTCACACTCCCTTTTTAGGCGTTTTTCTCTACAGGCCAAATGAGCAAAAAAGAAAATTAAAAATGTGCATGGTTCAGTTACGATCAGATAATTCGTTAAATTAGGAGTGCTCAAAATTTAAAAGTTTAGGGGAAACCGTTTCAGAGGGAGAAATTAGGGTTGCACTTTTTTCGTTATTTTACCAAGTTTTGGCTTCACACATTAACATAGTGGAATGAAGAAGAAAGTCAAATCTTATAGGAAAAAGATAACAGATACTCGAGTTTGAAATTGAGATGAAACTGACTTTTGGAGAAAACCCAGGTTCAGACCTCGAAAAGCCCAAACTTGAGCAAAAAGTGGTATGAAGAGACCATGCTGGACTCAAATAGTTCATGAAAAGACATTAGCTCGACTTTAGATCTAATCTTGACTTTAGCTAGACCCAATTTTTTCTCTGCTGCACCTTAGCTACATGGTAGCATGGCTAGGCGTATTTCTCTTGGAGATTAAGATCTTACGTTTTTTGTATTTTCCAATTTACACTACCAATTTACACTACTTTTAGAATTTTATAAAGCGTAGACAGATATTGACTGGGAAAACAAGGAGTGCCAATTGTTTATACCTGCGAATCGTTTTACCCTTACAATTTTCGGAGGGAGAAATTAGGGTTGCACTTATTTCGTTATTTTACCAAGTTTTGGCTTCACACATTAACATAGTGGAATGAAAAACAAATTTTTCGCCGAAGAGTTTACCGTCAGCAAAATGAACTGCACTTCTAAACTTTCTTTCAAACTTTCAGTATTTCTTTTAACACTTAGACGGAATGTTAAAATTTTTCTAACATTGAATAGAAAAAATCTTCTGCGATAGATTTAACTTTCGCTGTTTTTACAGTTTCTGCTTCGCAAAGGGAGATAAATAGATTTTTGATTTGTGAAGATAGCAGTAAAAAATTGACAAACGTGAAAAATGTGAAAATTATAAAAATTTTTTTGGTTGTCGAAACCAATTTTGAACATTGAACAGATTAGATCATAATTGTAAGCAGAAAAAGTCTGATTATCACCACTCTGTTTTAATTTAAGATCCGTGCAAGCTAGTGCAGTTAATGAGAAAAGCTTGTTAAGATTTTGTATCCGGAAAAAATGCAATGATGGTCAAATATAAAAAATTTGACAAATTTTGTCCAGTTCTATTTGCTTTCGGGAATTGTGAAAAATTTATTGGTTTTCAATTCAACACATGATGATCCATTAATTAAAAAACGACAATTTCTTAATATCTTTTTGAATAATACAGTGACCACGTTGTTTAATTGAGAAGAAAAGAGCCTTTGTTCCTTTAGTATAAAAATGATAATTAATAAATCGTAAAATTGTTTACTAAAACGATTTGAAAACCGATATTTACAGCTCGCAGTTGTTGGTGCACCGATTAAAAGATGCAAATTTATTGTAACTTTCTCCGCGGAATAACAAAGTGATCTCGTACTATCATTTTGTATCTGGCGCGATACAAAAAGTTCTATTCTACGATGCTAATGGAGCTATAACGCCAAAAAATTCTCTGTTGTTTTGTGTTATATCCCTGGAAGAGTATAAAACGAACCCGTACTTTTCGCGTTCCTAAAACGTTTGATCTGATTGAGCTAAAAGCAATTTGGTGGGGAAATTTTAAAAGCAGATTTTGGGGTGGGGGTGGGAACTGTCCAAACTTTAAACCTTTTCCGTTCTATAACCAAAATACTACCACATAATCAGACCAAAAGAAATTTCCACAAAATTTTAAAATTATGCAATTTTGAAAAAAATGTTTTGGTGACAAAGTAACATATTGCTGACAATATGGAATTTGAATTCAGAATACGAGTGACGGTCTCCTCTAATATAAAAAATTGGTTGGTGAAATGTTCTTTTTCAAAAGGATCTACGTGATTCCGAGACCAGAATCATCGAAAAAAGAAATAACAATTCTCCAAACTGATGATAGATTAATTTCAATTTATGTTTTTCTCAATCAATTTTGTTGACTAGTTTTTGGAAAGGTAATTCACACCAAACTGATGATCCCAGAAGGAGAGAAAACAAGATGCTATTGGTAAAAGTAACATTCTTATAGCAGATATGTTAAGTATTTCCAGATTTTCTATGCTTTCGATTTGCAGAAAGAAAATTTGCAATTTAATACTGTTATAGAAATTCTGTTAACAGATATAGTTTGTCTTCAAATGGATAGTAGTGTTTAAGCAGGCTAGATAGGTGAAGAAATTGGCAACGATTAAATCTAAAACGTTCCAAAAGATGCACTTTTCAAAATTTAGAAACGCAACTAAAAGTAAAATCAAACGTTTGAAGCGGAGACCATTTGGGACTATTTCATAAAAGAACTAGCAATTATGAGTGGGAGTTTTTTCTGACATTGTCATGCTTTTGGCTATTTCGTTTTGGTCCAGTCTCCATCTCTATACTTTTTTCTGTTGATGCCAAATATTGACCTGCAATTCTTGTTTGCTTGAAGCAAAACCTAAAATTTTTTTCATTATGTGAAAACAAATTTCAGAACTAACGTTAATGGTTTCATTAGTAAGGCTAAAAGTGATCTCTGCAAAGTTTTCAGTTTAAATTTTTGCATGCATCGTAGCCTTAAAAAAAATTGATTTTATTCCTTTTGCACTGCTATTATTCTTTTATAAACCTAATTGAGCTGCCGCTTATGTTTAAACTTATCTGTCAATTTTTGTAATTGCTATTAGCAACAGTAGTTCTGGAAAAAGTATCTAACTGAGTCGTCCATTTGACATTAAAACCTTACAAATCGTTTCTATCAATTCATCTTAGTTCAGACCAGCATTATAACTAAATTCTATCTAGAATTTCAAAATTTTAATTAAAAAGTCCAAGATCTGACTAACTTATATTTGGTCAGCTTAATTACGTGTACAAGTGTTCAGTTTATTTGTTCAAATTTAAGATATTTCGAATAGAAACTTCCAAAGTTTTACGGTGACGCTTCACCTTGTAGGATTTAGCAAATGAGCTTGGATCTTAGATTATTTTTCCAAAAACTAACAGTTTAAAGCGGACAGCGTTTCAAATGGACGACTCCAAAACTTTATAACAAATGGAATACAAAGATAATTCCCGGACTTGAGTCGCAGAGCTTTTCAGCGCTGAAACAGCACATTTCAAGAATAAAAACATAATTCAGTAATGAAACAGTGTATTTTCAGAATAATTTAGGTTTCTTTATGTGCAGTATTTCTTCATTATGTTTATATTGAGGTCATAGAGTTCGCCCAGGCTAAACTTATCCTGTATAGTCTGAAAAATACTCATACCCCAAAATTAAGTCTGAGCAAGAATAAATTCAAACTTTTGTAGCTTATAACTGGTAATTACTATAGTGGTATACACACTATTTATACTTAAGCTAGTTTGTAGGCATAATTACCACAAAGCCCATTTAGCGCAGTGGTTACGACTCGCTACGCAAATTAGATGTCACAAGCACCCACGCGGAAGTTCGAATCGCATATAAAGCAAACGTTGTTGGCGGGAGTTAAGCTGAACATATTACTTTTCTTGACGTAAATTTTACCCAAAATTCAGACTAGCCAGTGTAAATTGTGACATGAACAGAGTACTGGTCATCCTTAAAAACAGAATGTCTTTAGACTGATTCAGCGCTGATTTGCTCTGCCACCAACCTCCGGGTTAACACTTCAAACTCTCAATATGCTCTAAAATTGGGTTCTAGTTGACCAAACGTTGGGTGGGCTTCGCCTGTGTCGCGGCTTTCCCGCAACAACCGGCCCTTTGTTTTTGCAATAGAATGAGAAGCAGAGCGTGGGAGGCATGGCCTTTGACTGTTGTCCGCAATTTTTTGATATTGTCTTGGTTAATTCTAATTACTTTCAATCAATACGGATGCATGAGGCTACATTATCGATTAAAGAAGAAGCAACGTTTAGCGAGTATTTTACAATTTAAGTGCATGTAATTGTTTTCGAGTTGAAAAAAAATACAGAGTCGTTCATTTGATTTACCGTATTGTTAACCGCGCCCCAGCGCAAAATATGTCCAAGCTGAATTATGTTTTTTCGTTTTGGCTTCTTATTCCATCATTTTTTAACATGTCACATTTTAAAGATTTCTCGACAAAGTTAGAAAATAAGTAATAATTTCCGTTCCTCATTTCAATATCTTGTTGAGGAACAAATGTGTCTCGCTTCAACATGCAGTCGGCATTTTTTTTACCTGGTTTAGAGTCATGTAAATTTAAAGCCTGGATATATTTTGCTTTTTTCTGCTTCATACAATTAAATTTGAGCCATTTTAAAGAAGTCCCTTTTTCGTCCGATGAGAAAAACAGGGGGTAAAAAAAAGTGGACAGTAATTTCAATGGCCTTATTCGGACTTTATTCTTCTTATTGTGAACAGAAAGAACACCAAAACTGACGTTTAATTTTCCGCTCTTTCCCATTATAACCGCCAGCTTAATGGTCATATAACGTATACCCGCTTCCCCAATCATGGTACTTAAACCATAATGGGAGTCAATATTATCGTGGGAGGTGAAAAGAACAGACCCGGAATATTTGTGTAAGTGTTAGGACCGAGCGCCAAACTTTGTTCAGAATAAGAATAAAATCCGAACAAGGCCTTCCAATGTCCTGTTCACTGTTTTTTTTGCCCCCAGTTTATCTCATCGGACGAAAATAGGACTACTTTATCGCGACTCCATTTTACTTGTATGAAGCAGAATTAAGCCAAATATATCCTGGCGTTAAATGCACGTGTCTGGAAACAAGTTGGAAAAACACTTACTGCATGCTGAAGCGTGACGCATTTGTTAACTAGTTATCGAAACGAAGTACCGAAATTGTTACTACGTCCTTACGATGATCGATCGCGTTCACTAGATCTAGAGGATGATTATGCAAGTTGATTCTAAGGATTTTGAGGTGATAAATGTTAAGTGGACATAAAAAACGCAGAGTTAAAGATCTAGAGAAAGACCGTTTAAGTCAGAAGTAACCGAAGAGTACTTTAATAATTTCCAGGATCTATGCTGTTTCGCCTCTCCTTTTTTTTCTTTGCCCCCACTTAAATTCTTTGTTTTTTTCTATAGCACTTTATTATGTAAAAAATAGCATGTGCTCTTTTGTAGCTTAAAATTTGAATGCCCACTGCCCAGGTTTAGGTCCAGACCCAAGTTGAGCTATGATCAGACTATGCAGAGTGAAATGACCTCTGATCAGACTTTCCAGACCGAAGTTACCTCTGATCAGACCTTCCAGACCAAAATGATCTCTGATCAGAATTTCTAGACCAAAATGTCCTCTGATCAGACCGAACCCCGACCAATGTCCAGACTATAATGCGCTTATGATCAGACCCAAATTCAGACCATTGTCCAGACTATAAACAGACTATGATCAGACCATCTTCAGACCATGGTCCAAACTCAATTTCAGGCCATTGCCCAGACCATAATCAGACTATGATCAGACTCAAGTGCGCTCAAAATAGTCTGATCAGAGAAAGATTTTAATTATGAACAAATCTCTTAAACTTGCTATAATATATTCATTTCATAAAGACTTGTGTTTGCAGTATTATAATCATCTAGGGAAAAGTCAATTCTGAAAATATTGCTAATCAAAACGAAACCTAACTGTTGAGAAGATAATTTTATTTACCATACCCTTAGTTCATATTTCTGACTCAATGAATGAACTTCGACAGCTTTCCACAAGAAACGTCGTGGTCTTCAGTTGACCAAAATTTCTTCTTGAGGGGACCGGCATTTGCTATCAGCTGGACTCCTTGTTTCTGATCAGAGTCATCGGACTTTAGATGAGTCTCTGATCGGAACGCTGCTTTATTGTTGCCTCTTGGCAGAGCCAACATCCCTCAATAAAAAAACAAAAAAATTGAAAAAATAATGCACTCGGAATCAGACCTTCCAGACCGAATTGACCTCTGATCAGACCGAACCCAGACCATGGTCCAGACTATAAAGACTATGATCAGACCGTCCAGACCCAATTGACCTCTGATCAGACTGAAATCAGACCATGTTCCAGACTATTGTGCGCTCGAACCGCTTTCCAGACCCTATAATTTCGGTCTGGGAACACAGGGGTGTGCGCTCGATTGGGTCTGATCATAGCTCAATTTGGGTCTGGACCAAAACCTGGGTGGGGCCGAATCATAATATATCCAATTTTAATACATGGGTTCATATTCTATTGTCGATCATTTCAATCTAATAGGAACATATATTATTGTTCAAAGTTGGAAATAATTGAAACCTTAAAATATAATGAATTGCAATGAAACGGCCATGGTTAAGGTCTAGACCCAAATTATCGTCTGATCAGACTTTCCAGACCAAAATTATCTCTGATCAGACTTTCCAGACACAAAAGGTCTCTGATCAGACTTTTCAGACCGAAGGTGTTCTGATCAGACCATCTTCAGACCATGGTCCAGACTCAAATTCAGACCATTGCCCAGACCTTAATCAGACTATGATCAGACTCAAGTGCGCTCGAAGAGGTTATGATCAGACCCAGTTGCACTCGAAGCATTTATGGTCAGACCCACTTGCGCTTGCAGCCATTTATGATCAGACTGAAGTGCCCTCGAAACCAGTTCTGATCAGACTCAAGTGCACTCGAAATAGTCTGATCAGAGAAAAATTTTACTTATGAAAAAATCTCCTAGTTTTGCTATAATATATTCATTTCATAAAAACTGATGCTTGCATTATTTAATTCATCTAAGGAAAAATCAATTATAAAAGTTTTGCTAAAGAAAACGAAACCCAACTGTTCAGAACAAATTTTATTTAGTGTGCAGTTTAGTGTATATTTCTCACTCAATGGATGAGTTTAGACAGCTTTCCATATGAAACATCGTGGTCTCCAGTTGATCAAAGTTTCTTGTGAAGGGGACCTGCCTCTGCTATCAGCCGGACTCCTTTTTTTATCAGAGCTATCGGACTTATGATGGGTCTCTTATCAGAACGCTGCTTTGTGGCTGCCTGTTGGCAGAGCCATCATCTCTCAATAAAAAAAATTGAAAAAAAATAATGCGCTCGAAATGGTCCCTGATCAGACCCAATTGCGTTCGAAAACATTTCTGATCAGACCCAAGTGCGCTCGAAGAGGTTATGATCAGACGCAATTGCGGTCGAAGTCGCCACTGATCAGACATAAGTGCGCTCGAAGAGGTTATGATCAGACCCAATTGCGCTCGAAGTCGGCTCTGATCAGACCCAAGTGCGCTCGAATTCGCTTATGATCAGACTTTTCAGACCAAATCGACCTCTGATCAGACCATCTCCAGACCATCGTCCAGACTGTATTGCGCTCGAATTTCCTTCCGGACCCTGTAATTTTGGCCTGGGAACACACGGGTGTGCGCTCGACTGGGTCTGATCATAAACCAATTTGGGTCTGGACCTCAACCTGGGTGGGGCCTTGTTATGAAATACATGTTTGATTTTGTACTTGAAAAGTGTTTAATTCGACGGGTTATGTAACGCGTTATGTGCCGACTCACTTATATTCACTATCTTCATTGCAGTCAATTTGCGCCGCCACATCTAATTAAATTAGTACAAAGAGTACAAAGAGAAAGGGACAAACAGAGAGGAAGCTTTTCAAAATTTCAAACAGTTGAACAATGAAACAGACGCATTGTAACCATTAATCATTCTGCTGATACTCATTGAAATCTATTTTAATTGGAAGATTCAAACACTTCAAATAGTGTTTTGATTCCAAAGCTTGAAAAGTAAAACCAAGCCAAAGGATGTATTATAATTATCTACCTTATTTTCCTCTGTTGGTTTAGCTACTTTTTGATCAAGATTAAAAGAATCTTTACGACATTGCAAAGTGTCAAGACGGATCACCGTTGTTTGAAATTGGCCTTAAGGTTCAAAAATATTCCATACAAACACACTGTACTCTTAAATGAATTGCGTTGTTCTGGTCAATGATTGTGACAAAAAAGATCATTGAGCTCTTTAAACCGACCATTAATGGCTTTCTTAAATACTATGAGCCTTCCATAAATGGTTTTCTTAGATATCATACACGTTCCATTTATGGCCATCTTGGATACCATGAGTTACCATTAAAGGTGATCTTGGAAATTATAGAGTTTTCATTAATGGCTATCTTAGATATCATACACCCGACCATTTATGGTATCTTGAATACCATGGTAAGATCATATACGAAAATTTGGCCCACCGTGGATGGAGCCATAAACGATCTCAAGTATTATATTTAAGATGGGCCAACCCGGGAGAGTAAGGGTGTGGGGGTATATATAAAATTTAAATTTCAAGCGAACCTATAGAAAATCTTCACAATTTCTTCTTATAAGTAGAGCGTCTTGTCAAAGTTTATCTATTGCATTTGTCTAGACAAAAGTTTCTATAGCAAACTTTAATTCCACCAGAAACTGAATTTTTCGAGGCTAAATCGAGGAGATTGACTATCAGACATTAAATCGGAAAACTGATACCACCAGGAGAAAAGTTTTCTTGATATTTTATTTGTTTGAACTCTTCTGATTACCCAGGATGAGGTCTCAGACGAAAGCAAGTATGTAAAGACCGTCCCAAACGAAAAATGTCAATGTCCAGAATGCCCCCAGAGGGAAAAGTCTTATGTCCAGAATTTAGTGAGTTCATATCCACACTTTTGTGCATTCATGTCCAGATTTTTTTGTGATTTCACCAGACTTTCGAGCGTTCATGTCTAGACTTTCGTTCGGTTTCGGTTTTGTCCGGACTCCCCCTTGTGCTCTCGTTTTTGGTCTGGACGTACTTGCTTCCGTCTGGGACCTCAAACTGGGTAATTTTTGCGTTTCAGCTCGCGAAAACGGCATAGCTGATTTTCGGATTTTTTTCTTTCTTTCTCATTTTCGGAATTTTTTTCTTTCTGTGGCATATTTTCCAAAAAAAGGCAAAGATAGAAATGAGCAAACCCCCAAAAATTGACAACATTAGTTGTGCAACAAAGCCCAGGCTGAGCTCTCGGCCGAAATGGCCTCAGATCAGACCATCTCAGACAAAAGGGATCTCTGATCAGCCCAACCCAGACTGATTTGTCTTCTGACCAGAATATACTGCGAACACGAATGCGTGGGCTCCAATCTGGCTATTGTCGAATGGAACCCCTGATTGGACTAAAGTGCGTTCAAAATAGTTTGACCAGAAAATGGATGTGAATTTGAACAAATCTTTCAAAATTGTTACAATATATTCATTTTATGAAAATTGATGTTTCCGGTAGTATATTCAACGAAGTAAAAAGCAATTCTAAAGACCTTGCTAATGAAAATAAAACTCAAGTACTGAAGAAGAAATTTAATGAGTATGCCATTAGTTCATCTTTTTGACTGAATAGATGAACTTGGACAGATTTGCATAATAACGTATTGATCTAGAGCTGTTCGAAATCTTTTCGAAAGGGGACCAGCAGTTGCTGTCAGCTAGAATCCTAGTTTTTCTGAACCCATCCGACTCTCGATGAAACTCTTATCATACTGTTTCTGCAATTTTGACTCTTGGCAGAGAACGCGTCTGTCAATAAAAAAATCGCTCGAATCGTTATCTGATCAGACTAGAGTACGCTCCAAACGGCCTCTGATCAGAGTAGTGTGCGCTCGAATGTGCCTCTAGTCAGACCGTTGCAGACTGAAATAACCACTGATCAGTCAAATTCCTGGTCATTGTCCAGACAAAAGTGCGCTCGAGTTTTTTTCAGCACTTGTATTTCGAGTGCACCGAGAACATGTAAGCGCCCTAAGATGGTCTGATCAGAGGTTAATTCAGTCCGGCCACTATGACGTGGTTTTAAATCGAAATTTGTACAGAAAAGAGTCAATTACACTGTCTCTTGTAGTCGTTTTTCTAAACTCTACGCCAAGAAACGCAAATTTATTTAAGATCAAAACTAATATCAACGCCATTTTGCTTTGAAATTAGCGTTGATCTTACATAAATTTGCATTTCTAGGCGTAGATCTTTCTTATTCTAGCCTTTCTCTAGCGTTGTTTTTACATAATTTTGCGTTGAATTTAGCGTTGATTCATGGCGTCAACTTATGAGGAATGTCATTCCTAGGAGGAGTAAGTTACGTTCGATAAGTGGTAGAGGAGACGACAAGCACGCATGAGATGAGGTCAGTGGTTGTAGTCTCACAGACAACTTTTTTAGATCTACGCTAAGAAACGCAACAATAGGTGGGATCTACGCATAGAAACTTAAATGTATGTAAAATCGCTGCTAAGAAACGTATAATTGAACCCATTCACAGCAAATTTATTTAAGTTTTACGCTTAGAAACGCAGAATTTCGTGAAATCTGCGCTCCGAAACGCAGATTTTTCGAGGATCTACGCTTATAGACGCAAATATATTTTAGATCTACGCTTAGAAATGTTCCAATGAACCCACTCACACCAAAAAAATATGTAAGTTCTTCGCTTAAAAATGCAAAGTTTTGTAACATCTACGCATAGAAACGCAAATTTATGTAAGATCTACGCTTAAAAACGTACGATTGAACCCAATCACAACAAAACTATGTAAAAAAATTCCGGTGAATTTTCTGACTTGTCATTGACCGTTACCCTTGTCTTACATAAATTTGGCAAAACTAATCGGCTCGGGTCAAGCCAATCTTGCGAACAACTATTAAAGTCGAGCAAAAATCGTCGCATAAAAAATATTGGCGAAGAATGGTGTTTTTATACCTAGAATGGCCAGTTGAAGCGTCCGCTGGAGCAGAACAGGGTATATGACAAAAATTCAATTAAAAATTGGAACTTTAAGCTGGAAAAAAAAACTGGAATGAAAGATGCACTATGAAAAATTTTGTATGCGATAGAAATTTACATTATATTTAAGGGATAGCTCTAACAATCCTTTCTATTTCGAATATCGATAACTATCTACCTTAAGATATACCGGAATAGTGTTGCATATATATTCGCATAAACTTGGACCTAAGAAATTGTTGAGTCAATCTGAGCGCCATAGGGTACATCTGTTTGAAGCCATGTTTATCATGCACCCTGAGATTGTAATTTGCAAATGACTGATGGCTTATCAAAAGGAAGCCGCGAAGCACGTCCACCTATCCGCAGAGTTTCAATTCTGTAAGCTTTGTTTTTTATCAGCTAAAGACCATACGTTTAACCTCATAGTTTGCTCAAGTCGTTCAGAAAAACAAAAATATGCGTGGAAACTACTTTATGTTCTGTCATTTTACAGGGAAATTTGTTAAGAAGATCCGATATAGAAAATGAATGCAAAATGTACACTTTAAGTATAGAATTCTACAGTTGTGCATTTGAGTTTTCTGCAATAAATTATTCTTCGTGGATATGTAATTTAAGAAAAATAAATCACTCCTGTTTTTAAATAGGCTCTATGAACGTATGAACTCCTATTTGGGGGCCATGGTATATACCCAAGGAACCCATACACCCTTTGAGAAAAGTCAGATGAGCATCATTTATATCGGAAATTTCCGTAGCTCGTGAAACGTATGCTTCCAGATTAATTTTCCCTTCGACTTTGCTGAACGGGAAATCCTCCAGAACCATAGGGTACTCCGCTTTCTCGCCCAAAATATTCAATTCTTGAACAGTTCTGATGAACGAACACAAATCCGAGGATTGAAATCGGCCAGTTTGTCCAACCAATGAAATCAAAACAGAGCCCATAACTGTTACGCCATCACTGTATTGTTGCTTGATTCGTCTTGCTATGGGTTCTTGCTTTTTTGGTTTGGGTTTTGCCATCCCGAATACAATAGCTGACCACAACCAGTGGAATGGAATTGCTTCATTGGGATCGAGAGTTCCAAAATCATGATTCATGTTAGGGTCTGATTTGATGTCGAAGAAATTTAAGGTAGGGTTACAGAAGATTGCTTGTTGCAAGTGGAGAAGAAGATTGCCGAAGAATGTGGTGCCTGTTTCGGGAGGCTAAAAACAGAAACTTAGCACCCTAAGTGAGAATACTGGGATCTATTCTGCCCCCCCCCCCCCCCCCCAGTGTTTTTTATGACGCCCAGCGCATAAAACATATATTCCCACAAAGCGGGGGGGGGGGGACAAAATAGATCCGAATGTTGACTTATGATACAGTAGTAATATTATTTTCAATGGCATTAAAAAAACGCAGTGTGTTATTTATAGTTGTAGAAGACATTTAATCTGAAAAATATAAATTGAATATATGCAAAAAGATTTCATGCGAAATCAAAAATTCTTTCCAGAGCAGATTCTACGTGTATTAAATAGAATTGTAGATATCTGTCGACCAAAAAGATGGGACAGCTCTTTTGCTTTAAACTCACCCAATAAGAGGGGAGGTGAGATATTCGATAAGACAAAAATGTAGAAAATACAGAAGTACTATATAATATGAACAAAAGCCCAATGGCCCGGGATGACCACCGTAAATGTTTCTTGGAAACCATACGTAAGACATGTATGGTTGTATGGCTTCTTTGATACCATACATAAGACCATACAAAAACTTAAAAGTGATCTCAAAGGACGTCTTTTGGACCACGTAGTACAACAATTATATCGTAGTTGCCATTGGCCTTCAATAATTTTTTTTTCTATGGTGCCTTGGATACCATATCCAAGACCATAGACTTTTATGGCCCATCCAAGATCATAAAACTTTTTTTTGTGCAACATTTTTTTTTGACACAAAAATCGTTTTAACAATGTCCTACGCGGATTTCAGACGATAAAAATGGAGATTTCAAAATTACTCGTGAAAAAAATTTATGGTGTCTTGGATACCATATCCAAGACCATAGACTTTTATGGCCCATCCAAGATCATAAAACTTTTTTTGTGCAACATCATTTTTTGACTCAAAAATGAATTTAACAATGTCCTATGCGGGTTTCAGACGATAAAAATGGAGATTTCAAAATTACTCGTGAAAAAAATTTATGGTGTCTTGGATACCATATCGCAGACCATAGACTTTTATGGCCCATCCAAGATCAAAAAACTTTTTTTGTGGAACATTTTTTTTTGACACAAAAATCGTTTTAACAATGTCCTACGCGGATTTCAGACGATAAAAATGGAGATTTCAAAATTACTCGTGAAAAAAATTTATGGTGTCTTGGATACCATATCCAAGACCTTAGACTTTCATGGCCCATCCAAGATCATAAAACTTTTTTTGTGCAACATCATTTTTTGACTCAAAAATGATTTTAACAATGTCCTATGAGGGTTTCAGACAAAAATTGGAGATTTAAAGATTACTCATGAAAAAAAATATTATGGTCTCTTGGATACCTTTTCCGAGGGGCAAATTACAGTCATTAATCGGCAGCTACAAATATACAGAAAAACGTAATTATTCTGTTAGATATTGAAAGACTAGGACTGCTTGCTGATAAAAAGAATATCGAACTGAATGTGCATTGAGATCTTAGCACTGTATTTGACCCTTATGGTTTATTAGTCCTTTGACTACGAACTAAAGAAAATTTTTTTTAATCTTTGACATCAAAAACTTGTCATATTAGAATAAAAAACTGAAAAATATTGAACTTTAAAAAAATTAATAATTGACGCATATATCACAATTTTGAACCTTCTAAAACAACTTGGGCATAATAGATTTTCACAATTAATTTCAATTTTAAAAATACACTTGTTTTTGTCAAAGTGGTTAAAACGTGAATTAATGCTGATTTGCGTGGGTCGTAAAATTCATTGTTCAACTTTATTCAATTACTCCAGTTTTATTTTCAAAATGGGTTTACAATATATCGTCCGGACGATAAATTGTAAACCGATTTTGAAACTAAAACTGGAGTAATTGAATGAAGTTGAACAATGAATTTTACGACCCACGCAAATCAGCATTAATTCACGTTTTAACCACATTGACAAAAACAAGTGTATTTTTAAAATTGAAATTAATTGTGAAAATCTATTATGCCCAAGTTGTTTTAGAAGGTCCAAAATTGTGACATATGCGTCAATTATTAATTTTTTTAAAGTTCAATTTTTTTCAGTTTTTTATTCTAATATGACAAGTTTTTGATGTCAAAGATTAAAAAATTTTTTCTTTAGTTCGTAGTCAAAGGACTAATAAACCATAAGGGTCAAATACAGTGCTAAGATCTCAATGCACATTCAGTTCGATATTTTTTTTCAGCAAGCAGTCCTAGTCTTTCAATATATAACAAAATAAATACTTTTTTTCTCTATAAGTGTAGCTGTATTTTGCCAAACAAAAAATGATACAAAATTTAGAACCAGTCTAGTCTGAAATTTTTTCGCAAATCAAACGAAAGTTTAATTCAGGATGAAAACTAAGATAAGTTAAGTTTTGATTAAAAACGAAAAAATGATGAGCTAAAAGAATCGATGTTTTGATGTTCATTAAAATGTTTTTAAAACCGTAAATTGCTTGTTATTACAGAAAAGAGAGATTTGTAATGGTGAGCGTTATGGTTTTAAAGGTGATCAAAATAAGGCAAATTTAGGTAATTGTGTGCCAAGTGTAGCTCATTTTGCCAAGGTGATTTAAAAAATGTTTAAATAACAAAAGGAATAGTGCTTAAATCGTATAAGGATTGTTGTTTACTGATATGATTATTTTTATTCATTGTTTTTCTCGAAAACTTTTTCACCCTAAACTTTTTCAACGCAGGAAAAATTTAAAAACCCGTTTTGTTGAATTTTCTATCAGGAGTAAGATAGCTGAGGCGACCTGCAAAAACAGCTGAGGTGACCTGCAAAAGCCCTGCTTCAAAGCGAGGCTGTTACAAAGCTAGTCCAGAAAAATATACAATACGGGGTTTCAAATTTATCCTGGGTTGAAAAAAAAATTTAGAGTAAAAAGTTTTTGAGAAAATAAAAAGAATAAAATAATCATATCAGTAAGCAACTAACCTCATGCCAGTTATGATCCTTTCCATTGAGACAGATTTTGCAGTAGAAAAAGATTTCTCTCCATTTTTGAGATAAGATTTTTGACGCTTTCGAAAACTGGGAAATGTCGCAATTTCTCAGATCTCCAAGTTGATGGCTGTTCTGCAGATTAAATGCACGATTGGTTTAAAATTTTGAGTGAATTTTTTTATAGAATTTTGGTATTATTATGCATGATTAACTATATAATTGCACAGGGAATTTTTGCAAATTTTTGTCACTCATTAAAAACCAATGCACGATAGGCAACAACTTACCGTTAATGTCTGTTGGAGTAAATGTTTCAAAACAAATTGATCGTCCTCGAGATTTCCAAATATATTGATTCGGTTGATCAACTGAATCTGAAACAGAAAAAGAAATGAATGCAACAGAAAAAATTTTTGAAAACTATCTGCTCAATAATTAGAAAACTCTTGTCTCTAGCTGAATTAAGTTTCATTCAAATGATCTCACACAGAAATCAACAACTTGATTTCCACTAAAAATAAAAGAAAAGAAATCTGCGTTCAAAAAAGACGATTGTTTCAACTGACTCCTAATTTTGGTATCAATGGTTTTTTAAATTAAGTTCTTTTTCCCATCAAAACAATACTAAGAAAGGTCTCTTTGGTGGAAAAAAAATTCTTGAACTACAGGTCATATCTTTTACTCATCAGCACCTGTAAGGTATCAAGAACACGTTTCTGACGGCTATGTGAAAAACAGAAACTGCACCCCAATTAAAAGAAAAATCGTACATTTGTACACGATTCTCTAGGCCTTAACCTCATGATTTTTTGCTTGAATCACACGAAAAATTGCGTGAAAAGACGGTGATTGTCCGTGAAATAGAACCAATTTCTTGCGTAGTATCACACAAAAATCTCACTTGAAAACACACCAAACAATTTTGTACAAAATGAGAAAGGAAAATTTTGTGAAAAATAACGATTATTTTCTCTTTCGATATGAAAAAATTAGGTAGGATTTACATAAAATTGTATTTAATACACGAAAAATTGGGTTTTTTTCACACAATTTTTTGCTTCTTTCACGCGAATAATCGTAACATTAAGGCCGAGAGAATCGTGTAAAATTACACGACTTTTCAAGTTATTGGAAATTTTCCCGCGTGTCACTTTTCCCTCGAAAAATTGTGTGGCAAAACATGATGTTTTTTTTTCGCACGAGAAGAATGTAAAGGTTAAATGATTGATCAAATAAACAGAATTACACGATAAATTTTTTGTTGGAACGAGAAATCGAAAACTTTCCCTCGTTAAAGATTTTTCATAGCCATTTCTTGCATCTAAAAAGGTTTTGTTTTTTTTTACAAGTTGGATAAACCAAAAATTGGCAAAAAACAATTTTGTTATGCTTGAAAAATATATGGATCTAAAATTAATACCTAAACTGCTCTTTTTAGGGCATTTGTTAGTTCATTTTGATTGACCAAATTTGGAATCGGAAACAGTTTGAAAAATAATGAAGCCATGAGGAAAGAAAATTTCATCTTTCATCTTTTTCTCATGGGAGTCTTTATAATCAAAGACTAATATTGTAGTTTGTTGAGACAAGTTTTTAAGAAAAAAATCATTGTCATCTTTATCATAACTAGAAAGCTGACCGTACCCTGGTTGAAAATAGAAAATAAATAAAGAAGTTTCATACCACGGATTATCAACCCTCATTGAAAATGTTGCAGCAATTGGGTCTAGGAGTACTTCTGGGTTATAATTGAAAGTTTTATTACATTAAACAAGATTATATTTTTATTAAAAAATGAAAGAATTCTATCTTACAATTTTTTTCATATATGGGAGTTCCAAGGTTACAATTGTCAATAAGTTGAAGTTTTATAATACTTAGTCCTCCAAAATCAACAAATCGGAGTTAGTTAATGGGTCTTGGTTTCTTCATGAGACGTATTCAGCCACTTCAACATCAACAATTGAATCTTGGATACATTTCTTCTTGCAGCCTAATATAAGCGTAATAAAAGAAAAAAATAAGCTCTTCTTCAAAGATATATATTCATTTCCATCTCGGGTCGAGGTTTTTGGGTAAATTTTGTAAGAATTGCGGTGAATGCGGTGAATATTTGTAAGAAATGCGGTGATTGCGGTGAATGCGGTGAAAATAAATATTTCACAGCAAAATTCACCGCAATTCTTACAAAAATTCACCGCAGCGACTTTCGTGGCAAATTAATATAAGAAATGCGGTGAAAGCGGTGAATACGGTGAAAAAAAATCACAAATTTTCACCGGATTTCGTACAAAAATTCACCGCATTTCTTACAAAATTCACCGCATATGATTTCCAAAGTTTACTCAATCTAATTTAAATTAACATGAAATTTCAAAGACGTACGTGACAGTTGGTGCAGTGGACTAAGCAGTTGAAGGCATTCACGAGGTCAGAGGTTCGAACCTGCGTGTAGACGATCCTTTTTTGCAGGAATACTGAGAACGCGAAGAAAATAAATAATTCACGATTCAACGCAAAAAGATGTAAGAAATACGCGGTGAAAATTATTTTTTTTTCACCGCATTTAACCTCATTTCTTACGAAAATTCACCGCCAAACCTCGACCCGGGATATATCCTATATATTTATAACTATAATTGCTATTATTCAATTTCGAAACGTAACTGCTTTAATTGTCGGATGTAAGTGGTTTAATTTTTTTGTCGCTGTAAGAAATTATAAAAAACAGATTTTTCCAATTTTAAAATAAATTTGTTTTAATGGCCGGGAGTGAGTGATAGAGCAAATCGTCTTGAGGAATTCAAAAAGAAGTTTTGATTTTGGGTTGTAGAAAAATTATAAAAGGACGCCTGCCTGCTGCTGGACATATTTGGCAGCTGCTTCATTTGCCTCCTGTTCAACTTTACGTTTCTTTTCTGCATCCAAAATCCGACCGCCTTCAGCAACTGAAAAATAAAAAAAAATTTACTACATAACCTGAACAGCCTGGGGAGGCAGAACATTTCATGCATTTCTCCTTACAGTTTCTATCGAGTAATTCATTCCTGGAGGAGATAAGTCTTTCCTGGAGGAGATAAACAAACAAAAGTTATTTAGTTCTTATCCTATCAGTTCTTCGAAAGCAACAAGAAAAATGAGTGTTTTCCTAGTTGAATTCTGGTGATCCATTTTTAAGATCGTAATGTACAAAGTTCTTGCACAAGATGATTATCTCGCAAGAAGATGCAAAAAATCTTGCAACACTCTGGTATGATTATGTAAAATTTTTGCCAAAAAGTCCTGCAAGATTGCATGAATGTATTTTAAAAATGCATAAAACATAGCATCAATCTTAGATACCCGGATCGAGGCCGAATGGTTAGCTTGTAAGAACTTGCAAGTCGAATGATTAACTTGTAAAAACTAGTAGTTCGAATGGTTAACTAATAAGAACTTGCAAGACGAATGGCTAACTTGTAAGATTCTTGCAAGTGCGTTCCGGTCGACCACAACTCTTATCGGTTAATTCAATTTAACATTCCGTCATTTACAGTAGAAATTACGTGGGAGTTAGTTGCTCTGTTTGGATAACATAATACAATTTGACCTAAGTAGACAAAATGGCTAGAAAATGGCAAGAGAGATCCTTTTGCATTTCTTTTAAAAAACAGTAGATCTTAATTAACTTCTTCGCAATTGATTTTTTTTAAATATTCCCAAAATATTGACTTTGATGGAGATCCATTTGTCAGCATTTTCTCAAAATAATTTAGTGGCCCTTCATTTTTATATCTATTTTTTATAATATCAATTCACACTTTTCCAGATTCTATATTTTCCAAATCCGTTTAAATTCGTGTCTTGCTACGTTTTTTACGGATTAATGTGTGTGTGTGTGTGTGTGTGTGTGTGTGTGTGTGTGTGTGTGCATGTGTGTGTATGTGTGTGCGCACGTGTGTGTGCGTGGTGTGTGTGTGTCTGTGTCTGTGTGTGTGTGTGTGTGTGTGTGTGTGTGTGTGTGTGTGTGTGTGGTGTGTGTGTGTATGTGTGTGTGCGTGTGCAAAGTGTTAACTTGTACGTATTTTGTAAGTCGAATGGTTAACTTGTAAGAGCCTTGTAAGTCTAGCTACTTTAGTATAGCCTCTAATTCAATTATTTTTTTTGAATCAATAGATTTGTTGTAAGGGACGAGTTTCACCACGAGCGTTGATTTGGTAAATAAATTCTTTAGAAATTCATTTAGGGAATATCCTTTGTCTCTGCCTCCCGTACGTTTTGCAACCCTCAGAGTTACAGAGCACATACCATTAAGCCGTTAATTTTTACGCGAGAAATATGGCATGTGTGTATTGGGGTAAAATGCACCCACTAAGGTGGGTTGGGGCCAGAAACGGGAGAGATCCAATTCAAAAAAATGTGGCTCTCATTCCGCCACCCCCAAGTAAACCCCACCACTTACTTCTGGGATTCTATCGGCTATATCATCAGCTAAAGCAGGTTTGGAATCTACTATGTTTCGGCTTAGTGAGCGTAATTACGCCCCCTCGTCGTATATTCAATTTTTTGTAAAGCTAAGTGCTAAATAGCAATATTTAGTTTGTAATTGTGGGCGTAAAAAAATTGGAGGAGAAAAAGAAGGTGGGCATAATAAATTTGGATTCCAAGTTTGTTCTTTACTTGAAAAATATTTTCTTTTCATGGAATTTGAAAAGGTTTTTGAACTTTTTTGTTTGTTTTTGAAGACTCGAATCCAACAATATATTAGTTTCTGATGTATGGAAATTAGGAACAGCTATTAAAACTCATGGTCAAAAATAATTTTAGACAGTTTGGTCCCACAGCAGTCCCTCTTCACTGTCTACACTATTGACCCCCCACCACCTAACTTTGCACCTACCCTCAATTTACCCACCGCAGCCTAGCTATCCCCCACACAACAGAATGCTTGCGACTACCCATCAACGACCCCAAACAAAAAACTTGTCTGCATTCTTGAAAACATTTTATATAGTGTTATTGGACAACTAGCTGTTTTTTTTATATTTCCCTTTTTCTATGACTTTTTTCACTTTATCCCTTATTTTTGAATTAGACATGACTAGAGGAGTCTATAATAATCGATAAAGAAGATTGGTCGGTTTTGCAAGATTCGTTATTTCAGTTCTTATAAGCAGAGTACTTTAGGCAGTTTTGGTTTGAAACGTATGAAATGTATGTCTTCTCCATTGAAAAAATTTCTACGGAAAATTGTTTTGAAGGAATGAGAAAACTTTTTGTTGGTCGTTGACAATGTTCAACGACTAATTCTTTTTATCAAATATAACTGAACTTTGAAACATTAATAGGGTTGCTTTCTTTATTTTTTTTCCACATTTCCAATGTTATCATGAGAAAACAAGTGCACGAGTTGTTTCTTGTAATGTTTTGCCATTTGAAACCGAATTTGCCGTTGTTTTCTTTTATTTATAACTATAACCCAATATAACAAAAACTTGAAAATTTTGAAATGTTATAGTTCAGAATAATTTAAGAGTTTTCGTTATTTTTGTATAACTAAAACAATATACCCATGCATCTCCTAAGTTTATAAACAACATGATTTTTGCGCTAGTGACCGCAGTTTGACTCTTCGCTAACAGAGGACAGCAAAAAATTTATTATCATGACACTTAGGAGTTTTGTTTAATTCCAAATATGATTCAAATTATTTACCTTCACTTAGATTTTAAACTTTTGATAGTTTGTTTGTCCGTCGTAAGATGCAATCGACGGAGCAGTTTCATGTACCAAGCATGTTCGATTTAACAAAAAAACGGGAAAATGAGCGTGCATTTCTAACGCATGTAACGTTGAGCCAATCAAAGGATAATAACATAACCGACTAAACGTCGGAAGAATTGCTCTCGAACGACTAGTGAGAGCTCTAATGAATAGCAGCCTGCGTCAGTCGGGGGGGGGGGGGGAGGGGGGGGGAGGGGGAGCCTAAATGAGACGTTCAATAGGGGACTTTTAGCACTTTTCATTTGACTTTTAGTATTAAATTGCCGCCAATTGAGTTCAGCTGCTTGAAATTGTGTTGAGAAAAAATTTTAGATCACGCGAAACGCAAAAAGTCAATGGCGTAAAAGTCACTCGAAAAGTCGAAATTGTCAAGCAAAAATTTTGCATAAAAAAAGACACACACGTTTACAATATTTGCTATGAACTTAGTTCAAGAGCAATTAATAAGGAATATCTATGCTCAGATTTATTTTAAAAAAGTCGACCGGTGAAGGGACTCTAAAACGATAGCGGATGAGCTTTTGTGACTAAAATAACACTGTCGAGCGCCTTTTCTAAAGTCCAATAAAATGATGAGTCAGCCAAACGTCTTTGCATGGGCATTATATGTCGAGCACGGTCTCTTGATGGGTGGAGAAATTTCATTTCACAACATATGTCTCCTGAGCAGGGTCTTTTCACGGCTGGAGCACAAAATTTTCTTGATCTGCTTTCTAACCACTCTGGAAAGGTTCTTATTTCCTTTCTATTAACTCTGAAGTTTCGATTCACTCTCACTATTCGTGTACGTTTTGTGACCATTAAGCGGGGGGGGGGGGGGTGGCTGTAATGAAAAATACTGTTCGATCTAAAATCTTTTCATAGACTTTTTGGGTTGAGCACGATATTTCCATAAGACTTCGTTCGAGCTTTGTCCTTTCATACGTCGAGGTCAACACCTGTGAATTTTCTTTGTTATTTATTTTGGATATTTTGGGCCTTAGTTTTTTTCAAAATTTTTCCTACCCCAATTACCCTTGGATTTTGCTGTTACTTGTCTCAATGAGTTTATAAAATTAATACTTACTCTTATCCTTTTTAATTTCAGTAAACTTTCCTCGTCCAATAACATTAAGAAACTTTTGCTGATTGTATCTATCCGTGAACAAAGCACTCGACACATTCACTCTTGCCTCGTCAATTTTCAACTGGTTTTCCAAATGATACAGGAAAATCATTATGTTTCCCACTTCGGTTAAACTCTCGACCAGGTAGTCAAAATCCTGGTAGAGGATAATCGGACAAAACGATTCGTGAACACGAATGATTTGAGCTTTCGTATCGATGATGCTCGGATCTAGGTTGCATTTCGACGATTCCATACCACTTCGCAGTTGGCAAAGTGTGAACAAAACACTCGGAACTGGCTGCGAACTGAACATTCCTTGAACTTCGGTTTTCGAGAAGCTGTCAATCACAACTCGCGCGCATTCTCGAACCAGCATTGCAGTTTCCTCGAGCGAAAGTAGATTTAACAGAGCCTCATAATGTTCGTGGGTTATGGTGTAAAATTTTGCCTCAAAAATTGGGGCAACAGCTTGCGAGAACAACGTTTCTGTGAACTCCGACGCATGAACGCAGAAAGTTGTCTTTTTGCTAGAAGTGCGCAATTTGTATTCGGGCATCGGCGGGCAAACCCAAGTTCCCGCCTCGTTCTGGTAACTGGTCAGGCTTTTCCATAAGTCTGGATTGAGGTAGCCAGATCCCGATGCAAGGTCGAAGTTGAACATAGGGAATACTGAGAATTGCAGCTTCTTAATCAGAAGGTGGAGGAAGGGTTGATTGTCTCCTAGAGCTGTTGCTTTGGCTTCGGTGACCAGAGTTTCAAACTCTGGCAGGGTTACATCTGTCAAAAAAATCATACTGTCAATAACATATTGTTAATATACGTGTTAATGGTGGATTATAAAGAGACACTGGGAAGCATGTCCTTGCGACGTTCGAAGGCCTTTTACTGGACTCAAATGTAGGCCTTATCAACTCATTTTATAGAACAAAAAACCCAATATAAACTACCAAAACATAATAGGACCCGTTTTTTTACATCGTGTAAATATAATTTTTGCATTCAGGAACTTGTGTGCTTGATGCTTGGTTTTCGGACTAATGATGGCTTTAAAGCCAAATAAGTGTTCGACTGTCGACATCAAATTATATATACAATAGAAAAGGCGTAATATATCAATTATGGAGTGTCCCAAATTACCCGCGGAAATAAACAGTTTTAAAAAAATCCAGTCAAATGTCCAGTTAAAATTTGATTTTAGTCAGTGACTGTAGATGCCGGAATACAAGAGAGTTGAAATAACAGAATTGAGCGTTATAATAGTCTATGTATAACGAAGAACCAAAAGATTTGCAAAGTTGCATTACCTTCTACGAGCATTGTATGAACCACCCGTAGTATCTCAATCTTCTTGTATGCTTCCCAGATATATGTGAAACTGTAGGAGCTGTTCTTGAATCTGACAAATATAGTGGCCAGCTCCTCGCGAAGCATGACTGCAAATCTGGACACCAGTCTCTCTCTCAGGTTTATAGTCTGACCCAACATGATTATGTTGCTTTGTTGCAACAGCCAGCTGCAGTTTAGCTTGCGAGGTTCACCTTTAAAAACGATAGATAAATTTATTTAAGCTAAATCAATCGGTATATTCGATTTTAGCCAGACAAAAACGACGAAAACGTTTACTTTTTCCCTACAAAATTGTCCGTATGTTCCGTTTTAAAGATAAGAAATGTTTGGTTTTTGATATTTTTGGTTTTAAACGTAAGGCAATTGTCAGGATGTTGGGTTTCTTAGATTTTGAATGTTCGGTTTTTACACGCAATAGGCTGTCGGTATGAGCTATTTAAAAGAACAGGAAATCATGAGAGGATGACTTTTGTACCTGATGTCTCCTGATCATATCAAGAATCCGTGGGTATATTTGATGAAATGAATATTTGTGTTTCGAGTCTTTTCTCTACATGTCTGCTAGACTTTATCCGGAGTTAACCAATGAGCTTCATAAAATATATAAATTTTTTCGTCTACAAAAGTATCTTGATGAACCCTG